>NC_139029.1:38554545-38954636 GCF_964662115.1 Mustela nivalis | reverse complement strand
AATTCATTATTTTATTTATGTATATCCATTTTTTCCACTACTATTTCTTGAAAAGACTGTCCTTTCCCATTGAATGGTCCAGGCACCCTTGTCAAAAGTCTTTTTTTTTTTTTTAAGATTTTATTTATTTGTCAGAGAGAGAGAGGGAGAGAGCGAGCACAGGCAGACGGAATGGCAGCAGAGGCAGAGGGAGAAGCAGGCTCCCTGCTGAGCAAGGAGCCCGATGTGGGACTCGATCCCAGGACGCTGGGATCATGACCTGAGCCAAAGGCAGCTGCTTAACCAACTGAGCCACCCAGGCGTCCTGTCAAAAATCTTTTGATCATATTATGTGAAGCTTTATTTCTGGGATCTCTATTCTACTCCAGTGGTCTATATGTCTGTATTTATGCCAGTACCATGCTGTTTTAATTTTTGTAGATTTATAGTAAGTTTTAAAATCAGGAAGTATGAGTTCTCCAGTTCTTCCTTTTCAAGATTGTTTTGGCTATTTGGAGTCCCTTGTGATTCCATATGAATTTTAAAATACCTATTTCTATTTCTATTAAAAGATCTTGGGATCTTGATAAGGTTTGCATTGACTCTGTGGATTGCTTTGTGTAATATGGCGATTTAAACAGTACTAAATCTTCCATTTCATGAACATAATATGTTTCCATTTATTTATGTCTTCTTTAATTTCTCTTAGCAATTTTTATAAGGTTCATGTACTAGTCTTTCATCTCCCTAGTTAATTATTACGTATTTTATTCTTTTTGATGCTATTATAAAAAATTTGTTTTTGTAATTTCCTTTTCAGATTGTTCATTGTTAATGTAGTTGACCCCTGAAGAACACAGGTGTTAGGACTGCTGAACCATGCAGTTGAAAATACATATATAACTTTGACTCTCCCCAAATTTAACTACTAATAGCCTACTGACTAGAAGGCTTACCAATAAAATAAATAGTCAACACATATTTTTGTATGTTACATGCATTGTATACTATATTTTTACAGTAAAGTAAGCTAGAGAAAATAAAATATTATTAAGAAAATCATAAGAAAGAAAATAAATATTGATAGTTCTGTACTGTAAAAAATTCATGTATATAAATAGACTCATTCAGTTCAAACCCATGTTCAAGGGTCAACTTATGTAAAAATGCAACTGATTTTTGTATTGACTTTGTTTTTTGCTACATAGCTGAGTTTATTAATTAGTTCTAATAGGGTATGTGTGTGTGTGTGTGTGTGTGTGTGTGATCTTTAGGACTTTTTTATGTATAAGATCATCACCAGATAGAAATAATTTTACTTTAGGGATACCTGGCTAGCTCAGTCGGTAGAGCGTGAGACTTTTAATGGGGCGCCTGGGTGGCTCGGTGGGCTAAAGCCTCTGCCTTTGGCTCAGGTCATGATCCCAGGATCCTGAGATCAAGCCCCACATCGGGGCTCTCTGCTCAGCAGGGAGCCTGCATCCTCCTCTCTCTCTGCCTGCTTCTCTGCCTACTTGTGATCTCTGTCAAATAAATAAAATCTAAAAAAAAAAAAAAAAAGAAATAATTTTACCTCATCTTTTCCAATTTGGATATCTTTCTTTTTTCAGCCTAATTGCTCTGGATACATCTTCCAGTACTATGTTGAATAGAAGTGGTGAAAGTGGGCATCCTTACCTTTTCCTTATTTTCAAGGAAAAGCTTTCAGTCTTTTACCATTGAATATGATATTTGCTGTTGGTTTTTCATATGTGGCTTTTATTATGTTGAGGTCATTTCCTACTATTTCTAGTTTTCAGAATGTTTTTATCATGAAGGTTTGTTGAATTTCGTCAAATGCTTTTTTCTGTATCAGTTGAGATGATCATGTGGGGTTTTTTCCTTCATTCAGTTAATGTGATATACCATATTGACTGCTTTTTGCATATTGAAAAATCCTTGCATTCTAGGGATAAACTGCACTTGATTGTGGTGCATAACCCTTTTATACTGCTGAGTTTGCTTTGCTGGTATTTTGTTGACGATTTTTGCATCAATATTCCTAAGGCAAATTGGCCTATAGTTTACTTGTAATGTCTTTTTCTGGCTTTGGTATCAGGGTAATGCTGACCTTACAGAATGAGTTAGAATTGTTACCTCCTCTTCAGTTTTTTGTAAAAGTTTGAGAAGGATTGGCTTTTGTTCTTTAATGTTTGGTAGAATTAACCAGTGAAGCCATCAGGCAGTCCCAGGGCTTTCTTTCTAGGGAGATATTTTATTGTGAGTTTAATCTCCTTACTAGTTATAGTTCTATTCAGATTTTCTGTTTCTTCATGATTTAATCTTGGTAAGTTTTTTTTCTAGTAATTTTCCCATTTCATCTAGATTATTCAATTATTGATACACAGTTGCTAATAATACTCTCATAATCCTTATTCTTTCTGTAGAATCAGTAGTTATGTTTTCACATTCGTTTCTTTTTTTTTTTTTTTTAAAGATTTTATTTATTTATTTGACAGAGAGAGATCACAAGTAGGCAGAGAGGCAGGTAGAGAGAGAAAGAGGAGGAAGCAGGCTCCCTGCTGAGCAGAGAGCCTGATGCGGGACTCATCCCAGGACCCTGAGATCCTGACCTGAGCTGAAGGCAGCGGCTTAACCCACTGAGCCACCCAGGCACCCTCACATTCGTTTCTGATATTAATAATTTGAGTCTTCTCTATTTTTCCTTAGTCATCTAGTGAGAGTTTTGTCAATTTTGTTGATCTTCTGGTTTCATTGATTATTTTTCTATTGTTCTTGTATTCTCTATTTCATTTATCTGTGGTCTGTATTATTTCTTTTTTTCTGTTAGCTTTGGGTTTAGTTCTTTTTCTAGTTCCTTAAATTGCAATGTTAGATTGTTGATTTGAGATCTTTCTTATTTTTTAATGTGTTTATAGCTATAACTTTCCCTCTTAACATTGCTTTTGCTGAGTTCCATAAGTCTTGGTATGTTGTGTTTTTGTTTGTCAGTCATCTCAAAGTATTTCTTAATTTCCTTTGTGATTTCTTCTTTAAACTATTGTTTGTTTAAAAGTACGTTTTTAATAGGCACAATTTTGTGAACTTTCTAATTTTCCTTCTATTATTTCTAATTTCATCCCATAGAAGATACTTTGCATAGTATTTATATTTTTAAATCAATCGAGACTTAATTTGTGGACTAATATATGATCTACCCTAAAAAATGTCCCATACGCACTTAAGAAGAATGTGTATGCTGTTATTGTTAGGTAGAGTGTTCTGTGTATGTTCGTTAGATGGTGTTGGTTTATTGTGGTAAGTCCTTTATTTTCTTATCTTCTGTTATTTCCTTCTTTATCATCTTCTGGAATGGCTGTCCTATTCTTTATTATGAGTAGGTAATGAAGTCTTCAATCATGTAAAATTGTCTATTTTTCCCTTCAATTCCCTCAAGGGGAAAAAAGAAAAATGAAGGGGCAGCAAAAAAGGGGGCACCAACACTTTAAACTCCCTGGAAGTCACTAGTTGGAGGGGGAGGGGCTTGCAACAACTGGAAGGGGCAACAATAATGGCTGCCCACCTCTTTGTACCTCTGTGATCAGAAGCAGCAAACAGCAATTAGAGCACAGTTCTCCAATATTTGGAGGACAGGTTCCTTTTTGCTCACCCTGGCTTGTACCAGCTGTGGTCAAGCTACTCAAGGAACTTGTGCATAGCAGCCTGCCACTGGGAGAAAAGGGTGGATAGCTGCTACTGTGCTAAGTTAAATTTATTGAAACTCACCACAATTTATCTTCCAGGTCTTCCCCTGGAAGTTGTAGGTAAGGCATAAATAGACTCTAGAGTTCCAAATACATAGTTATATGAGGCAGATTCTGCTGTGCAGTTGTTGTCTAGGTGGAGAGACAGAATCTTGGTACTTCTTACTTTGTCATCTTTCCAGAACACTTTCTTGGTAACATTTTGCCATCTAAAAAATAAATTATGGTGATTACAATATATTTACATTAAAAACCAGGAGCTAGCATATATGTATTTACTGAAGGACAATCTCAGAAACAATAATCTAAATATTTGACCATAGGAAAATGATTAAATAATCATATATTCACTTCAAGAGGTATTCTCTAAAACTGTCATTCTCTACAACATTTTTCTCTAGTACCTTGCCTTACTTTGTTTTTCTGTATAGCACCTGATATTTTACTATGTATGTATTGTTCATTGTATGAACACTAGAATTAAGACCATAGAGTAAAGTCTTTGTCATTTTCACTACTGAATCCTCAGCATCTAAAATAGAGCCTGGCAAATTATAGGAAATATGTAAATATTTATTGAACATATGCATAAATGAAGCATGAAAAGTTCTTGGGAAATACCATTTAGTAAAAAAGACAGAAAATGAAATATTTTCTCTCATTAAAACAATGAAAAATGGCATACGTGTTGACAGAGTTTGGAATTTAGGAACTTGAAGACAATGGTCACCAAAGTAATGTGAAGAATGGAAATGATATTCTGATAGGAGACAAGGTTGTAGGCAATGTTTCCTCTTTCTCTTTCCCTTTATTCCTGGTATTTTTGTTTCAAAATGGTTTGTGCTATGAAAAACAACAACAACAAAACCTTCAAAAATTCTCTTCCTGAGGCAGATGAAAGTATAGATAGGATATTATAATTGCCAAACTTATTCCTGACAAATGGAGCTATATATTCCAGAGTGGGAAGGAATAGTCCTTGGAGCTTTCAGGGATGAAAATAAGCACAGAGAAGGATGATTGCTTAGTATTTGAATAGTAAGCCACATGATAGATTAGAATCAAGGGATAGAGGGAGAAGGAAATAAGAACTAGCTTCTGTGGTCTGTGTCTACCGGTTCTGTTCTGAATTTAACAATAGAAAACTAACAATCAGGCAAGGCCAGAACATAGAGTTTCACATCTTGTACATGTCACAAAGCTGCTGAAGCCAGGAAACAAGTGGCAACTAAAATTCAGACCTTACTCTACTTTCTGAGCCACTGAAACTCGGTGTAGGTCTGTATCTGCTCAGAAGATGTACTTTTTTCTGATTTTTCACAAAGGCATCACAAAGGATAGGTAGTAGAATGGGCCACTGACTTAGTGTGCTGGAGTCTGATGCCAAGTAAAATAACCTCTTAGTTGTACCACATCAATCTCTACTCTAAGCAAGTAGTAGGGTCGGCTCAATGTGTAGGTTTCAAATAACCACATGAAAAGACATGTGATTAGTATTCATCACATACAGTCTGTTACCCAGACTTGCACACATGCTGAAATAAATTTATATGCTGGATGTAAATATAGAAGACTAAATGACCTACTTTCTTCTAAGCCTACTGCCATGATTAAAGAAGAAGTAAGGGTGGGAGGCTTGCATATGGGAATATAGAAAGAAAAGCTTTGGAGTTACAACTCTTGGACTCATCAGTTGGAAAAACATTATGTTGAAGTCTTCAATCACTTTCTCCTTATACCTCTCTGATTGCCTTAGGAAAAGACATTAAATAGTTTCTAAGTGGTTTATATTTTTCACATCCTCTGCAATACCATGTGAACTCAATATTTCCCAAACATACCATGCTCTCTAACCCTGTCTCTCCTTGGCCCATGCCTAGACAGTCTTTCATTGTCTCCTCAGCAAATTCTCTTCAGCTTTAAAATTCAGCTCTTCATTTTTTTTTTTAGGAAGAACTCCTGATACACCTTCTTCCTCAGTGGAGATATTTCTTCCCTCTTTTGTGTTCTCCCAGCATTTGGCATACTTCTCTATTAGCATGTAGCATGATCTGTGAACATATCTACTGACTTTATTAGACCGTGGGCTATCCTAGATTTTATATATATACATATATGTGTATACATATACACACACACACATATATATATATATATATTTATGTCCAGTCTTAGCATCTAACACGATGGCTAGCAAACAGGGCTATTCCAAAAATGTTTGTTGAATCATGAATCAATGAATCAATGAATGCAATAAGGACACATGCCTGTACCTGAGGCAGAAAATCTGGGTTCAATTTTTGTATTTAATGTTAACTTTTTTTATGTGGCAGATTTAATATGGCCACAAATACTTTGGCGCTCGTCCTATTAAGAGATGGGGTCTATGTCCTTTCCTCCTGAATCTGAGTAAAGACTCTGGTACTGTTTTAACTAATAAAATATGGCAGAAATGACACTGTCAGTTTCTAAGTCTGGGACTTAAAAAACTGGAAGTGTTCATTTCCTATCCCTTGGAAATCACCCCTTGGAGCTTTTGGGTGTCAGGTAAGATGTTTGGCATCCTTCTGAAGGGACATCACGGACAGATTTTGAGACTACATGCAGAGAGAAGGGCCTGGCTAAGCCCAGCTTCTATGTGAGGGAGACTTAGCTGAATCCAGTCTTCCAGTTGTCCCTGCTAATGCCTTAGTCATGTGAGTGAAGCTGTCTAGGATCCTCCAGACTAGCCAAACCGCTAGCTGAATGCCATCCACTGTCACCATCAATTGTTCATCCAAGCTTATGCCAAATATTAACTCACAAAATTAAGATATATGATGATTTTTTTAAACGCTATTAAATCCAAAACTGATAAACAGAACAGAAGCTGATACCTGGAATTGGGATATTTCTATAACAAAAAACCTAAGACATTGAATATTGACTCTGTGACTAGGCAATGGGTATAGATTTGAAGGGCCTTGAGGAATCTGTTAATTAAATCTGGAAGAAGAGAATCTGGAGAAGACTGTTGGTGAAGACTTGCAGCATAGTCAAGAAATTGTGTTTGGAAGTGGGAAGAAGTTTTGGCAAATGGTCATTTATAGTAACATGTAAAATAGAAAGATACCTAATGAACTTGAGAATCTGACTGGGAATTTGCCAAGCAAAAGTATAAAGCATTGACTAGCTTTTTCTAGCTATCTATGATAAAATATGAGAAAAGAGAGGTAAGGACCCAGGGTAGTATTTCTAGCCTGTTTCCAGGACAAAGATGTCCAAGGAATAAATGGCCTCTTGTTACTGGTCCAATCCAAGGAGCTGCCAGCAAAATAAGGTCACAGTGTAAAAACAAATCAAGGGTGCAACTGTAAAATCTTTTTTTATTTTATTTTATTTTATTTATTTATTTGACAGGGAGAGGACAAGCAGGGTGGGGGGATGGCAGGGGAGTGGGAGGGAGAAGCAGGCTCTCTGCTGAGCAGAGAGCCCAATGCAGGCCTCCATCACAGGATCTCGGGATCATGATGGCAGATGCTTAACTGACTGAGCCACCCAGGCATCCCTGTAAAATCTTTTGTTAAGACCTCATAAAGATTTAAGGCTGTATCTTATAGATCCTTTATAAATTATTCCTGGGGTAAAAAAATTACTTCCAAGAATCTTAATGCTATACCTCATTGTTCCTCAATGCTAAATAATAGGTTTTCTCAGAGTCTTAAGTGTGTCATTCCACAGAAACATCACAGAGCACGCAAGGTCAAGAAAAGCTCTCTGAAAGAGATATGTGGGTGTGTTTTGTGGATAATGGAGTAGAGTATACTTTGATACACGGGAAACTCCCTGAATTTTCAAAGGATTACATTAGCTTGGCCTGAAACTGACAGCGACAACACAAAATGAAAAGAGGTCTTTGGACTCCCAATCTGCTGTGGGCAGAAAACAGGCTGAGAAAACTACTCAACTACAAAAATGGGCTATTTGTTATGGAAAAAAGAGGGAGGACTCAGAGGGAAAAACCAAAAGTCACAGACATTCTTATTCCCAGGGAGCAGAACTAGGCCTTAAGGAACTGGTAACATGTGCCTGGCTAGATTTCCGAATACACCAGTGACTGCTGTGTGCTTCCATTCCCCCACCCACTGCTACCACCACCTTCTTTTGAACCGGAGTGTCCATTTCAGTTATTTTATGCCTGTCACTACTGTAGTTGTGTGTGTAAGGGGAAGATAACTTATCTCTTTAGTTTAGAGATCTTCAGGTTGAAAGGCAAAACTCTCAAGAAGCTACAACTGAGGAATTACATCTGAGGTGCTTCATCCACACCTGGAACTTACTTGGGTAATGAGCTCATGGACCTTAATCCCGAATCTGATGCTGTTTGGAGGGGCTGGTCCTTTGAGGAGGTGAATGCATTTTGCCTGTGGGAAGAATGTAAACAATTTGTGGTCAGAGGGCAGATGGTGACAGATTAAAGATGGCTGTAAATTCTTTGATCCTCTTACTGTTGTCCTTACCGCTTCTCCTCCAAAATCTGGGTGGGCTTTAGATTGTTTTGAGCAATAGAATACTGTAGAAATGACACTGTGCTGGTTTCCAAGTCCAGATCTTAAGAGATTGTTAACTTCCACTTCCTGTATCTAGGGAACATTGTCTCTTTGAGCCCTGAGCCACCATGTACCCTGCTGGAGAGATCACACTGAGATTGTCTACAGGGTAAGAGGGGCCCAAATGAAGCCAGCTTTCTAGCCATTCCTGCCAAGACTTGAGGCATGTAAGTGAAGCCAAATGAATACCTTTGAGTGACCCCAGTTGACTCCTTGTGGAGCAAAGAAACAACCAACCTAGTACTGACTAGATTCTTGATTCACAATTGTAGGAAATAATGAAATGTTTGTTGATCTAAGCCAACAAACTTTGGGATAGCTTGTTACACAACAATAGGTAACCGAGATCTTCATGACTTTAGGTCAATCTTTTCTCTCTAGAACTATTTCTTCAGCTTGGACAGTGTTGCACTCAGTTGGTGAACTCAAAAGGCCTTAAAGGTTCTGATTTTCAGTTCGATGCAGCTAAAGGTGGTTGGACTATTCCAGATGGTGTTTAGACATTTGTTAAATGACCAGAGGAATATAGACTACATATATTTAGGTACTCAGTAAGTATTTTAATGAGTTTTGAAGGATGGAAAAGAATGGAGTAAGTAGAAGTGAAGGAAGGAACCAGACAGATGAACAGAATGTGCAAAAACTCAAAAACCTGGACAGCTTAGGAAATTGCAAGCATTTCAGAATCGTTGAAGTAGCAAGTACAAGGGAGAATGGGGGAGAGGAAGCTGGAAAGATAGGGCCAGATGGTAAAGAGACTTTCATGCCTGGCCATGTGTTTTAGGCTTTATCTATAGACCCTAGGAGACCTTGAAAGGAAAATTATCACTGAATCCTCAGTAAGATAAATGCATTATCCCTTTTTTCATGGACATAGAAACTAAAGTCTTGTTACCTGTCTAAGACTACATAATTAGTAGGTGGCTGATCCAGGATTGGAATCCATGTCTAATAACTCTGAAACTACATTTTCAAAGACTTCAGAAAGGAATATAACTTTAATTTTTAAAAAATCACTTTGAACATATTCTTTGAAATTATATAAAGTCAGAGAGATGTGAAAGTGAATGTCATAAGCAGTATGAATTGCATATGATTAATTTTCCTTGGGTGAAATAGAAGAAATGATTAATTATTCTTAGAGAAATGAGTAAAGCCTTTCAGAAAAGATGACATCTTATTTGTGTATTTATGTACGTTTTTCTTTTTCTTTTTTTAATAGATTTTATTTATTTATTTTGAGAGAGAGGTGGGGGGTTAGAGAGAGAGAATCTCAAGCAGACCCCATGCTGAGCAAGGAGCCAAACTCAGGGCTCCATCTCGTGCTGGTGGGATCTTGGCCTGAGCCGAAATCAAGGGTCAGTTGCTTATAGGACTGAGTCATGAGGCACCCCCATTTATTTATTTATTTATTTTTAACAGAGCTAGCATTCACTGAGCTCTAACTACATGTCTGGCATTGTTCTAAGTGTTTTCCATGTATTATTTATGTCTCACAACAACCCTGTGAAGTATGTACTATTAATTTCTACTATTACTTTAAAGCAAAGACAGTTTAGGTAACTTTCTCAAATGTCACATTCAGTAAACCTGGATTGGATCCTGGTGGGCCAGAATCACGCTTTTAATCCATCAGCAGGAACATTTATTTATTTATTTATTTATTTTTAAAAGATTTTATTTATTTATTTGACAGAGAGATATCACAAGCAGATGGAGAGGCAGGCAGAGAGAGAGAGGGAAGCAGGCTCCCCGCTGAGCAGAGAGCCCGATATGGGACTCGATCCCAGGACCCTGAGATCATGACCTGAGCCAAAGGCAGCGGCTTAACCCACTGAGCCACCCAGGTGCCCTCAGCAGGAACATTTAAACTGGATTTTAAGATAAGGAGATTTTTGGGCCAAAGAGCATTTAAGAGAAAGAAGCAAATGCAAATACTTGATGCAAATGTTTGTTGGCATGAAAGTTCCCTATGTTCTAAGAATACCATTTCAGGGAAGCTGAAATTTAGAGAAAGAACACTGTGTGTGTGTGTAGTAGGCAGTGGAGGGAGAATGAGAGAAGTATGGTAGGTGAGGGTGCTAGAAATGTAGTCTGGGGCCACGTAATGGAAAGCCTGGGATGCTAGACAAGGGACTTAATCCTCCAGGGTATGGGGAGACATTTAAGTTTTTCTTTCTTTTTTTTATTTTTTATTTTTTAATCAAAGGAGTACTTACTACAATTAGGTCTATATTTTAGAAAGAACAATCTGGTTACAAGGGGGAAATGGATTGAATAGGCATAGAGAAAGGAGTCAGGAAAGTAGTTACATCCTACCTCATCCTGAGGTAGGATGGTGGTAGGGAGATAGGGGACAGGGAAATGAGCAATATGTAGGTTAGTGCTTGTTTTCATAGCTAATAGCTAGTTCCTACTGGGCATAATTTTGAAAGTTGATTAAATGTGGCCTGTGTTTTGCTTGGAGAGGCTTGGATAAAAAGCTTATTTTCCTAATTTGAAAAGTCAGGAACTCTGTTTATAATTCAGTGGTCCACACAGGGCAGGCAAATCAAACACACTAAGGCCATTAAAAGACACACATGTAAAAAGAGTTTGAATACTTTGGTGTTTTCCTGGCCTTCCCATCTACAGCTATTTGCATTATTTCTACCTCAAAGACAGGACCCCAGCTGCATTTAAACAGGCATCTTACTGGATTTTAAAATGTCCACAGAAGGCCACAAAACTTGACCTAACCCAAATAAAACTGAACAAAGGCTGAGACAAGTCCTGCATTCTGCACATCCTGCCTTAACGAACATGACAAAGGAAACCTGCTGACACCTCCAAACCTTTTCACATCGATTCCATTAGCCTGGAAAGCCCTCCCTTCCACTGACCTCCTCTAGGACGAGCTCAGACCCACCTCTCTCAAGGCAAAGCCAGATATGCACTTCTCTCTGCTCCTCTAGTACCCTCCATGTCATCTCTTTAATAGCTATGTGCTTTCTTATCTTTTTCTCTCACCTGTACTGTGAACTGTTTAAGGGTACAGATTTAATTTTACTCATTTATTTTATCTCCAGTGTCAGGCAAGACCCCTAACACATAAATGCTTTTTAAGTGACTGGCAGCATATAAATAACTTTTTTCTTTCTTTTTTTTTTTTTTCCCCCACTGAGATACAATTGTGGGACTTGTTTCAAAGAGATAAACAGTCTATACAATTAATAAAGAACTTTTTCTTTTCCCCTCTGTCAGTCAGCATATAAACACACGATAAAAATCTTCAGTTAAAGAAATTCAAATGCAATGAAATACTGTCAAAATTATCTTAAAACTTAAAAAGTAATCAAAATAATGCATTCACATTGTTTATAAAGTCAAAAAATACTATCAGACTTATGGTGAAAAAGCCTCCTCCCCAAACTTTTTTGGCTATTTCTTCTGGTATTTACTTCCATTAAAGGATAATACACTTATACTGATTCTTTTTGATTTCTAAACTTTAGACATTATCTTTTGAAATCTTATGGTGAAAAGTGAGGTGTCAGCTCTTTCCCATCACTCTAGGTCCCAACTTCCTCTCTCTAATGTATATAAAACATAATTTTTGACTAAACCACAATTCACCCTTGGAATTATTTAAAGTATTATTTACTGCCAAGCTAAGCACTGTACTATAATTATATTTTCCTTTCTTGTATACTTTTCTTACTGGAGATATTAATCATTTTATCTTTTCCTGTGCTTTATTCTCTATGTCACTATTTTCTACATTATCACATATACCAGATAAATTCATCTGTTCCATTTATTTTCCTGAGGATAAACATCCTGGAGCCCTGCATTCTCCTATTCCAATCTTCAAACATGCTTAACAGTTGCTACCCCAGCATTCTCCTTTACTGTCATAACAGAGGATTTTCCTTGCCACTCTCCTGTGGTAAATGTCTTTTTTACCAATCCCATGTTTCTTTCTCTTTTTCGCCTTTATTTTGGTGGCACATATCCCGTGAATAGCTTACTGAAAAAGAGGTACGGGAAATAATTTTTTTTGGAGGCTTTGGAAGTGTCAATATGCCTTAATTTTACCTTCTGGCTTGACTGGCAGTTCTCTGTGTATGGAATTCTAGCTTGGAAATAGTTTTGACAGAACTTTAAAGGCATTACTACTTTCTTTTCTAGTTTATATTGTTGAGACATTTCATGTCCTTTGGGTTCTCTGTCTATACCTTGTAGGATACCATTATTTTCCCTTGGTAGTTTAAGCACACTTTATCTCCTGGTACCCTAAAATTTCTTTCTTTCTTTTTAAGATTTTATTTATTTATTTGACAGAGAGAGGGATCACAAGTAGGCAGAGAGGGATCACAAGTAGGCAGAGAGGCAGGCAGAGAAAGAGGGGGAAGTAGGCTCCCTGCTGAGCAGAGAGCCAGATGCAATGCGGGGCTCTATCTCAGGACCCTGAGATCATGGCCTGAGCCAAAGGCAGCAGCTTAATCCACTGAGCCACCCAGGTGCCCCTACCCTAAAATTTCTTAAGGATGTACCCTGACACTTCTTTTTTTAAAGATTGTATTTATTTATTTGACAGAGAGATCACAAGTAGGCAGAGAGGCAGGCAGAGGGGGAAGGTGGAGCAGGCCCCTTGCTGAACAGAGAGCCTGATATGGGGCTTGACCCCAGGACCCTGAGATCATGACCTGAGTTGAAGGCAGAGGCTTAATCCACTAAGCCATGCAGGTGCCCCACCCGGACACTTTCTTAAAAAAAGATATTGTGCTCAGGCTTTAGTACATCTTTCAAATGGAAAACATGTGTTCTTCAAATTCTGGAAATTTTTTCTGTGTTCTTTCTTTAATAATTTCTTTTTCTTTATCTCTTTACTTTCTCTTTTCAAAACTTACATTGTTTGGATTGTGGATCTCCTGAACTGATCTTCTAGGTTTCTTCCTTCTTCTGTCGTCGTGCTGTTTGTCTTCCTGTTTTATTTTTGGGGAGAGATTTCTTCCATTTTAATTTCCAACTCTTCTATCGATTTTTTAAAGTTGTCTCCTTTCATGTTTTTAAACTTCATGGTTCTTATTCTCTTTTTATTCCTTTTTTTCTTAAGAAAGCATCCTATTCTTGGGGCACCTGGGTGGCTCAGTGGGTAAAGCGTCTGCCTTTGGCTCAGGTCATGATCTCAGGGTCCTGGGATCGAGCCCCACATCGGGCTTCCCACTCTCTCTCTGCTTACTTCTCTGCCTACTTGTGATCTCTCTCTCTGTGTCAAATAAATAAATAAAATCTTAAGAAAAAAAAAAAGCATCCTATTCTTGTTTCATGAATGCAATATCTATTCTTACTCTCTAAGTACATTGATGATCATCTAAAAATTTTCTTCTGGTCTCTAGTTTGTTTTTTGCTTTGTTTTGAGTTCCATTTCTTGATTTCTTTTGGTTTCTGCCATTTTGGAGGCTTTCTTCAAATATTTGGTGAAACTTTGCTGTCCTTTATATTTAGTAGTGAGATACTAAAACATCAATTGAAAGCTCTGTGTGAGTAGATGGGATTGTCATCTCGTGGCTTCACTATAGGGTAATAGGGAGGTTATGTGATCATTTTGCTGGGTACCTCAAAATATCAGTATCTATAGTTTTTTTTTTTTTTTCTGAAGCTGGTCAGTTTCTCCAGATTGTCCCCTTGAGTAGTAGAGGCAGGTATGGCTGCTTGGCTATCCACGTACTCTAAGCTGATTAGGACTAGGGGCCAGAGGTCTCACCATTCAGTGAGTGCACATTCACTTAATTTTCCTGTTTTCTTTTCTTTCTTTCTTTAAAAATATATAGATATAGATATAGATTTATAGATTTTATTTATTTCTTTATTTGTCACAGAGAGAGAGAGAGAAAGAAAGAGACAGAGAACAAGCAGGCAGAGAGGCAGGCAGAGGCAGAGAGAGAAGCAAGCTCCTCATGGAGCAGGGAGCCCAGTGCAGGAACTTGATCCCAAGATCATGACCTGAACTGAAGGCAGCGGCCTAACCGACTGAGCCACCCAGCTGTCCCAATTCCCCTGTTTTCTGCTGGCACTACTCTCCTTCTGCTAAGTGCCTAATTTCTCTGGGCTCTGACTTCATGGGTGCAATTTTTCCATAGAAGAAATTTCTAGTCTCCTACCAGGATAGGGAGATACACTAGCTTGGTTGAATGAGCTGGGGGAAGGGAACTGCAAGTCTAAGTTTTCTCTACACAGACATTTAACCAATATCCACACCTCATCCCTGCCTTCTGCAATGCCCTGTGCCTCAAATTACTGAGGCTTTCTCAAATGGCAGTACAATTTAGTCATTAAGGAACTGGACTTTGAACACAGACAGCCTGGGCTTGAAATTTGTCTAGGTGCCCTTGGACAAATGATTTGATCTCATGCTTCAGTTTCCTCAGTTGTAAAATGGTGAAATTAATAGTACCTACTTTGAAGGATGTTGTGAAGATTAAATGAGTTTATGTATGCAAAATGCTTAGAATAATGTCTAATATGTACTAAGATATATAGTAATATAATATTATTCTTATCCTTATTTGTTTCTACAACTTCCAACTGGAATATCCCCTCAGCATATACTTCAACTTTCTCAACTTTACTGACTTCCATCTTCTAAAAATTTGTCTATTGACAACTTCTCCTGCATTCTTTTCTTATGAGTTGATATCATTGAAATAAACATTTGTTCCCATTTTATTGATGGTTTTGGAGAAAAGGGAAGAAAACACACATATAGATTGTAATGTATACATATTATGTATAGAACATATATATTACATGTAATACATGTAACATATTATGTATTATTATATGTTATTATACTAAAACTGATTCAATTCACCAAAATAAAAACACTGAGATCATAACATCAATGTTGATAAGATTGTGCTGAAATAGGGAACTCATTGTTATCAATATGAATTCATATAATTCCTTTAGAATACAGAAATGTATACTGAAACAAAAAAATGCTTTAACCTGTAACTGGCTATCCAATGAAATTATTTAGAGGGGGAAAATCAATAAACAAAATGTTATTCATTTTAATGAAAAATTAGAGGCAACAATAATTTCTAACAATCTTAGGATGTTAAAATTTAGTACATGTCTTACACATCTAACACATGGTTGATAATATATAGTAATTATTTTCAAATATGACTTATGTTAAAGTTTAAATATTGTAATATAACACTAAGTGCAAAGAAAAGGACACAAACATATGTCCATTGTGGGTAAGCAATGTAAACTTTATATGTTATAAAGAGAATATACAAAATAAAACCAGTTGTTTTTAGAGAGGTAGAATTAGGGAGGTTTTGTTTTTCTTTTTTAAAAAATCCCTTTTATGTTGTTATAAAAATGTTTTTATAATTTAAAAAAAAAAAAAAAACCCTCAAGCCTAAAGCTGACAAAAATCATGGTGATTGTGCCTACCAGACCCCTGAGATGAAGACGAAAACTAAACGGTTCGGCCAAACATCTGAAAGTTTCAGAAAAGCCAGGTCTTTGATGTTGGGTAGACTAAACAACCAGATGTTTGACTGAAGTTTTCCGTTTTCATCTGAAAATCTGACATCATGTAACTATAGCCTAAGTGTATTACTAATGTCAGTCACCATAAAGTTCAATGAGTTGTTAACACAGTCCCATGCAGCTCTCTTGGCCTTCCTCATTTGGTACTCATAAACATCATCATCATTAGCTTGCTCTTTCTTTTAGGTGTTATATGACTCTTTGATTATTCTTCATTTTCTAAAGAATAATGTCTAACCTCCTTAAACCTTCCTAATGTGGCTCCAACTGCATCATCAGCCCCATCTCTCACCATTTCCCTCCCTCACAAGGTCCATATTTTCTAGGTGCTGGAAATACAGTCCCTGATTCTCAAGATATTCATAGTGATATTATTATTATTGTTGTTGTTGACTAGAGAATATTAGTGTTATCATTCATTGAGCTATTATGAGCCATAGTGATAGGGCTTAGTGTAAACAATTGAATTTAATCTTCACCATAACTTTTGTAGCATTATTATTTTCATTTTACCAATAGTGAAAGAGAAACTAGAGAGATTAAGTATCTTGCCCAAGGTTATTTAACCTGTAAGATACAGAGTCAGGACTCAGTCTATTAAATTCCAAAGCCTATGCTCTTAATCACAACATCATAGAGACATGTCTACTAATAAGTTTACTAAGGTATTATGGTGGCTATGTAGAAGTATGGAGAAAATAAGGACTATAAAATGACAGCAAATAGATAGGCAGAAGTCTAGTCCAATTATAATTTGTAAAAAAAATCACCTACGATGTTCTGGGTCTCATCCCAAGTGCTAGGCACACAGGGAAATCAAATATCATCTTTGCCCTGAAGGGGAAATCAGTCTGATAAGGGTGTCAGGCACCTAAAATTAGGTGGAAAATGCCAGAATTCCAGAAATGGAGCCCATAGGAGTGATGGTGTCATATTTCCCTAGACCTTGGCTGGGGTATAAGATCTCAGGGTAAAAGTTCCAGGAGAAGGAACAAGGGGAAAAGAGACCCGAGGCACCAAGTAACTTAGAAAGAGTGCCCAGGGAGATCATTGTCTCCTCACAGGAAAATCTGAAAGTTGAAGAAAGAGGACACACTGTTACCCATCTGAGTCAAGAAAACACTGAGAGACTCATGACAGTCATAACTATTCAAGACAACAATCAAAATCTATTTGTTTTCCTAGTTCATATTCTGTGCCTCTGTTGGACACCAGGGATTCAGATAAGAGTCAGACCTAACTTATCCCTGGTCATTGTGGTTGGCTCATTCTTTCTACAATTAAGTATGGAGAACCTACTATGTGCATTTCTCTAGGCATTGGGGATACAACAGTAAACAAAATAGACATGTCTTCTGTTTTGGAACTTACATTCTACTAGGGGGAGACAGGCAAATAAATATGTAAAATACATAATATTTTTTTGAAAGATTTTATTTATTTATTTGACAGAGAGAGCTCACAAGTAAGCAGAGAGGCAGGCAGAGAGAGAGAGAGAGAGAGAAGAGGAAGCAGGCTCCCCACTGAGCAGAGAATCTGATGTGGGGCTCGATCCCAGGACCCTGAGACCATGACCTGAGCCAAAGGCAGAGGCTTTAACCCACTGAGCCACCCAGGCGCCTCATAAAATACATAATATTTTAGTGGTGATAAGAGCCAAGAAGAAAAATAAAGCAGGGAAAGGGGGCAGAAAGTATCAGTGAGATGGAGAAGTCAGGAAAGGCCCCTCTAGGAAGATGATTTGGAATAGAGACCTTGAATTTTCACAAAAAGAAGAGAATTCCATGTAGAGAGTAGAGCAAGTGCAAAGGCTGTTAGGCTAGAACGTTGCTTGATGTTACCAGGAACAGCAAAGAAGTCAGTGCAACTGGGAAAGAGTAAGGATTATAAGAATTTTGATTTTTATTCTAAGAAAGATGGTTAGCCATCAGAGGGTTTTTGAACAGAGGAGTGATAATGATCTACTTTATGATTTTGAATTTTCATTCTGGTTGCAGTGTAGATAATAAACTAAAAGAGGATAAGGGTGGGAGTAGGGATACCAACTAGGAGGTTGTTGCAATAATCCAGAGGAGAGATGATGGTGGCTAGGATCAGAAAGATAGCAGTAGAGGTAGTAAGTGGTCTGATTCTGGCTATACTATGGTATATTCAGAAACTTGGTAGGTTTGATGATGGACCAAATTGGAATGTGAAAGAGTGGAGTCAAAGAGGACCCCAAGGTTTTACCCTAAGGAAATGGAAGAATAGAATTTTAGTTTCCTTTGATGAATAAGATTGAGTAAGAAGCAGGTTTTAGGGGAAAGATCTGGAACTCAGTTCAGACATGCCAAGGTTTATATACACATTGATATTCAGGAGGTGGTGATGAACAGATAATTGGATATATGAATCTAGAGTTCCATGTATTCAAGCTGGAAATAAAAATTTTGGGATTTGAGGGAGGGGCAAGATGGTGGAGGAGTAAGAGACCAAAATATTATCAGGTCCCAGGAGTTCAGCTATATAGTTATCAAACCATTCTGAACACCTACAAACTCAACAGGACATAGAAGAGAAGAGCAGCAATTCTAGGAACAGAAAATCAACCACTTTCCAGAAGGTAGGACCTACAGAGAAGTGAATCCAAAGTGATGGGAGATAGACTTCATGGGGAGGGCTGGCAAGTGAGAGAGCAGTGGCACATAAAACTAGATCTTTTAGAAGTCTGCTCCTTTGAGGGACATAACTCCAGAGGCTAAGCAGTAGGTGGAGCATTTGTGGGGACAGTGTGGTCTCAGGACCTTTGGGGACACAAAAAGACTAGGGGTGTCTAAGGGTGGCAGAACTCTCAGGTATTGGATCAGGGAAGCTGGCTGCAGAGATGGAGCCAAGAACTGAGCTCTCAGCTCAGGATTACCTTAAACTATGATCGAAGGCACAGTCGGGCCACTGCTCTTCAAACAGGGACACCACAAGTGGCAGATCTGGAGAGACACCCTCCTTTCTCCTCTGGGAAGACTGGCATGGGGGCCCACTGCAGGAATATGCTGGGTTTGGAGACTCCAAACAGGGTTGTGCACCAGAGATAGAAATGCTTAGTCACAGGCTGAATGAGCTCAGAGTATGGCTGGAGACCAGGGAGACAGGAGGAATTGACTGCTTTTCTCTGAGGGTACATTGAGGAGTGGGGAACTGAGCTCTCAGTTTCTATGGGACTGGAGATTGGAAGGCTTCCATTTTCATTCCTGGCCTCAAAGCTGTATGGAAAGTGTTCAAAAAGAACAACAGCTACCGAGAGCAAACCTGAGCAGATTGCTTAGCCTGGCTCCTGGCAAGGGTGGTGCAATTCCACCTCAGGCAAAGACATTTGAGAATTGCTGCAACAGGCCCCTCTCCTAGAAGATCAGCAAGGACATCCAGCCAAGACCAACTTTGCCAATCAGTGTGAACTGCAGAACTCCAGAGCTAGGGGAAAGCAATACATAGGATTCATGGCTTTTTTCCCATGATCCTTTAGTCTTTCAAAGTTAAATTTGTTAACTTTATTTTTTTCTTATTCTATTTTTAAAATTTTTCCTCTCTCCTATTTTAATGTTTTTTAACTGTTTTATCTTATCAATGCCTTTAAAAAATATTTTTCTAATTTGCATTGTTATATTTTACCCTTTCATTGTATTTAACCTTACTTTTTTGTATACATAGAGGTTTTTTTTTATTCTTTAAAAATTTGGTATACAATTTCTTCTAATAGATCAAAATATACCCTGAATCTAGGGCATGGCTCTGTTCTAGTCTCCAGACTGATCACATTCTTTCTTCTTCTTCTTTTTTTCTTTTTTCAACCAACTTTTTATCTTATCAATTCTTTTTTTAGAATCTTTTAAAATTTTCATCTTTACAGTCATATTCCAATGCTTCATCATGTTTACCCTTATTTTTGTATATATGTAAGTTTTTCTTTCTTTGAAATTTTGGGAAGCAGTGTCTTCTAACAGACCAAAACACACCCAAAATCAAGTGTGTGGCTCTGTTCTATTTACTAGTCTAATATATATATATATATATATATATATATATATATATATATATATAATTTTTCCCCCCTCCTTTCCTCTTTTGGTTTTGGGTCTCTTCCAATTATATATATTTTTTCTTTTTCTCTTTTTTCCTCTCTTTCTCCCATGCATTTTGGGTCTCTTCTGATTTGGTTAGTGTCTATTTCTCTGGGGCCATTGCTACCCTTTTAGTTTTTTGTTCTCTCATTCATCTATTCTTATCTGGATAAAATGACAAGACAGAAAAACTCACCACACACACAAAAAAGTACAAGAGGCAGTACTGATGGCTAGGGCTAATCAGTACAGATGTTAGTAATATGTCAGTACTAGAATTCAGAAGGACAATATCAAGGTGCTAGGTGGGCTCAAAAAAAGCATGGAAGATATTAGAGAATCCCTTTCTGGAGAAATAAAATCCATTTCTGGAGAAATAAAAGAACACAAATCTAACAAAGTTGAAATAAAGAAAAGCTATTAATGAGGTGCAATAAAAAAATGGAGGCTCTTGCTGCCAGGATAAATGAGGCAGAATAGAGAATTAGTGATATAGAAGACCAAATGAAGCAGAATAAAGAAGCTGAGCAAGATAGAGGGACCATGAGGGGAGAATTTGAGAGATAAGTGATACCATAAGACAAAACAATATTAGAATAATTGGGATACCCAAGAAAAAGAAAGAGAGAGAGGGGCAGAAGGTATATTGGAGCAAATTATAGTAGAGAACTTCCCTAATTTGGGGACGGGAACAAGCATCTGTGCCAGGAGGCACAGAGAACCCCCCTCAAAATCAATAAAAACAGGTCAACATCCCATCATCTAACAATAAAACTTACAAGTCTCAGTGGCAAAGAGAAAATCCTGAAAGCAGCTCAGGACAAGAGGTCTGTAACACACAACTGTAGAAATATTAGACTGGCAGCATACCTATCCACAGAGACCTGGCAGGCCAGAAAGTACTGGCATGATATATTAAGAGCACTAAACAAGAAAGCTATGCAGCCAAGAATACTATATCTAGCTAGGCTGTCACTGAAAATAGGAGAGATAAAAAGCTTCCAGACAAACAAAAACTAAAAAGAATTCGCAAACACCAAACCAGGCCTACAGGAAATATTGAAAGGGGTCCTCTAAGCAAAGAAAGAGAGCCTAAAAGTAACATAGATGAGAAAGGAACAGAGATAATATACAGTTGCAGTCACCTTATAGGCAATACAATGGCACTAAATTCATGTCTTTCAATAGTTACCCTGAATGTAAATGGGCTAAATGCCCCAGTTGAAAGACACAGGGTATCAAAATGGATTAAAAAAAAAACAAACAGGGGCGCCTGGGTGGCTCAGTGGGTTAAGCCGCTGCCTTCGGCTCAGGTCATGATCCCAGGATCATGGGATCGAGCTCCGCATCGGGCTCTCTGCTCAGCAGGGAGCCTGCTTCCTCCCCTCTCTCTGCCTGCCGCTCTGACTGCTTGTCATCTCTCTCTGTCAAATAAATAAATAAATAATCTTAAAAAAAAATTAAAACAAACAAACAAAAAAACAAAACAAAAAAACAAGACCATAGATATGCTGTCTACAAGAAACTCATTTTAGACCCAAGGACACCTCCAGATTTAAAGTGAGGAGGTGGAAAACCATTTACCATGCTAATGGATATCAAAAGAAAGCTGGGGTGGCAATCCTTATATCAGATAAATTAAATTTTAAGTCAAAGATAATAATAAGAGATGGGAAAGGACACTGTATCATACTTAAAGGGTCTGTCCAACAAGAAGATCTAATAATTTTAAATATCTATGCCCCTAACATGGCAGCAGCCAATTATATAAACCAATTAATAACAAAATCAAAGAAACACATCAACAATAATACAATAATGGTAGGGGACTTTAATACTCTCCTCACTGAAATGGACAGATTACCCAAGCAGAAGATCAACAAGGAACTAAACGCTCTAAATGACACACTGGACCAGATGGACATCACAGATATATTTAGAACATTCCATCCCAAAACAACAGAATACACATTCCTCTCCAGTGCACATGGAACATTCTCCAGAATAGATCACATTCTGTGTCACAGAACAGGTCTCAAGCAGTACCAAAAGATTGGGGTCATTCCCTGCATATTTTCAGACCACAATGCTTTAAAACTAGAACTCAATCATAAGAGGAAAGTTGGAAAGAACTCAAAAATATGGAGGCTAAAGATCATCCTAATAAAGAATGAATGGGTCAACCAGGAAGTTAAGGAAGAATTGAAAAAACAAATGGAGACAAATGATAATGAAAACGCAACTGTTCAAAATCTCTGGGACACAGCAAATTTTCTCTGAGAAGAAAATATACAGCAATACAAGTCTTTCTCAGGAAACAAGAGAGGTCTCTAGCACACGACCTAACCATACACCTAAAGAAGCTGGAGAAAGAAAAGCAGAGAAAGCCTAAACCCAGCAGGAGAAGAGAAATAATAAAGATCAGAGCAGAAATCAATGAAATAGAAACCAAAAGAACAGAAGAACAAATCGATGAAACTAGGAGCTCGTTCTTTGAAAGAATTAATAAGATTGATAAACCCCTGGCCAGACTTATCAAAAAGAAAAGAGAAAGGACCCAAATAAATAAAACCATGAATGAAAGAGGAGAGATCACAACCAACATGGAAGAAATACAATTATAAGAACATATTATGAGCAACTATATGCCAGCAAATTTGACAATCTGGAAGAAATGGATGCATTCCTAGAGATATATAGACTACCAAGACTGAACCAGGAAGAAATAGGAAACCTGAACAGACCCATAACCAGTAAGGAGACTGAAACAGTCATCAAAAATCTCCCAACAGGGGTGCCTGGGTGGCTCAGTGGTTTGGGCTGCTGCCTTCGGCTTGGGTCATGATCTCAGGGTCCTGGGATCGAGCCCCGCATCGGGCTCCCTGCTCCGCAGGAAGCCTGCTTCCCTCTCTCTCTCTCTCTCTGCCTGCCTCTCTGCCTACTTGTGATCTCTGTCTGTCAAATAAATAAATAAAATCTTTAAAAAAAAAAAATCTCCCAACAAACAAGAATCCAGGGCCAGGCGGCTTCCCAGGGAATTCTACCAAACATTTAAAGAAGAATTAATACCTCTTCTCCTGAAACTGTTCCAAAAAATAGAAATGGAATGAAAACTTCCAAAGTCATTCTATGAGGCCAGCATTTCCTTGATCTCAAAACCAGACAAAGACCCAATCAAGGAGAATAACAGACCAATATCCTTGATGAACACCAATGCGAAAATTCTCACCAAAATAGTAGCCAATAGGGTCCAACAGTACATTAAAAGGATTATTCACCACGACCAAGTGGGATTTATTCCTGGGCTCCAAGGTTGGTTCAACATTTGCAAATCAATCAATGTGATATAAGATATTAATAAAAGAAAGAACAAGAACCATATGATCCTCTCAATAGATGTTGAAAAAGCATTTGACAAAGTACAGCATTCTTTCTTTCTTTCTTTTCTTCTTCTTCTTCTTCTTTTTTTTTTTTTTTTTTTTTTTTTTGGTTTGTTTTCAGCATCCTCTCTTGATCAAAACTATTCACAGTGTAAGCAGAGAGGATATATACCTCAATATAATCAAAGCCATCTATGAAAAACCCACAGCAAATATCATTCTCAATGGGGAAAAATTGAGAGCTTTTCCCCTAAGGTCAGGAACACAGCAGGGATGTCCACTATCACCACTGCTATGCAACACAGTACTAAAAGTCCTAGCCTCAGCAATCAGACAACAAAAAGAAATAAAAGGCATCTGAATCAGCAAAGAAGTCAAATTCTCACTCTTTGCAGATGATATGATACTTTCTGTGGAAAGCCCAAATACTCCACCCCAAAACTCTAGAACTTATCCAGGAATTCAATAAAGTGTCAGGATATAAAGTCAATGCACAGAAATCAATTGCATTTCTATACACCAACAGCAAGACAGAAGAAAGAGAAATTAAGGAGTCAATCCCATTTACAAGTGCACCCAAAACCATAAGATACCTAGGAAAAAACCTAACCAAAGGGGCATAGAATCTGTACTCAGAAAACTATAAAGTACTCATGAAAGAAATTGCAGAAGACACAAAGAAATGGAAAAACATTCCATGCTCATGGATTGGAAGAACAAATATTGTGAAAATGTCTATGCTACCTAAAGCAATCTACACATTTAAAGCAATCCCTATCAAAATACCATCAATTTTTTCAAAGAATTTGAACAAATAATCCTCAAATTTATATGCAATCAGAAAGGACCCCAAATAAACAGAGGAATGTTGAAAAAGAAAACCAAAGTTGGTGGCATCACAATTCCAGACTTCAAGCTCTATTACAAAGTTATAATCATCAAGACAGCATGGTACTGGCACAAAAACAGACACATAGATCAATGAACAGAGTAGAGAGCCCAGAAACAGGCCTTCAACTTTATTGTTAATTAATCTTCGACAAAGCAGGAAAGAATGTCCAATGGAAAAAGGACAGTGTCTCTTCAACAAATGGTTTTGGGAAAATTGAACAGCCATATGCAGAAGAATGAAACTGGACCATTTCCTTATACCACACACAAAAATAGACTCAAAATGGATGAAAGACCTCAATGTGAGACAGGAATCCATCAAAATCCTTGAGTAGAACCAAGGCAACAACCTCTTCCACCTCAGCCGGAGCAACTTCTTCCTAGGAACATCACCAAAGGCGAGGGAAGCCAGGGCAAAAATAAACTATTAGGACTTCATCAAGATAAAAAACTTTTGTACAATTGAAATAGTCAACAAAACCAAAAGACAACTGACAGAATGGGAGAAGATATTTGCACATGACATGTCAGATAAAGGGCTAGTATCCAAAATCTATAAAGAACTTATTAAACTCAACACCCAAAGAACAAATAATCCAATCAAGAAATGGGCAGAAGACATGAACAGACATTTCTGCAAAGCAGACATCCAGATGGCCAACAGATACATGCAAAAGTGTTCAACATCACTTGGAATCAGGGAAATAAAAATCAAAACCTTAGTGAGATACCACCTCACACCATTCAGAATGGCTAAAATTAACAAGTCAGGAAACAACAGATGTTGGTGAGGATGCAGAGAAAGGTGAACTCTCCTATACTTCTGGTGGGAATGCAAGCTGGTGCTGCCACTCTGGAAAACAGTATGGCAGTTCCTCAAAAAGTTGAAAATAGAGTTACTTTACAACCCAGCAATCGCACTACTGGGTACTTACCCCAAATGTAGTGATCTGAAGGGGCACTTACACCTGATTGTTTATGGCAACAATGTCCACAATAGCCAAACTATGGAAAGAACCTAGATATCCATCAACAGATGCATGGATAAAGAAAATGTGGTATATATATTTACAATGTAATATTATGCAGCCATCAAAAGAAATGAAATCTTGCCTTTTGCAATACCTTGGATGGAGCTAGAGGGTATTATGCTGAGCAAATAAGTCAATCAGAGAAAGACAATTATTGTATGATATCTCTGATATGAGGAATTTGAGAGGCAGGGAGGAGGGTTGTCAGGTGTAGAGGGGGAAAAATGAAACAAGATGGGATTGGGAGGGAGACAAACCATAAGAGACTCTTAATCTCATGAAACAAACTGAGAGTTATTGGGGATTGCGGGGTAGGGATAGGGTAGCTGGGTTATGGACATTGGGGAGGGTATGTGCTATGGTGAGTGCTGTGAAATATGGAAGCCTGATAATTCACAGACCTGTACCCCTGGGGCAAATATAATACATTATATGTTAATAAACTAACTAAGGAAGGGAGTATACAGAAGAAAAAAGTTGAAGGACTGAGATCTGGGCACTCCAACATTTAGAGATCAGGACATGAGAAACTAGAAAAAGAGACTAGAAGGATTATTAAAAATAGAAAGAAAGCCAGAAGAATGTAGTTTCTAGGAATCAAAAGAAAGAAGTTTTTCTGGAAACATTTGCTAGGAATGATCTAGTTCAGGGTTGTTCAACATTGGCACTGTTGATATTTTGGGCAGGATAATGTATTGTAGTGGAGGGCCGTCCTTCACATTGTAAGATGTTTAGAAACATCCCGCACATTTTACCCACTAGATGACAGTGTCCTCCCCACCACCTCTTCAGTTGTCGCAACCATTAGGGTTTCTGGGTATTACTAAATGTTCCCTGTAAGGTAGAGAGGGAGGGCAGCAGGCAAAATCACCTATGACTGAGAACCACTGATTTAGTAGAAAAGAAAAATATTCATGACATTGGATGGAGAATGGGAGAATTTCTAAGGTGGTATCTTTGAGTTAGTGATAAGGGATGCAATCTACTGTCCAAAAAGAGGGCTTGGTCTGCTAGTTTCATTGACTATGAATCCACATTAACAGAGAAAACAGAGAGTATGGGCACAGATGCAGCTAAGTGGCTAGATGTGTTTTGTAGCAACCTAAGGAATGTCCTTAGGTTCAACTCTTCTAGTTGCCTTTGTTTTCTCAGTAAAATAAGTAGCAGAGTAATCAGCCAAAAACAAGCACACAAAAGGAGGTCCTGGAGGTTTTAGGAGATGGGAGATCTGACAGGAGATCATCTAGGAGAATGAAAGACAAGCTAGACTAGTGAAATGTATGGTGCTTGCTGAGAAGCTTTACTATTCAGCAGTAAATTTCCATTAAGAATAGAGTAAGACTAATTAACATTGTTGTGTGTTTTTTCCAGTCATACTCAGGGGTCTTGGCACACAGAATAAACTCAGAGTTGGATATGGGCAGGGTTGCATTCTTACCAAGGAATATCATGAAATGAAGGGTGGCCTGGGAGTTGACTATGAGCAAGGGAGTGATTATAATGATCGACCATAACATTTAAGCTGAGTAGGAAAGGAAGCAAGGGTATGAAGGGGGAAAGGGATGATAAAAAGGTCATAGCATCATCAGTGGAATATAAATCCCTGAGGTACTGAAGGATTGTTGGAGGTGAAGTACTAAAGACAGTGAGATGGAAATATAGGAGGTCAGGGTAAGGATAGGGTCTAGGGTATGACCAGAGTAATGAGTTTCAGAGTAGGGTGGGAAAGGAGTCACAAAGAAAGATGCACAGAGCTGAAGAGATGCCCAGAGCCACAGAATATCAGAGTCCAGGGCACAAGGAGGGACAACAAAACCTTATTGTAGTAACCAATATAAACAATTAGCAATTTCTACCCTAGCTGGAATGATTATCCTTTTTGTGGTAATATTATTTATTCCTTTTGCCACTGACTGATTTTAGAGATGGCCAAGTAGATGAGGGAAATTCTGCAGGGAGCTTATGGAAAATGTTTTCTTATTCCAAAGAATGGTTTGTTTCCTCTTCCTCCTCTGGATTATGTGATGCCTGAAACTTTTGTAGCCACTCTTTTAGTAGCCCAAGGATAAACTTAACACTAAAATGTCAGAGAGATGGACAGAGCATGGGCTATTGATGACACTGTTGAACCATTGTACCAATCGATCCTGGAGATGGCCCTACTCATAAAGCAATATTCCTATTTTGAGAAATAATAAGTTATCTTATTTTTAAGTCAGTTTGCATTAGGTTTCTGATACTCACAGCCAAAGCATCTGATAACCTGCCCTTGAGGAGCCCCTTGCCTGTGGGAAAGCCAGGAAACAGATGAACACACCTCAATATGTCACATGCTGGAAAACCAGGGGGCTGTGAGATCCTTGTATAGGTGCCCAACCAGACTGAGAGTCAGGGGAGCCTTCCCAGGTGAGAGTAGTCCTTAAAGGTCAATAAGGATTTGGAAGGCAAAAGAAGGTTCCCGGGGAGAGGGAATGGGATATGTGATGGGGAAATGGTAAAACAAAAAACAAACAAACAAACAAAACACTCAAAACTTAGTAGTTTTATAGCTAGCAGGAATTCTGGATGACCTCAACAAAAATACTAACATTTGCCAATCAAAAAAGTCACATACGTCAGAAGTTCATTAGTTGCTTATCCAGTATTCACCTTCCTTCTTTCCCTTCCTAACCATATCTGTGTTTTTTTTTGGGAGCTACTTCTCCCCTCCTGTGTGACTGACTCCAATCCCAGCTCTAGAGGTAGCCTCTGACTGACAGAAAAAAACTAGAGTTTTTTATGTCCCTTGACATGGTGATTGTTCAGTAAATGAGGTACAAATCAATCAAATTTGGCAGTCTTCTGGTTACAGAAGATAGTTCACAGGTAGGGTGGACAAGTTTGGGGCTTTTACTCACTGGTTTTGAGAAATGATGCTCTCTCTTCCTGCATATAAACAAAAAAGCATATAATCTTCCTGCTAGATGCTGATTTGTGTCCATGGGGGACCCCAGTGCAAGGATTATAAGCTACACACATAGGAGGTCAGAAATGAGACAACTGAGGAGAGCAATTGAGGAAAAGCCCTGAATGAACTGTAGGGAAGTCTGTCCAATTACTTGATTTTCAGTTACAATTGCTAATATACCCTTTTGTTAGTTAAGCCCATTTGAATTAGATTTTCAGTTACTTGAAACTGAATGGTCCCAATCTGAAACACATATACAGAAGATTAGTATGTTCCTTAGTAACCTACATTATATTTTATATTAGCTGATACAAGAGCAATTCATACATAACATAATGTTTTGTATCTTTAATTTCTTGGACACTAGATGATATACAGAATGTCTGGTTTCACACCAGACATCTGTCTACTCTAATGGCTTGGGGTGGGATACATAGATAAAACTCAGAAGTGGTTGGGGGACAGTGTTTTATCTTAAAGATAAGGGAGAGCCAGGGGAAGGGGTTAGGGAAGTTAAACAAACAAAAAGTAATAACTTCCACAGTTTTGAGGACAAGTCATTTCAAAAAAGAAATATTTTTCCCCTGCCTTTTCCTTTCAATAAAATTCTTACTGACCTTCAAAATCTACTGATGTATTCAATAGTTATTTATTAAGCATTTACTTTGTGCCAGTCACAGCTGTAGGAATTTAGTATATAGCAGTAAACAAACCAGGAAAAATTCTTGCCATCACAGAGCTTAGGTCCTTTTCAGGCCAAAACAGTATCCTTTCCAAAATGTCGAGGGAGAGGGAGAGAGAGAATCTTAAACAGTCTCCACACTGACTGTGGAGCCAAGCAGGCGGGAATCTCATGACTCTGAGAGCATGACCTGAGCTGAAATCAAGAGTAGGATGCTTAACCGATTGAGTCACCTAGGCATCCCTTTCTCAATCGTATTTAATATATCCTTCTGCTTTATGGCACATTGTTCCATTGTAATTAAACTTATGATCTGCTTCAAGTTAGAGGTATTGCTTTAGGGGTCTCCTTCACTAGACCAAAGGGTTCCTGGGATCACAGTCTATGTTATTAATCTGCATCCCAAGCACAGACCTGGTTCAGAACAAGTGCCACTAGGTATTTGCTGAATGAGAGCATGACCCTGTCTACAGTCCTAAAAGGGCAAGACCACATGGTGAACTCTCACTGTAGGCTTTGCCAGGCATTCATTTGGAGTGGTTGGGAGCCAAACTGTCATGGATTTAGGTGATCTGGGAGTTATACAGAAATGACATTCCCAATGAGTGATTATTATTGATAAGTGATAATAATAAAGTTCATGTATGACTGTGGGCATAATAGGAAATGAAAGTCTGGATAATTGTATTATGAAATTCAAACAGCTATGCAGCTTAATGAATGTAAATGGCTCTTTGATGAAGAAAGGGAACATGCCAATGAAAATGATGACTGCAAGCATAAACATATTTCTTTGGTCAAAACTTAACTCAAATGTTGGGCCACATATGCATTTAAGTATTTTATAAATTATTATAACTTAGGGGCAAAGACCTCTGGTTTTTCAAAAAACAAAAAAGAATTACTGTAAAGATACAAAGCAATAGTTGGCTATAAAATGGTTGGTGTAAAATAAAATAAAATAAAATAAAATAAAATAGTTGGTGTTTATTGCTACACAGTCAACAGAGGGAGCCCATGTTACAAAACCTTATATAATTTCCTTATTGAATTTTGTACACTGGTAGAAAGTCAATAGGAGATATAGAAAGGAATAGGAGAAGTAGAATAGAATAGTTAAGGTACTGGACAAATTTGATTTGAAACTGTACTGGGAATCTGGAATCCATCTTATTAAACTGAGTTTAAGGGATGACGTCAAGTTAAAGGTATTTCAAAATAGCATACATGTGGGGCGCCTGGGTGGCTCAGTCTAAGCATCTGCCTTCAGCTTAGGTCATGATCTCAGGGTCCTGGGATTGAACCCCACATCCGGCTCCTTGCTTGGTAGGGAGCCTGCTTCTTCTTCTGCCTCTGCTTCTCCCTCTCCCTCTGCTCCCCCTGCTTGTGTTCCCTCATTCTCTCTGTCAAAACAATAAATAAAATCTAAAAAAAAAAAAAGCATACATGTACTAGACTTGTTTTTAAATCACTTTACACACTGCCAGCGTGATCCTTTATTTTTAAAGTCATAGTTATAGAACTCTCCTGCTTAAAACCCTCCTGTGGCCTCTTCATTACTTAACATGACAAATGCAACCTTAGGGGGTGGGTGTATTAAAGGAGATAATCCATAGCACAGGATTTGGCACAGTAAATTGTCAGTAAATTCTTAGTATTATTTTTCACTATTGTGTCTTCTATTATGGTGATCCTTCAGAGTAGAATACTTTCCAACTGCCCCAATCCTACTACTCTCATCTGGTTAACTCCTTTATCATACTCGTGGCTTCAAGAACCCAGAAGTTTTGCTTCATTCACAGTCTGGATGCTCTTCTGTAGTGATATGTTCTGTAGTCATATGCCCAACTTGAAAGCAGAGGCAAGATCCCATAAATTGTTCTGTCTCTAATGCCTAGCAATCAAGTGACCAGTCATCCAGGTTTGCCTGGGACCGTTACAGTGTTAGCACTAAAATTTCTAGGTCTCTAGAACCCCACAGTTCCAGGGAAACCAGATAGTTAGCCACTCTCCCAAAGATCTTGATACCTAAAAATAGTTCCATCAATAAATTTGTTTTCCAAGGCAAATTCTCTTTGGTGACTCATTTTTGCTTCATGGGTTTAAATTTCTCCAGTTATAACTAACAAATTTATAAACATATATTTTTATCCCCCGGGGTACAGGTCTGTGAATCACCAGGTTTACACACTTCACAGCACTCACCAAAGCACATACCCTGCCCAATGTCCATAACCCCACCCCCCTTCTCCCACTCCCCCTCCCCCCAGCAACCCTCAGGTTGTTTTGTGAGATTAAGAGTCACTTATGGTTTGTCTCCCTCCCAATCCCATCTTGCAACATGGGGGCTTAAGTGGGTAGGAGAAGAATCAATGAAACAAGATAACTAACAAATTTAAACAAAATAACACCTAAGTCTTTTTTATACTCTGGATTTTAGAATTGGATGTCTCATTAACGTTTTGCCTACATTCAACATTTTATCACATCTATACCAAGGGAATTTTAACTATACTAATTCTCTCTCTCTTTTTTTAATTTTAAAAGATTTATTTATTTATTTTAGAGAGAGAGTGAAAACATGAGTGGGAGGGGCAGGAAAGGAAGAGAGAATCTCAAGCAGATGTCATACTAAGCACAGAGTCTGACACAAATCTCTCAATCTCAGGACCCTGAGATCACAACTTCAGCTGAAACTAAGAGTCAGAAGCTCAACAACTACACCACCCAGGTGCCCCAAAAAGATTTTTTAAATTGGTGTATAGTTGATACACTATGTTACATTAGTTTCATGTGAACAACATGGTGATTTGACAGCTCTGTATGTTATTCTATGTTCTCCACAAGCATAGTTACCTTCTGCCACCATACAATGCTATTACAATAGCATTGACTATACTCCCTACACTGTAACTGTCATCCCTCTGACTTATTCATTCCCAAACTGGAAGCCTATACCTTCCACTCCCCTTTACCCCTTAAATTTTCTTTTTTAAAAGTACTGCTGAAAATACTCATGAGAAATCAAATGAAAAGTAAAATATAAATCTTGTATCTATGGTGTAATCCCAATTTCGTAAAATATGTATATTTTTGTATTTCATTGAAGAAAAGAGAATGTAATTATGAATACATGTTAATAAATTCTCCCACTTTCTTAGTTTTTAAAAATTTCTACAGTGATCATATGATTTTATAGTCAGTTAACAATGCCTACAAAACACCAATGTTTGTGGTAATGGGTGTCCTTTAAATAATTATTTTTCGGGAAACTGTTCCTTTTACATGAAGTTGTTGACAAAAGTTAACTAACTGATTACATGTTTCTTTTAACAGTGCTTCTCAAATATTAATGTGGGTCTGGATTGGGCCTGTGATTCTGCATTTCTGACAAACTTCCAGGTGATGCCATTACTTCTGGCTCATGGACCATATTTTGGATAGTGGGCTTTAGAATATATGAATTCCAATCCATGTTTGACTATCAATTACAGTTTTTTCAACCATACTGTGCTTTGGTAGTGCTTCCGCAAATGACACACAGGAGAAATACAGGAAATATCTCATAATTCACCTTTCTGAGGTGTAGTGGTTGGGAGTTCCCACCTTAGAGTTAGTTGTCTTTTGTAAATGACAAGTTAATTGCAACAATATATGTTTGACCAACCAAAATACCAGAATCCTATGTTGACAGATAAAACATTGCTCTTCCCTGGGTCCCAACAGCAGGTTTTTGCATAAGATTCTGAATACCTGACATTGTTACATAATTCTAACTTCTCCAGTTCTAGGGCACTATTTTAACTTTCTGAAAAATGAAAAATTGCAAAAATTTCTCTCAAAAGTTGTTGAATATAGAAAAAAGAATTATTAGTGTTTTGAAAAGTATTCAAAATAGAAAATTAAGCGGTACTTAAGTGACGCAACCATTTAAGCCTCTGACTCTTGGTTTTGGCTTGTGTCATGATCTGAGGGTTGTGGGATCAGACCCCAAGTCAGGTTCTGAACTCAGTGGGGAGTCTGCTTGAGATTCTCTCTCTCCTTCCTCTTTCCCTCCCCAAACTTGCGCACTCTCTCTCTAAAAATAAATAAATAAATAAATTTTAAAAAAATAGAAAATCAATGTGGCACTTCTCTAACACATGTTCCTTCCTTCTATTAACGTAGACACACACCTCTTACGAAGAGCAGCTATGGAAGTTTCAATGATGCCAAGAAACATAGGACTAAATAAATCAAAAGGTTATAAAATCATATGTAAATGCTTTTCGGACAAATCAAAGAGTGCTTTCATCTAAATCCTTTGTTTCTTTCCCACCCCTAAGGAAGATGGACATTTTCTTTGATTAAAATAACAGTTTGAAGAGTTTTTTTTTAAAGATTTTATTTATTCATTTGAGAGAGAGAGAGCACATGAGCAGGGGGTAGGGGCAGAGGGAGAGGGAAAAGCAGACTTTCTGCTGAGCAGGGAGCCCATGTAGGACTCGATCCCAGGACTCTGGATCATGACTGGCCTAAGGCAGACACCTAACCTCGAGCCACCCAGGCACTCTGAAATGTTTTTTAAATAATATTTTTAAGGGTTTTTTTTAAAAAAGATTTTATTTATTTGCTAGAGAGAGAACAAGGGAGAGAGCACAAGCAGTGGGAAGGAGCTCCCACTAGCAGGGAGCCTCCTATGGGGTTGGATCCCAGGACTCTGGGATACTTAACCAACTGAGCCACCCAGGCACCCCAAGATTTTGTTTTCTCTTATTTTCAATATTCTTCAAAGTCTTAAAATCTTCCTTTCTTTAATATGACAAAATATTTATTTTTTACTTCTTATAAATAGAATTTAATAATGTTTACTTCTAATTAAACTCTAAAATGTTATTAAAATAAAAGTAATCCCCAAACCTTAACTCAAAAAGTATTTTCTTTTTCTTCCTATTCCCTTTAAGTCTTTATATGCTGTGTTTGTATACGGCTAATCCTAGGGAATATAAAACGTTGTGTTGAACTTTTTCTCCTTAATGACAACAGGAAGAAAATTGTGCTTTCTTTTCAAGAATTTATTTGCTTGTGTATCATCATTATAAATAATATTTATATATCTCCCAGGTATTGCAATCATGTCTCATATTCTTTCATCTGGAAGCAGTTTGGTGTGTATTACTGATGTGTATTAATTAAAATGAGTATTATTTTAATAAACATTCATTTGTTCATTATTATTTATATTTACCTGAGTCATGCTAGAGGTCAACCCAGGGGTGTCTGGGTGGCTCAGTTGTTAAGTGCCTGCCTTCGGCTCAGGTTGTGATCCTAAGGTCCTGGGATAGAGCCCCACATGGGTCTCCCTACTCAGCAGGAAACCTGCTTCTCCCTCTCCCACTCCCCTGCTTGTGTTGCTCTTTCTGTGTCTCTCTGTCAAATAAATAAATAAAATCTTTAAAAAGAAAAAAGTCAACCCAATGAGCATCTAAACTAGTAAGCACTTTAAACAGTACTACTATTACTTTAATAAATGAATACTGTTATTTCTCTTTAGAAAATGATGTCTCTTTAGAAAATATTTCTCTTTAAAAAATTTATTTAGGAAATAAATGTTTCATAAAAAATTAACAGGGCGCCTGGGTGGCTCAGTGGGTTAAGCCACTGCCTTCGGCTCAGGACACGATCTCAGGGTCCTGGGATCGAGTCCACATCGGGCTCTCTGCTCAGCAGGGGCCCTGCTTCCCTTCCTCTCTCTCTGCCTGCCTCTCTGCCTACTTGTGATCTCTCTCTCTGTCAAATAAATAAATAAATAATCTTAAAAAAATAAAATTAACAAATTAAATGAAAACTTTTCAGGAAGGAAGAGGTAAAGATACAATTGAATTCTATTTTAATGGTAGATGGGGAGAGGGAATAATTATATTTAAAGGTAGGCTTATCTTTGAATTTCTTAAATAATTTCACAGAAATGTGACAAAATATTTTAATTTCATTCAATAAATTGCTGCTTCACCTTTTTTAAAAAAAATAAATAAAGGTAAGCTTATGCCAAAAATTGATGGTACTCAGAATTACCCTTTAAAATGCCAAATTAGAGAGGAGGGGAGCCAACATGGCTGAATAAGAGGACCCTCAAATCACTTGTTCCATGGATACAACTAGAAAACAGTCACATCAGTGTAAATAACCCAGAAAGCAACCTGAAAACTGACAGCTCAAACTCCACAACTAAAGGTAGTGAAGAAGCCAAATCAAAGAGGGTAGGAAGGGCAAAGACTAAGTGAAGAGTAAAATGGATGGGCACAAAATAGATCCATATGTAGGAGGAGTTATAAAGTGGAGAAGAGAAACAGATTATCCCACTGAGAAGAGGGGATGTCAGATCCCGCAAAACATTTGGCTTTGAAAATTAGATGGGTGGGGGCACATGGGTGGTTCAGTTGGTTAAGTGTTTGACTCTTGGTTTCAGCTCAGGTTATGATCTCACAGGTTGTGAGATTGAGCCCTACATGGGGCTCTGCACTCAGTGGAGAGTTTGCTTGAGAGTCTCTCCCTCTGTCCCTCCTCTGTTCTCTCTCTCTCTCCCTCTCTCAGATGAATAAATAAATCTTTTTTTAAAAAAAAGAAAAGAAAAATAGAGGGGTCAAATTCCATGAGTGCTTATAACAGGAAGACTTAAAGCCTGGAATTTAAAAATCAGAGGGCTCTACTCCAGGAGAGCTCAGAAGGTGATAGGAAGTAGAGTCCTTGCCCTTAAAGCAATAGTATGACAAACAGCCAACAGAGATACAACACAGAAGTAGCAAAAGGGAAAAAAATCCACAGCCAAGAATACTCTATCCAGAAAGGCTGTCATTCAGAATAGAAGGAGAGGTAAAGAGCTTTCCAGACAAACAAAAGCTAAAGGAGTTAATGACCACTAAACCAGTCCCATAAAAAATGCTCAAGGGAACTCTTTGAGTGGAAAAGAAAGATCATAAGTAAGAGTAAAAAAAGTAGGAAGCACAAAAGTGGTAAAAACAAATATATTTGTAAAAATCAGTCAAGGGACATACAAAAGAAAAGGATGTAAAGTATGACCCAAATACATAAAATGTGGCAAGGAGAGGGGTAAAGAATGGGCTCAAACTTAAGTGATATTGACCATGAACTTAATACAGACTGCCATATGCAAAAGATGTTATATGTAAACCTAATGGTAACCACAAATCAAAGATATGTAGTAATAGATATGCAAAAATAGATATGCAGTAATAGATATGCAAAAAATTAAGAGAAAGGAATCCAAATTGATCACTAAAGAAAACTAGCAACTGTAAAAGAAAGTGAGAGAAGAAAAGACCAGTGAAGAACTAAGAAAACAACCACAAAACAAGTAACAAAATGAGAATAAAATGCTTATTAATAACTACTTTGAATATAAATTTTTTGGACTAAAAAGTTTAATCAAATGACATAGGGTAAAAGAATGGATTAAAAAAAAATAAAACAAGATCCATCTATAGGCTGCCTACAAGAGACTCATTTCACACCTAAAGACATATGCAGGATGGAGAAACATTTATCATGCAAATTGATGTCAAAAGAAGGCAAGGGTAGCAATACTTATATTGGAAAAATAGACTTTAAAACAAAGACTACAACAAGACAAAGAAGGATAGTATATAATAATAAAGGGACAATCCAACAAGAAGATATAACAATTGTAAATACTTATGCACCCAACATGAGAGGACCCAAATACATAAAACAGTTAATAAAAAGCATAAAGGAATAACTGATAATAATACAATAATAGTAAAGGACTTTAACACCCCACTTACATCAATGGACAGATTTATCCAAACAGAAAATCAACAAGGAAACAGTGACTTTGACACACTAGATCAGATGGACTTAGCAGTCATACTCAGAACATTTCATCCTAAAGCAGCAGAATACATATTCTTTGCAAGTACATATGGAACATTCTCCAGAGTATATCACATATTGACATAAAACAAGTCTCAACAAATTAAAAAAGGTTGAAGTCATACCATGCATCTTTTTTACCACAATGCTATGAAATTGTTTGGGTGTGGGGGGAGGCAGAGACACAGATAAATTATAATAATAAAGGAGAAGAAACAAGTATATGGCAAAGATGAAAATACCATTAGTGAGCAACTACAAATAACTTTGTGCCAGTAAATATCAAAACTTACACAAAAATCAGGAATTTCTTAGAAAAGTATAAATCATCAAGAAAGAAAGAAGAAATAGGAAACCTGGATAGTATTACCATCATTAAAAAAATTGAATTAGTAGTTTTAAAGAATCTACTCACTTAAATGTATCAGGTGAATTTTATGAAACCTTCTAGAGAAACAGATTATCCTGGTGTTCTTGAAGTTAGAAATAGGATTCCTTAGCCAATTTTATGAGGGTGCCAAAGACTGGTTATTTATATCCAGAAGCTTAAAGTAATTGCAAAAATATAAAAAAACTGAAAGTAGATGTGTTAAAACTCATAACTACTTTAAGCTTAAATGTTTTACTTATATCCAAACCAGAATTTTGTGTAATTCTACTTTCCTGATTTTAATAGAAACAATGCATCAATATTTTCAAAGACTACCTGCAAAAAAATATTTACCATTAAAAGTTGGTAAAAGTAGGGGCACCTGGGTGACTCAGTCATTAAGCATCTGCTTTTGGCTCAGGTCATGATCCCAGAGTCCTGGGATGGAGACCCACATCAGTCTCCCTGCACAGCAGGAAGTCTGCTTCTCCCTCTCCCCCTGCTTGTGTTACCTCTCTCACTGTGTCTCTCTCTGTAAAATAAATAAATAAAATCTTTAAAAAAAAAAAGGATTTTTAAAAGTTTGTAAAAACGTATATAGAGGTGTATATTTTTCCTTTCACCTCAGGCTTCACCATTTCAACATGGCACCATAAAAACCTAACTTTAGAGCTTAAATAATTGGGCAATAGCTTTGGCCAAAATGAATACTTTTCACATATTTAGCATGTTTTCCATTCCTTCTCTTCTCTTCAATTATTCTACATTACTTAGTTTTAGAATGCAAAGCAAGATGTATACAGTTTCTTCTTACTTTGTAACTATCTTGTATGTAGAACATCATGCACTGAGTAATTTTTCAGAATATATTACAGATTACTTAGTTTGCTAGCTTGCACTCACCTCAACCTATTAACAATTTATATTAAAATTTTGTCTATGGGTGCCTGACTGGCTCAGTTGATAGAGCATGTGACTCTTGGTGTTGGGGTTGTGAGTTTGAGCCCTATGTTGGGTATAGAGATTACTTAAAATTATTTTTTGTCTCAACCCAAATGTCCATAAATGAATGAGTGGATAAACAAAAATGTGATCTATGTACACAATGGAATACTATTCAGCAATGAAATGGAAGGAAGTCCTGTTATACATTCTAACATGGGTGAACATCGTAAATGTTAATCTAAGTAGAAAAAGTTAGTCACTGAAGATGACATATTGTATAATTCCATTAATGTAAGTGTCCAGAATAGGCAAATATGGAGAAACAAAGGGGTGCCTGGCATGCTTCTCCTTCTCCCTCTTCCCCTGCTCCTACCACCCTGACTTGTGCTCTCTCTCTAACATTCTCTGTCTCAGATAGATAAATAAAATCATATATCTATAGATGTAGATATAGATATGTAGATATATATGTTTGTTTGCCTAGGTCCAGTGATGGTGGTCGGGGGGGGTGGGAGTGTCTACTTATAGGTATGGTATTTCTTTTAGAGTGATGAAAATATTCTAAAATAGTTTGTGGTTATGGTTGGAGAGTTGAGTTATATGCCTCAAGTGGGTGACTTATATGATCTATGAATTATGTAACCAGAAAGTTATTGTACATAAAACAAAAATAACCTATCCCCCATCAGTTCCTATTTCACTTGAAGTACACACAGAGATGTACCATCCATGAATCTAGTCCTACTTGTTCAGGTCATGATTCACCACATCTTGGGAACCTTCCCTGACCTCCAGGCTAAGTTAGGGATTACTCAACAATCCCACATGCCTCCTTTCTGCTATCATAGCACACTTCATATATTGCATTTGTACTGCTGCATGCCTGCCTCCCTGGGGCTAGAGGAGTCAGACATAGTCTTGCTTTGAAGAGCTCTACTATAAGCACTGAAGGTCAAGATCAAAGCTAGAGGGTGTTCGGGGAACAAAGGAAAAAGAGTAGTCAATTCTAACTTGTTGAGGTGGAATGGGATTAAATGTAATGAGAAAGGCATCCTTGAGATGTTTAGGAATCGGTTGTATCTTGAAGGATGAATCAGAATTAGATAGGCAGACATTGAAGCAAAGTCAGGAACATCACACTGGGAATCATGGATGTGACTTAGAACCAGAAGTCAGAATCCTCATTCTGCCCTGTATAACACTTGGAAAGTCCCTGCTCCTTGCTGGGCCTCAGTTTCCTAGAAACTAAAGGGAGGTGTTTGACTAGGTGGTATCTGATAGTCTTGCTACTATCCTAAGCTCCTATAGTCCTATGTTCCCCTATATTATCTCATTGAGTCAGCAATATATTGACCATCAGTTATGTGGCACTGAGAATACATGAGGGTACAACATAAGGCATTTTGATGTGTCATCAAGGTCAAGTGCAAGCTGCTATGAAAGTAACAAAGAGATGTGCACAACTGAAAAGGAAGAATACTCTTTCTGAGACTGTGGCATTTGAACTGAGATCTGAAGGATGAGGACAGTGGGTGTGTCCTGTCCCAGGTAGAGAGGGGCAGCACACGGAAAAGGTCAGAGTCATGAGGGATGAGGTTCAGTTGAGGGGCTAAAAGGAACCAAGTGACACGACAATGGAAGTAGGAATGGGGCCAGAATGTGAGTGGTAATCAGATCACCAGAAGCCTTGCAAGTCACAGAAAGAACTTTGATCTTTCTCTAAAGAGTAATGAGATGTGCAAGCAATGTAAGTGTCCACTGACAGATGAATGGATAAAGTAGATGTGGTGTATCACACAGTGGAGTCTTACTCAGCCATAAAAAAGAATGAGATCTCAGGAGCGCCTGGCTGGCTCAGTCACCAGAGCATCTGACTCTTGATCTCAGGGTCATGAATTCAAGTCTCACATCAGGTGTAGAGATTGCTTAAAAAATAAAAAGAATGAACTCTTGCTATTTGATATAACATATGATTTCACATATATGTGAACAAAGTTCCATTTATAAAATAAATAACAGAGATCAAAAGTACAGGATAGGGAATATAGCTAATAATATTGTGGTAACTTTGTATGGTGACAGATGATAACTATACTTACCATGGTGAGCATTTTATAATGTATATAATTATATGTTGTACACCAGAAACTAACATTATATTGTATTTTGACCATACTTCAGTTAAAAATTTTAAAATGTGAAAATAAGGATAATGGATGGATAAACAAAACATTCTTTAAATGGGATATTATTCAGCCATAAAAAGGAATGAAGCACTGACCCATGCTATATTATGGATGGATCTTAAAATGTTACAAAATCTTGAAAATATTATGCAATATGAAAGATCATATATTGCATTAAACATCCAGCATATGCAAATCCATAAAGAATTTAAAAAAATCCTCTAAATTTGAAGTAGGATGGAAAAAAGGTTTCAAAAAAGGAAAAAAAAAAACTTTTGCACTGGTGTTAGTAAAGGAGAGCCATGTGGCATGGTGTTTGTAGTTAAAGGGTATATAGGGAGTTGTTGGTGATGAGCCTTTCCCCTTAGAAAGCATCTTGTTTGCAGCATAATCCAGCCTCAGCCTCAGCCTTCCATTGTGGTCAGGAAGTGTTTCTTAACAGTTTCCTGGATAGTCGCATATTACAAGTCGTATACCCCTTTCACCATCCGTGAAAGAGTACAACTTATTTTCAATTAGAGTACAAATGCTATTTTATTTGATTCATAGGAGAGTTTTTGTTATACTATGTTTCAGGATGTCCTGTTTGCTTAATTCAGTAAGTTAAAGGGCCATTTTTGTTTTATTTTTGTTGGTCTAGCTTTTGTGTGTGTGTTTAAGAATAATACCAACGAAGAAAGAAGCATGTTGGTAAAATTCTAATAAAAAAAAATAGTGCTGCCAAAACTCTTTTGTGGTTTTGAATCGAAGAGCTAAAATATAAGAATCTGTAATTTAATAATTATCTACCCTCTGAATTTAGAAACCCTGAGAATAATGCAAAATTCTAAATTTGCAGGAGTTATTTCACTCAGCATAATCTCCTCCAGTCCTGTCCATATTGATACAAGAGGTGGGTATTCATCCTTTCTAATGGAGGCATAATATTCCATATCATATATGGATCATATTTTCTTTATCCGTTCGTCTGTTGAAGGGCATTTTGGCCCAAGCAGAGAGAGTCAATTATCATATGGTTTCACTGACTTGTGGAGCATAAGGAATAACATGGAGGACATTAGGAGAAGGAAAGGATAAGTAAAACTGCAGGGGGATAAACTATGAGAGACTGTGGCCTCTGAGAAACAAACTGAGGATTTTGGGGTAGAGTGGGGGGTTAGGTGAGACTGGTGATGGGTATTAAGGAGGGCATGTATTGCGTGGAGCACTAGGCATGGTGCATAAACAATAAATCTTGGAACACTGAAAAAAGAAGATTAAAAAAGAAAATAAATATATATTCAGGAGTTGTAAAAATAATCGTCCTTAACACTCAAAAAGATATGTTTAGCAGATTCAAAGGATATAGAATGTTTTAATATCTGATATTACTATTTGAAGAGACAAACTAGCTGGCAAGTTTAGATCTCCTCAAGAATACTGGTTTCCTAAAATTTACTTTGTAACTTGATTTATTAAAGCACATGATATCATTTATGACTTAAATAATCTAAACTTAGGAAAAGGGACAGAAAAACTATGTTCTTTAAAATTAAAGCTTTCTATATCTTGAATTTTAAAAATTTCAATTTTGACATTGAATATAGAAAAAAATTTCAGGGTTATAGGGTAGCTCTATTTTTAATTTATTTTTTTTTATCAATTTCTTAAGGAATCTCCACACTGTTTTTCAAAGTGACTGCACCAACTTGCATTCCCACCAGCAGTGTAAGAGTGTTCCCCTTTCTCCACATCCTCTCCAACACTTGTTGTTTACTGTGTTGTTAATTTTGGCCATTCTAACTGATATAAGGTGGTATCTCAATGTGGTTTTGATTTGAATTTCCCTGATAGTTAATGATGATGAACATTTTTTCATGTGTCTGTAATTGCACTACTGGGTATTTACCCCAAAGATACAGATGTAGTGGGAAAAAGGGCCATCTGTACCCCAATGTTCATAGCAGCAATGGCCACAGTCACCAAACTGTGGAAAGAGCCGAGATGGAATACTAAACCTCCATCAGAAAGGATGAATACCCAGATTTTGTATCAACATGGATATGACTGGAGGAGATAATGCTGAGTGAAATGAGTCAAGCAGAGAGAGTCAATTATCATATGGTTTCACTAGTGGAGCATAAGGAATAACATGGAGGACACTGGGAAAAGGAAAGAAGGGAATTGGGGGAAATTTGAGGGGGGAGATGAACTATGAGAGACTGTAGACTCTGAGAAACAAACTGAGGGTTTTGGAGGGGAAGGGGGTAGGGGGTTGGGTGAGCCTGGTGGTGGGTATTAAGGAGGGCACGTATTGCATGGAAAACTGGTATGATGCATAAACAATGAATCTTAGAACACTGAAAAAATAAAAGTTTAAAAAATTTTTTAAAAAGAAAGAAAAAAAATTCAATTCAGTTTTATTATTTTCTTTCCAAAATACCTTTCTCTATTTAAAAATATTCGATGGCACCTACTGCCTGTCAACTCAAGCCCAAATCTTAGCTTGGCATTCAAAGCCTTCCACAATCCGATTGTCTATTTTTCTTGTTTTCTCTCCCATCATTCTGTTTCTTGTTAAACTCCTGCTCCTGCTGGATTAGACTAGGATTTAATCTTAAAACAAGCTCCCTGATACACTTGGATGTGTGATATTGACCTCACTGCCTAAGAAGCCCTTCTTCTACTTCTCTGCCAAGCAAAATATTGGTATAGATCAAGATACAGCTCAGAGTACTATTATACTACAACAAGTTCTTAAATGATTTCCCTGCAGTCCATCTTGTATATCACGTCTAAGCCATTCTTACTAAAACAATTGTTTTTATCCTTTTATTATCAGCCAATGACTGGGAGTTCTAGTTCAAGATAGCAAACTAAACAATTACATTAGAGATGTGGGAAATTCTTCAGCATGTGACTATTAAGAATGAGGACATTCTTCTACCTTATAATAAAACCACCACACTCATGAAATTTAATATTGATATAGTGTTACTAATATAAACTGCATAGTCAAATTTACCCAATTGTTCTGATAACATTCTTTATAGTGAGAGAGAAAGAGATCCTATCTCCAACTGAGTATATCATGTTGCATTTAGTTGACATGTTTCTTCCGCCTCATTTAATAAAGAACAACTCCCTAATATTTTATTGGTATTTCATGACATAGTTGTTTTTGAAGAATCTAGGACAGTTGCATCGCAGAATATTCCTTAATTTAGGTTTATTCAATTATTTTCTCATGATTAACTTTAGGTAATTTGGGGGGCACCTGGGTGACTCAGTCACTTAAACATCTGCTTTCAGCTCAGGTCATGATCCCAAGGTCCTGAGATCAAGTCCCATGTTGAGCTCCCTGCTCATCAGGGAGCCTGCTTCTCCCTCTCCCTCTGCTGCTCCCCCTACTTGTGCTCTCTCTCTTTCTCTCTCAAGTTAATAAGTAAAATCTTAAAAAAATAAAACTTAGGTAATTTGGAGGGGGAGAGCAGGAATAGTGTATAGGAATTGTGTCCTCAGTGCCTCATAATGGGAGGTAAATAATGTCGATTGGTCTCATTTTTCACACTATAAATTTGGTCAGTTGGTTTTTAGAAGTCTGCTCTGGTGAGGAGATGCCCCAGCCTGAAAGGCACTCACGTGGCTAAGTGGGGCAAAATCCTGGGTGGGACAGTATGGTCTCAGGATCCTTGGGGGGTCACAGGAAGACCAGGGGTGCCTGGGTGTGGCAGAGTTCCTCAGATCAGAGCAGGGAAATGAGTTGCAAGCAGTGAGCCCAGGAATGTGTTTTCAAATTGGGGTTACCATAAACCATGAACTAGAGCACAGTAAGGTGACTGCTCTCCAAGCAGGGGCCCAACAAGCAGAAGAACTGGCAAGATCCCCCTTCCTCACCTGGGAAGAGCAGCACAGGAGCACACACTGCAGGAGTCTTCAGGGTATGGAGACTAGAAAAGAGGCTGTGTGCTTGAGATAGAAATGCTTGGTCACAGGCTGGGTGAGCATAGAGTGCAGACAGACACCAGGGAGACCAGAGTGATTGATGGCTTTTCCCTGAGGGTGAACTGAGGAGTGGGGCCCTGGAGCCAAAAGCTCAGCTTGGGAGGCTCCCATTTTCATTCTCATCCTCTAAAGCTGTGCAGAAAGGCTTCAGGGAACAAAAGGCACATAGAACAAGCCAGAGAAACTTACTTAGCCTGGTCCCCTGGCAAAGACACTTGAGAATCAGTGCAATAGGCCCCTCCCCAAGAAGATCAGCCAAGAACATGCAGCCAAGATCAAGTTTACTGATCAAGGAGAACTGTAAAACTCCAGCACTAGAGGAACAGAGCATATAGAGTTCGTGGGGTTTTCCTCCCATGATTTTCAGTCTTTCGATTTTAATTTTTTCTCTTTCTTTTTTCAACCAATTTCTTATTTTACCAATTCTTTTCAAAATCTTTTTAGGGGCACCTGGGTGGCTCAGTCGGTTAAGCGGCTGCCTTTGCCTCAGTCATGATCCCAGGGTCCTGGGATGGAGTCCTGCATCAGGCTCCCTGCTCAGTGGAGAGCCTGCTTTTCCCTCTCCCTCTGCCTGCTGCTTTGCCTACTTGTGCTATCTTTCTAATAAATAAATAAAATCTAAAAAATACAATTTTAAAAATTTTGAGTCTTACACTTACATTCTATCCCTTGTATTTAAGTGTATGTGTGTATGTGGATTTTCTTTCTTTATAATTTTGGGATGCAGTTTTTTCCAACAGGCCAAAATACATCCAGAAGCTAGTGTATGGCTCTGTTCTCTTAACCTGTTTGATCATACATCATATTCTTTTTTTTTGTTAAAGTCTTTTTTAATTTTCATTTTTACAGTTACATTCTATCCTTCCAAAGTATTCAATTTTATTTTTTACATATATAAGTTTTTCTTTCTTTATTATTTTGGGATTGAGTTTTCTAACAAGTGGACCAAAGTATACACAGGATCCAGTGTATTGCTCTATTCTGTCTGCTTGTCTGATAATATTCTCTCTTTTTCAAACATTTCCCTTCTTTTGTTTCTTTTATTTTTTTTTTTCAGTTTTGTGTCTCTTCTGATTTGTTTAGTGTATATTTTGGGAGAGTCATTGTTGCCATTTTAGTATTTTGTTCTCTTGTTCATCTGAGTGCATCTAGGCATTGAACAGGAGTCTGCAGGGTTTGGAGACTACAAAGGAGACCATGTGCCTGAGATAGAAACACTTGGACAAAACGACAAGACAGAAAAACTCACATCAAACAAGAGAACAAGAGGCAGTACTGACTGGCAGGGACCTAATCAGTATGTATATAAGTAAGATGTTGGAACTAGAGTTCAGAATAATGATTATAAATATACTAGCTGGGCTTGAAAAAAGCATAGAAAACACTAGAGAATCCCTTTCTAGAGAAATAAAAGAACTAAAATCTAATCAAGTCAAAATAAAAAAGGCCATTAATGAGAAGCAATAAAAAATGGAGGCTCTAGGGATGCCTGGGCAGCTCAGTTGGTTAAGGGTCTGCCTTCAGCTCAGATCATGATCCCAGGGTCCTAGGATCGAGTACCGCATCAAGCTCCTTGTTCAGTAGGGAGCCTGCTTCTCCCTCTTCCTGCTGCTCACCGTGCTTGTGCTCTCTCTCTTTGAAAAATAAATAAATATTAAAAAAAAAAAAAGGAGGCTCTAACTGCAAGGATAAATGAAAGGAAGACAAATACAGAAGACAAAATGGGAAAAAAATAAAGAAGCTGAGAAAAAGAGAGATAAACAATTACTAGATCATGAGGGGAGAAAAAGAGAGATAAGTGATACCGTGAAGCAAAACATTAGAATAACTGGGATCCCAGAAGAAGAGGAAAGAGAGAGAGGTACAGAGGTATATTGGAGCAAATTATAGTGGAGAACTTCCTTAATCTGGGAAGGAAACAGGTATCCAAGTCCAGGAGGCACAGAGCATCCCACTCAAATCAATAAAAATAGGTCAGCACCCTGACATATAATAGTGAAACTTATAAATCTCAGAGACAATGAGAAAATCCTGAAAGCAGCTTGAGACAAGAAGTCCATAACCTACAAAGGTAGAAACATTAGATTGGCAGAAGACTTACCCACAGAGACCTGGAAAGCCAGACAGGACTGGCATAATATATTCAGGGTGCTAAATGAGAAAAATATGCAGCCGAGAATACTTTATCCAGCTAAGATGTCATTCAAAATAGGAGGCATGTAGAAAGCTTCCAGGACAAACAGAAACTAAAAAAATTTGTGATCACCAAATGAGCCCTACAAGAAATATTAAAAGAGATCCTTTAAGCAAAGAGGGAGCCCAAAAGTAACATAGACCAGAAAGGAACAGAGACAATACACAGAAACAGTGACTTTACAGATAAGACAATGGCACTAAATTCATATCTTTCAATAGTTACCCTGAATGTAAATGGGATAGACATAAAATATCAAAAGACATAAAATATCAGATTAGATAAAAAAGCAAGGCTCATTGATAGGCAGACTGTAAGAGACTCATTTTAGGTCTAAAGACACCTCCAGATTTAAAGTGAGGGGCTGGAAAACCATTTACAAAAAAAAAAAAAAAAAAAAAGCTGGGGTGGAAATCCTTATATCAGACAAATTAGATTTTAAACCAAAGACTGTAATAAGACATGAGGAAGGACACTATATCATAATTAAAGCATCTATCTAACAAAAAGATCTAACAGTTGTAAATATTTATCCCAACATGGGAGCAGCCAATTATATAAGACAATTAATAACAAAATCAAAGAAACACATCGACAGTAATACAAGAGTAGTAGGGGACTTTATCACCCCACTCACTGCAATGGACAGATCATCTAAGCAAAAGATCAACAAGGTAACAAGGGCTTTGAATGACACAATGGACCAAAGGGACTTCACAGGTATATTCAGAATATCCAATCCCAAAACAACAGAATACACATTCTTCTCTAGTGCACATGGAACAGTCTCCAAAGTAGATCACATCCTGGGTCACCAATCAGATCTCAACCAGTAGCAAAAGATCAGGATCATTCCCTGCACATTTTTGCACCACAATGTTTTAAAACTGAAACTCAACCACAAGAGGAAAGTTGGAAAGAACCCAAATACATGGAAGTTAAAGAGCATCATACTAAAGAATGAATGGGTCAACCAGGAAATTAAGGAAGAATTTAAAAAATTCATAGAAACGAGTGAAAATGAAAATACAACAGTTTAAAAGCTTTGGGATGTAGCAATGGAGATCCTAAGAGGGAAGTATATAGCAATACAAGCCTTTCTCAAGAAACAAGAAAGGTTTCAAATACACGACCTAATCCTACACCCAAAGGAGCTGGAGAAAGAACAGCAAAGTAAGCCCAAATCCAGTAGAAGAAGAGAAATAATAAAGATCGGAGCAAAAATCAATGAAATAGAAACAAAAAAAAAAAAAGAAAGAAAAGAAAAAAAGAAAAAGAAAGAAAGAAAGAAAAAAAAAAAACCAGTAGAACAAATCAATGAAACCAGGAGCCGGTTCTTTGAAAGAATAAGATTGATAAACCCCTGGCCAGACTTATCAAAAAGAAAAGAGAAAGGACCCAAATAAATAAAATCATGAATGAGAGAGGAGAGATCTCAACTAACATGGAAGAAATACAAACAATTGTAAGGACATATTTATGAGCAACTCTATGCCAACAAATTAGGCAATCTGGAAGAAATGGATGGATTCCTAGAACATATAAACTACCAAAACTGAAACAGGAAGAAATAAAAAACCTGAACAGACCCATAACCAGCAAGGAAATTGAAGCAGTAATCAAAAATCTCCCAACAGACAAGAATCCAGGGCCAGGTGGCTTTCTAGGGGGGAATTCTACCATTTTTTAAAAAAGATTTTATTTATTTATTAGACACAGAGAGAGAGATCACAAGTAGGCAGAGAGGCAGACAGAGAGAGAGGAGGAAGCAGGCTCCCTGCTGAGCAGAGAGCCTGATGCGGGGCTCGATCCCAGGACCCTGAGATCATGACCTGAGGCCAAAGGCAGAGGCCTAACCCACTGAGCCACCCAGGCTCCACAAATATCATTCTTAATTGGAAAAAACTGAAAGCTTTTCCCCTAAGGTCAGTAATACAGCAGGGATGTCCACTATCACCACTGTGATTCAACATAGTACTAGAAGTTCTAGCCTCAGAAATCAGACAACAAAAAGAAATAAAAGGAATCTGAATCAGTAAAGAAGTAGTCAAGTTCTCACTCTTCACAGATGACAAGATACTCTATGTGGAAAACCCAAAAGACTCCAGCCGAAAATTGGTAAAACTCATACAGGAATTCAGCAACATGGCAAGATATAAAATCAATGCACAGAAATCAGTTGCATTTCTATACACTAACAATGAGACAGAAGAAAGAGAAATTAAGGAGTTGATCCCATTTACAACTGCACCCCAAACCATAATATACCTACGAATGAAACTAACCAAAGAGGCAAAGAATCTGAACTCAGAAAACCATAGAACACTCATGAAAGAAATTGAGGAAGAAACAAAGAAATGGAAAAATGTTCCATGCTCATGGATTAGAAGAACAAATACTGTTAAAATGACTGTGCTACTTATAGCAATCTACACACTCAAAGCAATCCCTATAAAATACCATCAACTTTTTTTACAGAGCTGGAACAAAAAAATTCTGAAAACTGTATGGAACCAGAAAAGACCCTGAATAGCCAAAAGAATGTTGAAAAAGAAAACCAAAGGTGGTGCCATCACAATTCTGGACTTCAAGCTCTATTACAAAGCTGTAGTCATGATAGTATGATACTGGCACAAAAAGACACACATAGATCAATGGAATGGAATAGAGAACCCAGAAATGGACCCTCAACTCTATGGCCAACTCATCTTCAACAAAGCAGGAAAGAATATCCAGTGGGAAAAAAGACAGTGTCTTCAACAAATGGTGTTGGGAAAATTGAACAGCCACATGCAGAAGAATAAAACTGAACCATTTCCTTATACTGTACACAATAGATTCAAAATGGATGAAAGACCTAAATGTGAGACAGGGATCTATCAAAATCCTAGAGAAGAACACAGGCAGCTACCTCCTCAACCTCAGCTGCAGCAACTTCTTGCTAGACATGTCTTCAAGGGAAGGGAAACAAAGTAAAAAATGAGCTATTGGGACTTCATCAAGATAAAAAAAAACTTTTGCACAGCAGAGGAAACAGTCAACAAAACCAAAAGAAAACCAAAAGAATGGGAGAAGATATTTGCAAATGGCATATCAGATAAATGGTTAGTATACAAAATCTATAAAGAATTTATTAAACTCAACACTCAAAGAACAAATAATCCCATCAAGAAATGGGCAGAAGACATGAATAGACATTTCTGCAAACAAGACATAAAAATGGACAACAGACACATGAAAAAATGCTCAACATCCCTTGGCATCAGAGAAATACAAATCAAAACCACAATAAGATACCAACTTACACCAGTCAGAATGGCTAAAATTAACAACACAGGAAACAACAGATGTTAGCAAGAATGCAGAGAAAGGGGTACACTCTTACACTGTTGGTGGGAATACAAGCTGCTACAGCCACTCTGGAAAACAGTATACAGGTTCCTCAAAAAGTTGAAAATGGACCCAGCAATTGCACTACTAGGTATTTACCTCAAAGACAAAAATGTAGTGATCTGAAGGGGCACCTCCATCTCAACGTTCATAGTAGCATTGTCCACAATAGCCAAACTATGGAGAGAGCCCAGATGTCCATCGACAGATGGATATAGGATATATACACACACATACACGTACATACACATACCTACATACACTCACACAGAAACACACACTCTAATACTACTCAGCCATCAAAAAACCGAAATCTATCTGCAATGATGTGGATGTAACTAGAGGGTATTTGTTAAGCAAAATAAGTCAATAAGAAAAAGATTATCATATGATCTCACTGATAGGTGGAATTTAAGAAACAAAACACAGGATCGGAGGGGAAGAAAGAAAAATATAAAACAAGATGAAATCAGAGAGGGAGACAAACCATAAGAGAGTCTTAATCATAGGAAACAAACTGAGGGGAGGGGAGAGGGCGCGGGGATGGGGTGTTAAGGTGATGGACATTGGAGAGGGTGAGGCTATGGTGGGTCCTGTGAATTGTGTAAGACGGTTGAATCACACACCTGTACCCCTGTAGCCCTGAAACAAACAATGGAATGTCAGATATGCATTATATGTTAACTAAAAAATAAATAAAAATGAAAATAAGGGAAAAAATGATCATTTGGTTTGATTATTTTATCGTCTTTTCCCATTGGAAAAGTAGTTTTTTCTCTTTTTGTACAGAATCTGTGTGTATGTACAGATTCTTTGAGATGTGAATATCATGTTCTCAACTATCTTAAACTTAATGTGTACTAACACACGGACTTCTTGCATAAATCAATTATTACTAAAGAGATTGCAAAAATGATTTCCTAAATCTAACTTTCTACATTTATTAGTTGGCTTTCTGTCCTTAGCCCTTTAAATTTTTTATAAAAGGTTTTCAGGATGGATTCATGGGTCCTTTTTTAGTTCAATATGTTACAATTTATTATTATTCATTTTGTCCTCAGAGTTTCCCTAATTTGAAAAGTGGGAGCCTCTTTAAGCTAACTCAGGTGTCCTTTTGACATGGTCCCATCAATTTATGTGTGCTTTCTTACTTTAGGTGCAAGAAACTGTTCTAGATTTACTTCATAATTTCCTTGCCCCAGTCCTAGAATTAACCATTTCTTCAAGGAATATTATTTCCTTTGAGTGGAGAATTGTTTTTAGAAACCAAGTCTGAGAGGCACCTGGGGGGCTTAGTCAATAACTGTCTGCCTTCAGCTCAGGTCATGATCCCAGGGTGTGGGATTGAGCCCTGCATCAGGCTCCCTGCTCAGCAGGAAGCCTGCTTCTCCCTCTCCCACTCCACCTGCTTGTATTCTCTCTCTCACTGTGTCTGTTAAATAAATAAATAAAATCTTAAAAAAAAAAAAAAAAGAAGCCAAGTCTGAGCATTAACTGTGTTGATACATGAGATGAGGGATCAGTATTAGGAAATACAGTATAAACACATATAGCATAAAGATACTAATGTTGGGCACCTGGGTGGCTCAATGGGTTAAAGCCTCTGCCTTCGGCTCAGGTCATGATCCCAGGGTCCTGGGATTGAGCCCCGCATTGGGCTCTCTGCTCAGCAGGGAGCCTGCTTCCTTCTCTTTCTGTGCCTGCCTCTCTGCCTACTTGTGATCTCTGTCCGTCAAAATAAATAAATAAAATCTTTAAAAAAAATTTAAAAAAGATACTAATGCTAATAATAGTATTAGAAGTATCCTTGTAAATAAATACATACACACACAAACACACATTGCATATACATACATACTAATACCTTCAATTCCAACCCAATACCATAGCACATGGCTTTTTTTTTTTCTGATTTGCATTTCCCTGATGATTAATGACTTTGAGCACATTTTTATGTATCTGTTGGTTATTCGTACATCTTCTTTCAAAAGATTTCTCTTCAGGTCTTTTGCCATGGCTCACTCATGAACTATTACATGCTTAGGTGAAAATCCAAGGTATCCAGGGGCAAAACAACAGCTGGAGAGTTGAAAGAGCCAAGCAGATACTTCAGTTATTGTCTACCACAGTGGAGAGAGATTTAACCTATAAAAGCTTATTTGGTTTAAGTAAGAGGAAAAGCTCTAAGTCAGATGAATAGTTCTAACTTGAATCATCATAATATAAAGACGTGCTTCCTCAACTGGTTTCCAGATTTGAGCTAGTTCTCAAACTCAGAGCCTTTTAGATAAAAGATGGCCTTTGAGGAAGGGCCCAGCTGTTCTGCTAAAAATTTACATTACAAATTTTATTACATAGAAAATCTTCCTCCTACACTTTCTCCCAAATATCTGCAGCCATTAGCCAATGTGAGAGTGCATTGGGCTAAGGCAAATAACCAGATTTAAAAAACAGATTACCAGATACTGGCTATGAACTGCCACTAATTCCTGGATATCTAAAAGTCACAGTGGTCCCCTAGTTAAAATAGGGGCCTATGGAAGTAAGGTCATTAATGTAGTTTTAGACTGGTTCATCTCAGTTAGCCCAGTGAGTTCCAAACCAAACCCATGGTTATTTCCTCCAGTCCTAGGAGGCATAATTGGAGTAGGCATACTTAGCAAAGGGCAAAATCTCCACATTGGTTCCCTAACCCATGGGATGAGGGCTATTATGTTAGTAAAAACGAAGTGGAAGCCACTAGAACTGCTTTCCCCACCCAAAATAATAAACCAAAAGCAATACACATAGAGAGAGATTAGAAATTAATGCCACTTGAAGGACTCAGGAGTGGTAATTCTTGCCATATCTCTTTTCAAGTTGCCTATTTGGTCTGTTCAGAAGAAGATAACACTTAGAAAATGAAAATGGATTGTTTTAAGCTATTAAATCAGGTAGTCACTCTAATTATAGCTACTGTTCCTGGTGTTGCTTCATTGGTGGAGCAAACCAGTGCTTTCTCTTGTATATGCTATCCACCTATTCCTCCAGCAAATAATTTTTTTCTTTATTCCTGTTAGTGTGGACCATAACACGCAGTTTTATTTCATCTCTAAAGATCAGCACTAACTTCGCTGTTCTACTGCAGGGTTAAATTACCTCTCTAGCTCTCTGTCATAATTTAGTCTAAATGGGCCTTAATCCTCATTCCACACAAATGGACACCAGAAGACATTTGTGATATCATGCTAGCTGGACATGGTAAACAAACATTAGTAACTACCCTAGATAATATGGTTAGATAAATGCAAGCCAGAGGGTGGAAATAAATTTTACAAAATTCAAGGGCCTGTTGCCTCAGGAAAATTACTATGAATCCAGTGGTCTGGAGCACATCCCTTCCAAGGTGAGACTAGTTGCTGCATCTGATACCTCCAACCACTAAGAAAGAGGCACAATGTATAGTGGACTCCTTTGGATATTGGAGGTAACATATATTTCATTTGAATGTGCTACTTGGACCCACTCACTGAGGAACCTGAAAGAGGTTCCAGTTCTGAGTATGGTCTGGAAGAATAGAAAGCTCTGCAACAGATTCAGGCTACTAAGTTAGTTCTGCCACATAGCAGATCCATGCTATGTGAAGTGTTTGTAGCAAATAGAAAGTCTCCATGGAGACTTTATCAGGCAACTCTAGGTTAATGAGAGTCTGTAGGATTCTAAACAAAGCCATGTTATCACCTGCCAATTATTCTTCTTTGGAAACATCCTCTGGCTTACTATTAAACTAGTAGGGACTTAACATGTGACTATGGCCACCAACTTACCTTTGAGTTCAACTGTTCACCATGAACTGGTGTTGTCTGATTTCCTAACACATAAAGTTAGGCATGCAGATCTGTACTCAATTGCAAATGGCATTAGGTTATATAAAATTGAATTTGAGCAGATTCTTAAACCACAAAGAAATTGCATGAGAAAATGGTTGAGATACCCATGGCTCTTACTCCTGCTACATGGTCTCTCTCTCACCATATAGCTATGGCATCAAGTAAAGAAAATACTTGATCCTGACTTTCAGACAGTTCTACATGATATGCCAGCATCATCTCAGAGTTCACACCTAAATTAAGAGAGCCCTGCTCATGTATGGCCTTGATAGGCAGGGGTGAAAGTCTCAGTAGGCATAACTTTGAGCAGTGACCTAGCTGTATAGCTTGGAAGAATAAATTTTCAGAGGTATAGATTTTTGTTGATTCATTGGCAGTAGGTAATGGTTTGGCTGAATGGTAGGAGACTTGTAAGGAATACAACTGGAAAATTAGTGACAAGGAGTCTAGGAATGATGTATGTAGGTAAGTTTCCCGATGGGAGAATGGACACAGAATATGAATATAAACGAGTCTTAAGTAAATGCTACCCCAAGAGCAATATCAGAAGAAATTTAATAATTAAGTGGACAAGATGATCTACTCCATGGACGTCAGCCTCTTTCAAAAGTCATCCTTGCTACTGCTATGAATAATAAACCATCCTTTGTCACTACAAAACCACTGAGGGCTAACTTGTCAGAGGGCACGAATGGTGAAATCTTAGATTCTTTACAGTTCTTGAAAATAAGATTATTTTAGACTGCTGTAATTTCATATGCTTATCAGTCTTTTCAATTATATAGCTATGATATAGAATAACATTTTAATAAAAGTAAATGTGCTAGGTTTTGAGAAAAAAGTTCAATCTATTCATTCATAGTATAACAATTATTTTATATGCATAGATCTCTTTATTTCTCATTTGTAATGACAAGAATTTGGTTAGGATGCTTTGTTCATAGTAACAGAAACAGAACTCTTTTTACTTTATGCAAAAAGGACAATTTATTATAAAATTACAAGGGTACCCTACCAAAGCCCAGAACCACAGTTAAAAACAGGACATTAATAAATATCAAATCTTGCTAGCTTAAGCAAACAGGGGAACTTATTATTAGGATACCAGACTGCCATACTAAGCCAAGGGCAGCTTCATGAAGGGCTGGAATAAGGAAATGGAGGACTATTAGAAAGCAGGAATCACATTCGCCTTATCTCTCATCTCTGCTTTTTACTTTGCAAGTGCTTTGCTGCTCTCTCACTGCAGATTTACTATTTTTCCTTCCCAAACGTAGCCCATAGCTCCCCAGGTTGTTTCCGCTATTCCAGAGACTAATCAGATCAAAGCCAGACTCTCTTATCTCCAATCCCAAATTCCTAGAAAAGTTTTAACATCTTAGCAAAATTAGAGATAACTTCTCTGGGATAGGTAGTAAGATAGAAGTTGGTGAGACACCAAGAGACAGAGAACAATTTATATATACGCTGTTCCTTACAGACCCTGAGTTCAAATAGCTTACTTAGATGTAGGGGTGGACATCTAAGAGAGCTGTTTTCACAACCAGTAACTATGTAGAAACAATGAGGTGTTCAGGAGACAGGTATTCTAATCCTTTTTAATATTTCCCATGGGACAGAATCAATAGACATGGGCAACGCTACTTTTAATTGAGAGAAGTTTCTTTTCATTTATTGTAATAGGTATGATTTATCTCTTGGGAAGATATGCACAAGTGTAGGTGAGTAACTTAAACACAAAAGTTAATATTATATTTAGTTATCTTCCAAAAAAGAAAGAAGAAAAGGAGAGAGAGAGAGAGAGAGAGAGAGGAGGAGGGAAGGAAGAAAGGAGAGAACTGATTATATGGAGACTATTTAGGAGAAAGGGAAAAAAGATTAATTACATGGTGGATGATTTCAGAAATCCCTCAGGACTAAACATAGAAATCTGACCAAGGGTCTCTCAGATTATTTTCATTAAGAGGTTTTGGAAAACTCATTAAACTCAGTAAATTTTCTGCATTGCCCACTTAGAATTATTCCTAATAAAATGATAAAGAGATGTTTAAAAAAAAAAAGAAGGATCTCTCAGATTAGTGAGAATTCTGATTCATCTAGCTTGAATCAGCGGTTTAGGAAAATAGCTGGCCACATTTCCATCATAGTGGAGTAAGGATTGGGAAACCATTCTGAGAAACGGACATAGGAAGGGGCAAAGAAAATTATTTTCTGGATTCTTCAGTTTCCAGGCTCCCCTAGAAGAGCAAAATTATATTGTTTACCAAAATCATGACAAAATAAAATTTGAATGTTAAGAGATTTATGTATTTAAAATTCAGAAAAGCTGATGGAAGTATTCTGCCCAGCCCTACCCACATGGAAGTAAAATTGAAAATGTCAAAAGTATAAGGAAATGTTGTGAATGTTTTATTCAAAAATCTATTTATGCTGAAGGTTTTTAAAAGTATTTCTCTTGTATGTTGAAATACATTCATATTATTTATTATGTCCTTTGATGAAATACAAGGAGTCAAACTTAATATTCATAATGTCACTCTACTGCTTCCTGTAATTTTGTTTCTAGAAATAAGAAATGGCAAGGGAAGTAGGACCACTCTAAGGTAAAGAACAAGTAATATTAGTATGGACATGTTAAGAGACTCAGAAGCTGGTGATTCAGTTTTAACTTTCCATGATTTCAGTGTATACAATGTTTCAAAAGAAAAAAGTCATTCAATATTATGTTGAAGGTTTTGTATTTCAACCTCTGCATTTCTTCGTGAAAATATTTCCTTAATGCTGTCATCTTTCTGATCATCATAAAGTGCCATATTCAGTACATTTTCAGTACAGTCTTCTAAGGAAATTGTTGACAGGTATGAAAATACTTTTTCCAGTAGAGGTTCCCTGAGAAAAGGCATTGGAGAGTTCTTTTTTGCTAGAGTATCATCAAAAAACCAGTCATCAGCTGCTTCTATACTTTGGCTGTGATAAGAATTAGATGGTAGTGTTGATAAGGTTAAGGTAACACTGCTGGGATGTGTTGCCAAGCTAGTCTCTGAGGGGTCACAAATGACCTTCTGCGTTGCAAGGCAGAATTCGTCTTTAGAGTGATCTTTAATTGCTGTAAAAGAAAATTAGATTTACTATTAATACTATACATTCATGACCTGAATCTTACGTATAAAGGCGATATTTCTTTTTAAAATTCAGACTCTTTTTTGGGTTAAAATGGATGGAAGGATGCAACAGTGAAAATTCTAAGTTGCTATCATCATCTGTACAATGTTAAGTATGTAACTGGGGATTAACAACTTCATTACAATCAAGAATAGAAAAGGCTGTTCTAAAGAAAATCAACCTGTTTTAATAGGAAAAGATTCTAAATAGGCTAGAAAGCTCAGTTCTGGAATATTGTAAGTAGGCAGATTACAAAATGTTTGGTCCACGGTGGAAAGGGCCTATGGGTTGCCTTGACACCAATTAAACTAACTACGAACATTCTTAGAGCGCCTTATAATATGTGAAGCAGTTTGATATATTTCCATATATCATTTATCCTTCCAATAATTTTTCAAGGAAGTTATTATTAGAACCATTTCACAAAAGAGAGGACTAAGATTTAGAGACTGATGACTCACCACAGATCAGAGACACAACGGACTTCACCTAGACTTCTAGTACTCTAAGATTCATTCTTCTTCAATTATTACATTATTTATACTGCACAGTTGATATTTAAAAATGTTGTTTAGAAAATATACTACATAATATATAGTATATATATATACACCTTAGGATTAAGTATCTTTTATAATATTTTACATACTGAACTTTGATATTAATGTATTAATTTTTAAAGCTGTTTTAAATATCTTATTACATTTTGTATATCCAAAATTTCTTACATAGGAGGAAAATGTTTTGAGGTAGTAAGACACAATATACAATATCTAGAGGATTATAAAATACTCATGTCTTTTGACCCTCCAGGATAACTATAGGGCATTGACTATGACACTTTTTTTTTTTTTTTAATCTTAGGGATGGTGGGGGGATGAATGGAGACAATCTGAAACAGGCTACATGGGGCACCTGGGTGGCTCAGTGGTTTAAAGCCTCTGCCTTCGGCTCAAGTCATGATCCTAGGGCCCGGGGATCGAGCCCCGCATCGGGCTCTCTGCTCAGCAGGGAGCCTGCTTCCTTTCCTCTCTCTCTGCCTCTCTGCCTCTCTTCCTCCCTGTGATTTCTGTCTGTCAAAATGAATGGAATCTTTAAAAAAAAAAGAAAGAAAGAAAAGAACGTCTGTTCCACGCCCAGCATGGAGCTCTATGCCAGGCTTGATCTCACAAGCCTGAAATCATGACCTGAGCTGAAATCAAGAATTGGACAGTTAACCCAATGAACCACCAAGATGCTCCTGACTATGATGCTTTCGGGTATAAATAAGGAACAAAAATTTGAATTTCACATTTTAAGATGTGACATTGTAAATTTTGTTTTTTAAGGAATATATGCCCACTCACATACTAATACATTAATGTTTCCCTTGAATTTCCATGGTATTAAAACAATATTTAGATAACATTTAGGTAGGCCTCTTGGTTCTTTAAAAATTGCTATAATTATATATAATTATGGTTTCTTCTAACAAATTGTTGAGAAAATTTACCTTTTATATGTGCTGTTTCCTTTTTTCTTTGCTCCTCCTACATAAAAAAAGTTATTCATATTTTAAAAACTGAATGGTTTCTCTATAATTTCTTTAATATATTTAATATATATTTATATGAGAATAATATATTTTAACTTCATAATAAGGTTTTGATGGATTTTTTTCCCATAATATGAATTTATTTCATCAAAATATACTGACAGAAAAAAAAAAGTGTTTAGGTATCATCTGGAGAAAATGTGAACTGGTTCAAGAAGGCAATCTCAGGATTAGGAATGAAGGGGTGAAATAGAGTTCATCAGGATTATTTCTCCCCCTCCTCACTAACTCAGAGTCACTAGAACTAGAGAGGTCTAAAAAACTAATTGGAATTCTTACTCATTTCATTAACCAACAACAAAAACATGAATTCATGTGCTATTCTTTTGAAGCAAATAAAATAGTTGCTCAAACAATATATTCTAAGATGTACTCTGCAAAGTGTAGTGGTACAGTAGTTCTCAAACTCCAGGGCATCAGAATCACCTGGTGGCCTATTATTAAAATGTTGATACTTGGACATAATATCAGACCCTACTAAAACACATTCTCTGGGAGGAGATTGGGAGTATCCATTGTAACACTCTGATTACAGAGTTACAGAGTTCTGATTCAGTTTTTCTTAGACCACTAGATAAACAGTGGGCTACTGCATAGGGTGTTTGGGATGGAGTGGGTAAAAATGAGGCAGGAGAGATAATAACATTGCTTTCTTGTGTTTTAGGGGAACAGTGTTAGTACTCCATGCTGATCTGCATTGTCCTATTCCCCAAAATGGTTTCTTAGGATATATATACACACACACACACACACACACACACTATACATTATATAGTATACATTATAAGTATGTGTGTGTGTGTGCATGTGAGTGTGTATATATAATATATATATTTCATATATGTCTTATATGTATATAGGATAACACCTAAGCACTTTTTTTGCAATCAACTTTACTTATTTGTTTTGTTTACCTTTTATTAATATAAATACCAGTACAGGCTCCTGACTTACCTTGCCTAGACTTAGGACCAATTCAGTTTGTGACTCCTATATAAATTATATCAGAATGCTGCCCCTCAGACTTTTATGTGCCTATGTTTTACCCGGTGAGTTTGTTCAAATGCAGATTATGACCCAGTAGGTCTGGAGTGGGGTCTGAGACTGTGCATTTCTAACAGATGTGCCTAGGTAATAACAATATTGCTGGTCTGGGGACCACAGAATAAGGCCCTAGACTGACTGAAATTCCACCCAAATTTAAGGGAATTGCAAAATGGACATTCTTACATATTGCTGCCTATAAACAGGTAGAATTTTTCTGGAAGGCCATATAACAAATCTACTTCTAGAAATGTATTACGCCAGGTTAATAATTTTGGATTTATGTAAATATTCAGTTACCAGAATGTTCTTTACAACAATCTTAAGCATTTTTTAAATCTGTAATTTAAAATTCTAAAAGATATACTTAAATGTATTATGATACATAGATAATAATATTATCAATATTCTTCCAACTATTAAAAATTATGCTATAGTTTCAGAAGTAAGGGCTCAAAAAATGACAGGGATGTATAAAAAAGGGAAACAAACTTGGGGGTTCTCACTGCTTAAATCTGGAAAAAACTGAGCATCAAAATAAGTACAGTAATGGACTACCATCTGCTGAATAACACAGAAACCCATGAGTCTACACAGATAATAAAGACAGAGAATTTTTTTCTTATAGTAGAAAGCCCAATGGAAGATGGAAGTAGTATCATAAGAAAAACATTATTTTGCTACAGCTTTGTAAAGCAAGGTTCAGGCAGGAACCTTACCTTGGTTCAGGTAAGCAGAGGAACTCTACTTATCACCTGTCTACTTGGTAAGTAGAGTTTGATGAAGAAAGATATTTTCATGGTTACATGGTTCAAAGTGTCATCACACAGATTATTTAATTGCTAGGGTAAAAACAGGAATAATACAATGGGTGAAGAATAGACATCATCCTGATGGTGTGATCAACTAAAATCATTAGTGAAAAGCAGATGAACATTGTATGTCTTCATATATGATAAAATGAATCTGATCACAAGGAAAGTCAAAATCAATCTTATGATCTATAAAGTAACTGACTGTATTCTTCAAAAATGTCAATATCCTGGAAGACAACAAAAGGACACTTCTAAATTATTTTGAACTGAATAATGATGAAAACAAAACATAAAATTTTGTGGGATGCTGCAAAAGCATTGCTTAGAAGAAAATTTAAATATTAGATGTTTACATAAAAGAAGTCTAAGGATAACAAACTGAATATTCCAAGCAAGATTCATTTAGAAAAAGAGAGATAGAATCAGGAATGAAAAGAGTGCCATCACTAAAGATTCTACAGATATTAAAAGGAAAATAAGTGGATACTATTAAAACTTTATGCCAATAAACTTAACAATTTAGATCAAATGGACAAATTCATTGAAAAACAAATTTCTAAAGCATACAAAATAAAACACTTAAATAGGCCCATATCTATTAAAGGTCCTATATTTATAGTCAAAACTTTCTCTGGAAGAAAACTCTAGACCTAGATGACCTCATTGCTGAATTCTAGGAAAACCTTTGAGAACACAGTATTGCCAATTATACACAAAAATTTTTCAAAAAGGAGAGTAGCAGGAGACATTTCATAGTTTTCTGACCAGAATAACTATGATTTTAAAATCTAACGACAAAGAAGGGCATCTTGGTGGTTCAGGCTGTTAAGTGTTTGCTTTCAGCTCAAGTCATGGTCCCAGGGTCCTGGGATTCAGCCCACCACCAGGCTCCCTGTGCCTGCTTCTCCCTCTGTCCCTCCCACTGCTCCTGGTTTTTTTTTTTTTTCTTTCTCTCTCAAATAAAGAAATAAATAAAATCTTTTAAAAAATATAATACAGATATTACAAGATAAAATTATAGAATAATATTCCTCATATACATAGATGTAAAAGTGATTTAAAATATATCGGTAAATTGGAGTTTATTCCAGGAATATTCCAGGAATACAAGGTTGATTTAACATTTGAAATTCAATGTAATTCACAATAACAAAAGAGAAAATCCATGTGAACAATGTCAAAAGATGCAGAAAAACCATTTGGCAAAATTGAGCAAACTTTATGACTAAAAAAAACAGAAACAACAAACTTTCATTAGACTAAGAATAGAAGGAAATTTCCATGACCTGACAATATGCAACTACAAAAATTTTATAGTGAACTTTACACTTACTGGTAAAGAGTTGAATGTATTCTGAGATCAGGGATATAAAAAGGATAACTGTTCCTGACACTTCTATTTATCATTATTACATGAGGTCTTACCCAGTACAAGATGAAAAATTAAAATAAAAGCATAAAGATTAGAAAGTAAGTAAGTTGATGTTTTTCACAGATGATATGATTGTGTTGAAGAAAACCAATGGAGTCCACACACACACAAAAATTACTAAAAGTAATAAGTAACTTTATAAAAGTCACAGAAGACAGGTCAATAGAAGTATCAATTGTAGTAAAGATGGCAATTTGCTTCAAACCAATCTATAAACTAAATGTAATTTCCATTACAATCTCAAAAAGGTATTTTGTAGTTAGAGATTAATTTATCTTAAAATTTATATGAACAGGCAAAAAACCGAGAAAATATTAAAAAATAACATTGAAAAAGAACAACGAAATTGGAGGAACAATACTGTCCAATTTTATGACCTACTATGTAGCTAGAGTGTGGTTTTGATAGAAATAGACACACAGGTCAACAGTATAGACAGAGAATCCAGAAATAGACCTACATGTATTTGCTCAACAGATTTTTGATAAAAGTTGCAAAAGCAATTCAATGTAAAAAGGATAGTCTTTTCAATAAATAGTGCTGGAATAATTAGACATCAGGAGCTCCCAAAATGAATTTTGACCTAAACCTCACACCTTATTAAAAAAATTAACTAAAAGTGGATCAAAGATAGAAATATAAAATGTAACACTTAATAGCAAAAACAATCCTAAAAAAAAAAAGTTGGAGAACTTCCTGAAATTAAAACTTACTTCAAAGCTATAATAATTAAGATGTGGAACTGATATAAGTATAGATATATAGATCAATGGAATGGAACTGACATTCCAGAAGTAAATGTTCACATGTATAGCAAATTGATTTTTGACAAGTGTTTGAAGACAATCATTGGGGAGAGCATAGACTTTTCAACAAATAGTGTTGGGACAAGATATGTACATGTAAATGAATGAAGATCAAATGAAATAGATCAAACACTTAAATATAAGAGCTAAAACTATTAAAGCTCTTAGAAGAAAATATAGGCATAAATCTTTACACCTTAGATTAGAAAAAGGTTTTAGATACAACATTGAAGCTTTTTATCTTGATGAAGTCTCAATAGTTCATTTTTACTTTTGTTTCCCTTGTCTCCAAAGATATGGCTAGTAAGAAGTAACTATGGCCAATGTCAAAGAAGTTGCTTCCTGTGATCTCTAGGATTTTGATGTTTTCCTGTTTCACATTTAGGTCTTTCAACCATTTTGAATTTTTTTTTTTTTTGTATGGTGTAACAAAGTGGTCCAGTTTGGTTGTTTTGCGTGCTTCTGTCCAGTTTTCCCAACACCATTTGTTGAAGAGACTTTTTTCCCTTGATATTCTTTCCTGCTTTGTCAAAAATTAGTGGACCATACAGTTGTAGATCCATTTCTCGGTTTTCTTTTCTGTTCCATTGATCTACACGTCTGTTTTTGTGCCAGTATCACATTGTTTTGATCACTAAGGCTTTGTAGAGTATCTTGATATTTGGGATTGTGATACATCCATTTTTGTTCTTTATCAAGATTGCTTTAGCTATTCGAGGTCTTTTAATTATAATTTTGATTATTTGCAAACAAAATTTGGTCAGTTCATACTCTGGAATACTGTAAAAAAAAAAAAAGTCTATAATGTGGGGCACCTGGGTGGCTTCAGTGGGTTAAAGCCTCTGCCTTTGGCTCAGGTCATGATCTCAGGGTCCTGGGATCAAGCCCTGCATGGGGCTTCCTCCTCTCTCTCTCTGCCTAATTGTGATCTCTGTCAAATAAATAAATAAAATCTTAAAAAAAAAAAAAAAAGTCTATAGTGCACTATGGGTATATGCACCAACCTGGATGAAATCTCAGAAACATAATGTTGCACAAAAAGGTAAGAGTATATTAGACATGGAGTCTGAAATCATGTAAAATCTAATAATACATTGGTAAAATCATAAAGAAAAGCAAAGAAATGGTTAACTGCAATTATAAGATAGTTGCAGTGAAGGGCTGGGGTACAGACTGTAAGAGATAAATGAAGGCTCAGAACACCTCAAAGGTACTGGTAATATTCTATTTCTTATTCTGAGTGGTGGGTATAAATAATTACACTTATTAGTCTTTAAATTGTTTGTGGGTACTCTATTGTTTATATGCAGTATTTCACAATATACATTTTAGAAATGCAGCTCTAGTTCTATCCATTAAGCTGTATCTTTCATTATAATTTTCATCCTCCTGCCTGCCTGTCTCTAGGAGGTGAGGAAGAGGCCAATACACAGGCAGAAATTGAGATGAGAAAAAGAAGGAAAATATGAAAAATCCTTTTGTACTGCCTGAAATGATTGTGGCTGAAGTCAGTACTACCTTATTCTTTTCATACCCTGTTTTCATACTATGATTTATACTATTTTTTTTCTGAATTAGGTTCCTATCACTATCAATAATTTTGAATAATATTCTATATTTTTGTATATTATTTATCTCTCCCATTAGTCTATAAATCTCATGGAAACAGGGACTCTTGTTTTTCTTGTTCACTACCAAATTTCCAATTGCCTAGAATAGTGCCTGGCATATAGGACTCTATTAGGTATTTGTTGAATGAACAATAAACAGTTTAATGGTACTGTTATATATGTACTTCTTCCATCATAGTACTCATGACATTTTGTTTATCTGTATCTATCATTAGGTATGAAGACATCATTGTACTACAGTATCCAGCAAAATGCCTAGCATGTGATGGGTACTCAGTAAATACATTTAAACATTTCTCTGCAATATAATCTCAATTTCAAACAATCTTCCATTTGAAAGAACTATTTAGAATTGATTTGATCATTAAACCCACCTGCCTAAAATCTCCCGGTAATCATAATGGTAAACTTGTATGGTGCTCACTATGTGGGCAGGCACAATTCTGAGTGTTTTCTACATATTAATTCATTTACTTCCCATAACAATTCTATAGAGATTAAATCATCCCCATTTTGCAGATGAGGAAACAGACACACAGTAAGTAATTTGCCTAGATTACACAGCTAGCAGTGGTTGAGCTAGGATTTGAAACTGCATCAACTGGCTCTTCAGTCTATGCTCTTGACTATAATCCCATACTGCCTCCAGTGGATCTGTAAAGTCTGTGGAGTAAAATCCAAAATCTTTACGCTGTAAATAAGGTTTCTCAAAACCTCATCTCCAGGACCTTTTCCCACCGTTTCCCTTTATGAACCTTAGCTCCCAAACATTATAACATTTTTACTGAACATGTTACTTACTTTCATACCTGCAAGCCTTTGAACATAGAATGAATGTCCTTTCCTCCTGGCAAACTTCTATTCCTTTCTCAAAATCCAACTAAAAATTTCTTCTCTGTGAAGGCGTTCTCAATTTATGCTCCCTTGTCTGCATTTCTTTAATTCTGTGGCTCTTACCATATTATGATGTAATTTTTATTTTATATGTTTTTCTTCTCTACTAACTTTGGGCTCATCTAGATCTGAACTCATATCTTATTTATGTAGCCTCAGTGCCAAACCTAGTGTTGTCATATTTAAGGCACTTGAAAAATATTTATTCAGCAAATGAACATTGAGTTGAACATGAGTTCAATATTCAATATGTACAATGAAACCTTGATATTCTATCAATTTTCTGCTTTTTAAAATTAATGCTATAATCATAATGATGATGCTATAAACCACTAATATTTGTTTTGTTTAATTATATCATAGTTTTACATTTCCACTGGTATCTCTCCTGTTTTACTTTGTCCATATAACACTGTTTTGACACCACATAACAGAAAGTTAACTATGTGTCTGCCTTTCCCACTTGTACTACACTAAGGATAACTTATCATCCTTAATGGGGGGGTCCCAGAGCTTAGAATATACTGAAATCTTAATAAATCTTTGTTAAGTAGTACTTAATTTCAGTTAGTTGGTTTTTTAGATTATTTGGTTTTCTGAGTTTCCTCTTATTTCCAAATCACTTTCCTCTGTTAAGCCTGGCAATTTTGTTTTGTTTTTCTTATGCAATTTTTCTTCATCCCTGTAATAATCCTAATATGAGGAGTATAGGTTCTTAGGCTAGAGATATAGAGAAGCAACTACTTCTTAGTTTTAGTTTTTCATTTTCCTATAATATAAAAACTAACTAGTTTGGGTAATTTAAATTTAGCTCCATATTACTATCTCTCATATCGAAAACAATGGCTACTGTTTTTCAGATTTAAAGACAACAATGTTAGTGACATAGTATCAAATAAATTATTTGAAAATATTTCTATAAAACATCATACACTACCTGTGATAGGAATCCTCCAGTATGAAAATTTCGAGAAATAAAGACACAATGAGAATGAGGTTTAATCTTTCCCTTTGATGATCTTTGCCTGCATCTCTCATCAATTGCTTTAAATTTGGAATTTCGAAATATTTCTCTGAAAAATATTTTATAGAGAATATTATCAAACATGAGTTCCATTATAATGTTATTTCTAATAGTTATACATAAAGGTTTAAAATCAGAAATATTAATATTTATTTTTATTTTTTATTAACATATAATGTATTATTTGTTTCAGGGGTACAGATCTATAATTCATAAGTCTTACACAGGTCACAGCACTCACCATAGCACATACCTTCCCCAATGTCCATCACCCAGCCACCCCATCCCTCCCACGTCCCTCCACTCCAGCAATCCTCAGTTTGTTTCCTGAGATTAAGAGTCTCTTAAGGTTTGTCTCTCTCTCTGGTTTTGTTTTGTTTCATTTTCTCCCACCTTCCCCTATGATCCTCTGTCTTGTTTCTCAAATTCCTCATATCAGTGAGATCATTTAAGTGTCTTTCTCTGATTGGCTTATTTTGCTTAGCATAATACCCTTTGTTCCTTTCAAGTCATTGCAAATGACTTTCATTTTTCGATGGAGGCACAATATTCTGTTGTGTGTGTGTGTCTGTGTGTGTATGTATACCATCTTCTATATCCATTCATCTATTGATGGACATCTAGGCCCGTTTCCATAGTTTCCATTGTGGACATTGCTACTAACAACATTGGGGTTCAAGTGCCCCTTCAGATCACTACATTCGTATCTTTGAGGTAAATACCCAGCAGTGTACTTGCTGGGTCACAGGGTAGTTCTATTTTCACCATTTTGAGGAAGCTCCACACTGTTTTCTAGAGTGGCTGCACCAGCTTGCATTCCCACCAACAGTGTGGAGGGGTTCCCTTTTCTCCACATCCTCACCAACACCTGTCATTTCCTGACTTGTTCATTTTAGCCACTCTGACTGGTGTGTGGTGGTATCTCATTGTGGTTTTGGTTTGTATTTCCCTGATGTGGAATGATGTTGAGCACTTTTTCATGTGTCTGCTGGCAATTTGGATGTCTTCTTTGGAGAAATGTCTGTTCATGTCTTCTGCCCATTTCTTGACTTGATTGTTTTTTGGGTGTTGAGTTTGATAAGTTCTTCATACATTTTGGATACTAGCCCTTAATCTGATTTGTCATTTGCAAATATCTTCTCCCATTCTGTCAGTTGTCTTTTGGTTTTGTTGACTGTTACCTTTGCTATGCAGATCTTTTATCTTGATGATGTCCCAAAAGTTCACTTTTGCCCTGCTTCCCTTGTCATTTTTTTTATTGTTTTATGTTAGTCACCATAAAATACACTTTTCTTTTCCTTCTTCTAGTGTCCTCCATGTTATTTCCTTTGTTCCACAAGTAAGTGAAACCATATGATAATTGACTTTCTTTGCTTGACTTATTTCACTCAGAGATTATGCTGAGTGCTTCCCTGGTCTTTGGCGATGTTTCTAGGAAGAACGTGCTGTGGCTGAGGTCACAGAGGTTGCTGTCTGTGTTCTCCTCAAAGATTTTGATGGATTCCTGTCTCACATTTAGGTCTTTCATCCATTTTGAGTTTTTTTTATGTGTGGTATAAGGAAATGGTCCAGTTTCATTCTTCTGCATGTCTGCCCAATTTTCCCAACACCATTTGTTGAAGAGAGTGTCTTTTTTCCATTGGACATTCTTTCCTGCTTTGTCAAAGTTTAGTTGACCATAGAGTTGAGGGTCCATTTCTGGGTTCTCTATCCTGATCCACTGATCTATGTGTCTGTTTTTGTGCCAGTACCATACTGTCTTGACGACTATAGCTTTGTAAGAGAGCTTGAAGTCCAGAATTCTGATGGCACCACCTTTGGTTTTCTTCAACATTAATTTGTCTTTTCTGGTTCCATACAGTTTTTAGAATCAATTGTTCCAGTCTGTGAAAAAAGTTGATGGTATTTTATACAGATTGCATTGAATGTATAGATTGCTGTAAGTAGCATAGACATTTTAACAATATTTTTTCTTCTAATCCATGAGCATGGAACATTTTTCCAGTTCTTTGTGTCTTCCTCAATTTCTTTCATGAGTATTCTACAGTTTTCAGTGTACAGATTCTTTGCCTCACTGGTTAGATTTATTCCTAGATATCTTATGGTTTTGGATGCAATTGTAAATGGGATCAACTTCTTAATTTCTCTCTCTTCTGTCTTGTTGGTGATAGAAATGCAACTCATTTCCATATGCTGATTTTATATCCTGACACTTTACTGAACTCCTGTATGAGTTCTAGCAGTTTTGGGGTGGAATCTTTTGGGTTTTCCACATAAAGTACTGTATCACCTGCAAAGAGTGAAAGTTTGTCTTCTTGTCGATTCAGATGGCTTTTATTTCTTTCTGTTTTCTGATAGCTTAGGCAGGACTTCTAGTACTATGTTGAACAGCAGTGGTGATAGTGGACATCCCTGCTGTGTTCCTGACCTTAGGGGAAAAACTAAGAGTTTTTCCCCATTGAGAATGATATTTGTTGTGGGTTTTTCATAGATGGCTTTTATAATATTGAGGTATGTTTCCTCTATTCCTACACTATGAAGAGTTTTAATCAAGAAAGGATGCTGTACTTTGTCAAATGCTTTTTTTGCATCTATTGAGAGGATCATATGGTTCTTGTTCTTTCTTTTACTAATATATTGTATCACATTGATTGATTTGCAGATGTTGAACCAACCCTGCAGCCCAGGAATAAATCCCACTTTGTTGTGGTGAATAATCCTTTTAATGTACTACTAAATCCTATAGGCTAGTATTCTGGTGAGAATTTTTGTATGCATATCCATCAGGGATATTGCTCTGTAATTCTTCTTTTTGATGGGGTCTTTGTCTGGTTTTGGGATCAAAGTAATGCTGGACTCAGAGTTTGGAAGTTTTCCTTCCATTGTGACTTTTTGATGTTTCAAAACATCTCTGGAAGAACAGGTATTAATTTTTCTTTAAATGTTTGGTAGAATTCCCCCTGGAAAGCCACCTGGCTCTGGATTCTTGCTTGTTGGGAGATTTTTGATTACTGCTTCAATTTCCTTGCTGGTTATGGGTCTGTTCAGGTTTTTTATTTCTTCCTGTTTCAGTTTTGATAGTTTATATGTTCTAGGAATCCATCCATTTCTTCCAGATTGCCTAATTTATTGGCATAGAGTTGCTCATAAATATGTTCTTACAATTGTTTGTATTTCTTCCATGTTGGTTGTGATCTCTCCTCTCATTCATGATTTTATTTATTTGGGTCCTTTTTCTTTTCTTTTGGATAAATCTGGCCAGGGGTTTATCAATCTTATTAATTCTTTCAAAGAACCAGCTCCTAGTTTTGTTGATTGGTTCTACTGTTCTTTTGGTTTCTATTTCATTGGTTTCTGCTCTGCTGGATTTAGGCTTTCTTGGCTATTCTTTCTCCAGCTCCTTTAGGTGCAGGGTTAGGTTGTGTATTTGAAACCTTTCTTGTTTCTTGAGAAAGGCTTGTATTGCTATATACTTCCCTCTTAGGAGCACCATTACTGCATCCCAAAGGTTTTGAATTGTTGTTTTCAATGTCATTTGTTTCAATGAATTTTTTAAATTTTTCTTTAATTTCCTGGTTGACCCATTCATTCTTTAGTACAATCTTCAACCTCCATGTATTTGGGTTCTTCCCAACTTTCCTCTTGTGATTGAGTTTCAGTTTCAAAGCATTGTGGTGCAAAAGTATGCAGGGAATGATCCTGATCTTTTGGTACTGGTTGAGATCTGATTTGTGACCCAGGATGTGATCTAGTCTGGTGACTGTTCCATGTGCACTAGAGAAGAATGTGTATTATGTTGTTTTGGGATGGAATGCTCTGAATACATATGTGAACTCCCTTTGGTCCAGTGTGTCATTTAAAGCTTTTATTTCCTTGTTGATCTTTTGCTTAGATAATCTATTTCAGCTAGGGAGGTGTAAAAGTCCCCTACTACTCTGGTATTACTGTCAATGTGTTTCTTTGATTTTGTTATTAATTGGCTTATATAATTGGCTGCTCCCATGTTAGGGGCATAGATGCTTACAATTTTTAGATCTTTTTGTTGGATAGACCCTTTAAGTATGCTACAGTGTCCTTCTCCATCTCTTATTAGTCTTTGGTTTAAAATCTAATTTGTCTGATATAAGGATCACCACCCCAGGGTTCTGTTTTGTTTTGCTTTTTTTTTAATGTCCATTAGCATGGTAAAAGGTTTTCCACCCTCTCACTTTACATCTGGAGGTGTCTTTGGGTCTAAAATGAGTCTCTTGCAGACAGCATATCAATGAGTCTTTTGTGTGTGTAGTCTTTTGTGTATGTGTGTGTGTGTGTGTTTAGTCCAATCTGACAGCCGTGCCTTTCAACTAGGGCATTTAGCCCATTTACGTTCAGGGTAACTATTGAAAGATATGAATTTAGTGCTATTTTATTGCTTGTAAGGTGACTGTTACTGTATATTGTCTCTGTTACTGTCTGGTTTATGTTACTTTTAGGCTCTCTCTCTTTGTTTAGAGGATCTCTTTCAATATTTCTCGTAGGGCTGGTTTGGTGTTCGCAAATTCTTTTAATTTTTCTTTGTCCTGAAAGATTTTTATCTTTCCTTCTATTTTCAGTGACAGCCTAGCTGGATCTAGTATTCTTGGCTGCAAGTTTTCTCATTTAGCACTCTGCATATATCATGTCAGTCCTTTCTGGCCTGTCAGGTCTCTATGGATAGGTCTTCTGCCAATCTAATGTTTCTACTGTTGTAGGTTACAGACCTCTTGTCCTGAGCTTCTTTCAGGAGTTTCTCTTCGTCTCTGAGACTTGTAAGTTTTACTATTAGATGATGAGGTATGGACCTATTTTTCTTAATTTTGAGGGGGATTCTCTATGCCTCCTGGATTTTAATGCCTGTTTCCTTCCCTAAATTAAGGAAGTTCTTCTTAATATAACTTCTGTCCCTCTCTCTTTCTTCTTCTTCTGGGATTTCCAATTATTCTAATATTGTTTTGTCTTATTGTATCACTCATCTCTCAAATTCTTGCTTTGTGATCCAGTAGTTGTTTATCTCTCTTTTTCTCAGCTTCTTTATTCTCCATCATTTGCTCTTCTATATTACTAATTCTCTCTTCTGCCTCATTTATCCTAGCAGAAAGAACCTACATTTTTTATTGCCCCTCATTAATAGCCTTTTTTATTTTGACTTGGTCAGATTTTAGTTCTTTTATTTCTCCAGAAAGGGATTCTCTAGTACTTTCTCCACTTTTTTCAAGCCCAGCTAGTATCTTTATAGTTGCCATGTGAACTCTAGTTCTGACATCTTACTAATGTTCTTATTTATTAGGACCCTAGCAGTTGGTACTGCCTCTTGTTCTTTTTTTTTTTTGAGATGAATTTTTCCATTTTATCATTTTTTCCAGAGAAGAATAGATGAATGAGAGAAGAAAATCTTAAAAGGGTAACAATGACATCAGAAAAATATACACTAAACAAATGAGAAGAGACCTTCTAGAAAGTAGTTGCTTTTCTGTTCATAGAATTGCTGCTATTCTTTTCTTTGATCTCCTGTTGAATTTGTAGGTGGTCAGAAAGTTTTGATAACTACCTAGCTGAATTCCTGGGACCAGACAAAATTTACATCTCCTACACCTCTGCCATCTTGCTTCCCCCCCCATATATTTATTTTTAAAACACCGATCAACATATATATTCCCTTTTCATATGTTACTGATTTTACTAGACCTATTTTATTCATAGAATGTAAATTAAGCCACTTTTTATGCAGGATTAATATTTCCAGTTTGAAATTAACCACGATTTTTTGATATCCATCTTTCTGGTTGTGAGATCATCAATCTAGTTTAATGTTAACTAGTCTTTTCATAAATTTGTCTTCTATGACAAAGGAATGAAATGAAATTAATTCATCAGTTTTTTACTGAATAATATATCTGGCAAAATTAAATAGAAGGAAACTGGATTGAAACTAATGACTTACAATGCAAGTGTACCCATGACCTTACCCATGCAACACAAACAATTTTGAGAGACCGTTAAAAATACCGAAGCAGCAAGTAAAATCCAGCTGATCAAAGATAATTAAGCATAAGGAAATGTAGTTTCTAATAGTCATTCCAAATTTACCAATTTAAAAAATAATGCTGATTGCCATTTCTTCATACAGAAGTACTAGAAAACTTCTAAGTTAATTTAAGAGACTGTATTTCACTACTTAATGTGGTTTAGGCAACCAGGATTCACTCATTCATTGAATTAAGTTCACTTAACAAATATTTAGTGAGTACTTGCTATAGGTCAGGCATTACACTGGGTGCTGGATATATAGTGGCAAGGAAAAAAAAAGCACAGCCACTACCCTCATAGAACCATTATTGCTCTTGTGGAGGTTAAACACTATTAAGGAAGGCAGACATTAATAAAATGCTGACAAGAAAATGAAAAATTACAGCTTTGGAAAGAGCTATCAAGGAAAGGTACCTGTTGTACTGTGGGACTATGCAACAAAGGGAATTAATCTGGTTAGAGAGTCAGGGAGAAGGCTTTTCTGAGGAAAAGACTGAATTGGGCATTTGAAGAAATAGTAATTTATTAGGCAGAGTGTTGTAGAGGAAGGGAGTTGTAGAAGAAAGTATTTCAGTCAGAAATAATATCAAGATAAAGACATAAAGGCCAGATTAGGACAGTGTAGCAGAAACAGTGAAAGCAAGAGTAAAGTGGGAGATGAAATGGGCAGACCATGTAAGGCCTCAAAAGTCATGCCATTTGTCTTTATCCTAAAAGCAATCGGAAGTCCTTTATAATATAGTGGGGATGGATGGAATGGTCTGGTAAGTTGATTATATATGTATTTGGAAAATGTCTGGCTCAAGTGTGGAAAAGAGATTTAATGAGAATAATAGTGTAGGTAGAGAGTCAGTTATTATTGTACTGCAGTAATCTATGTGAAGAATAATGATAAATAAGATGGTAACAGAGGTAAAAGAAAAGAATAGATTTGGGTGATTTATGAGGTTAAATAGAACTTGGTGATGGTTCAAATTTGAGGGAAGTGGGAATGAGAGAGGAAGATAATCAAGCATGTCTTCAATTTTTAAAGAGGAAAAAAAACCTCTTTCTTGCCCTCACAATCTCTTCCAGTTACTTTCCCATTTGTGAACTCCCCTTCACCAAAAACAAAACAATACAAAACAAAACAGAAAACAACACCTTCCTTAAAGGGAGGTCTATATTGATTCAATTCTCTCACCTCCCGTGTTTTATTCAAATGTGAGCTTCTGAACTCATCACTCCACCAAAACTGTTAGAGGTCGTCAATAACTTCCATGTTGCCAAATTCAAAAATTATTTCTCCATAATCATTCTCAACTTCTTAAGCACTTTCAATATCATCATCTCCTCCTTCTTGAAACATTTTCTAATTTTTTCCTTTCTATTTATTTTTTTAAATTTTAAATTCCAGTATAGTTAACATACAATGTTATCTTAGTTTCAGGTATAAATATAGTGATACAACAATTCTATACATTGCCCAATGTTCATCATGACAAGTGCACTCCTTAATCCCCTTCATCTGTTTCACCCATCCTCCCCTTCACCTCCCTTCTGATAACCATTAGTTTGTTCTCTATAGTTAAGAGTCTGCTTCTTGGTCCCCCCAACCTTGTGCTTTGCTCTTGGTTTTGTTCCTTAAATTTCACATAAGAGTGAAATCATATGGTATTTGTCCTTCTCAGACTGACTTATTTTGCTTAACATTATACTGTCTAGCTTCACTTTGCACTGCAAATGGAAAAAAAATTTTTTTAATGGTTGAATAATGCTCCATTGTCCATTATACCACACCTTCTTTATCTATTCATCATTCAATGGAAACTTATATTGCTTTCGTAGTATGGCTTCTATAAATAATGCAATAAACAGAGGGGTTCATGTATCTTCTGAATTCATGTTTTTGAATTAGTTCTGGGTAAATACGCAGTAGTGCAAACACTGGATCATAGGGTAGCTCTATAATTTCTTGAGGAACCTCCATACTGTCTTCCAACGTGGCTGCACCAATTTGCATTCCCACCAACAGTGCAAGAGAGTTTCTTTTTCTGCACATGCTCTCCAACACTTGTTTCTTGTTTCTTTGATTTTAGGCATCCTGACAGGTGAGAGGTAATATCTCATTGTGGTTTTGATTTGCATTTCCCTGATGAGCAGTGGTGTTGAACATCTTTTCATGTGTCTGTGGGACATCTGGATGTCTTCTCTGAAGAAATGTCTGTGTCTTCTGCTCATTTTTAAATTGTTTTCTGGGTGTTGAAGCGTATAAATTCTTTATATATTTTGGATACTAACCCCTTATCAGATGTCATTTGCAATTATCTTCTCCCATTCCATAGGTTGCCATTTAGTTTTGTTCATTATTTCCTTTGCTGTGCAGAAGGCTTTTATTTTGATGTAGTCCCAATAGCTTATTTTTTCTTTTATTCCCCTTGCCTCAGAAGACATATCTAGAAAAATGTTGCTATAGTCAATGTCAGAGAAATTAATGCCTGTGCTCTCTTCAAGTGATCCAGTTTCATCCTTTTATATGTGGCTGTCCAGTTTTCCCAACATCATTTGTTGAAGAGATGGTCTTTTTCCCATTGGATATTCTTTCCTGCTTTTCGAAGATTAAAAGACCACAAAATTTGGGACTTATTTCTGTGTTTTCTAATCTGTTCCATTAATCTATGTGTCAATTTTTATACCAGTACCATACTGTTTTGATTACTATGGCTTTGTAACATAATTTGAAGTTGGAATTGTGATACCGCCAGCTTTTTCTTTTTCAAAATTGCTTTGGTTATTCAGGGTCTTTTGTGGTTCCATATAAATTTTGTTATTTTTTTTGTTGTTGTTGTTGTTCTAGTTCTATGAAGAAATGTTGTTGGTGTTTTGGTAGGAATTGCATTAAATCTGTAAATTGCTTTGAGTCGTATGGACATTTTAGCAATTGTTCTAAGCAATTAGCATGGAATGTCTTCCCATTTCTGTCTCTAATTTCTTCCATCAATGTTTTATAGCTTTCTGAGTATGGGTCTTTCACCTCTTTGTTTATTCCTAGGTATTCTATTGTTTTTGGTGTGGTTGTAAGTGGGATTATTTTCTTAATTTCTCTTTCTGTTGCTTCATTACTAATGTATAAAAATGCAACAAATTTTTGCATATTGATTTTGTATCCTGTGACTTCACTAAATTCATTTATCAGTTCTAGTAGTTTTTTGGTTGAGTCTTTAGAGTTTTCTATATATAGTATCATTATCTGCAAATAATGAGAGTTTTACTTCTTCCTTACCAATTTAGAATGTCTTTATTTCTTTTTGTTGTCTGATTGCTTTGGCTAGGACTTCTAGCACTATGTTTAATAAAAATGGCAAGAGTGGACATCCTTGTGTTGTTCCTGACCTTAGGGGGAAAACTCTGTTTTTCCCTATTGAGAATGATAACAGCTGTGGGTTTTTCATAAATGAACTTTATTATGTTGAGGTATGTTCCCTCTAAGCCTACTTTTTAAAGGATTATTATCATGAATGGGTGTTGTACTTTGTCAAATGCTTTTTCTGCAGCTATTGAGATGATCACTGTTTTTATCCTTTCTTTTATTGATGAGATGTATAACATTATTTTTTGAATATAGAAACATCCTTTGTGGCGCCTGGGTGGCTCAGTGGGTTAAGCCCCTGCCTTCGGCTCAGGTCATGATCTCAGGGTACTGGGATCGAATCCCGCATTGGGCTCTCTGCTCAGCAGGGAGCCTGCTTCCCTTCATCTCTTTCTCTGCCTGCCTCTCCGTCTACTTGTGATTTCTGTCAAATAAATAAATAAAATCTTAAAAAAAAAAAAAAAACACCCTTTCATCCCAGGAATAAATCCCACTTGGTAATCGTGAATGACTTTTTTAATGTATTGTTGGATTTTATTTGCTAGCATTTTGTTGAGATTTTTGCATTTATGTTCATCAGAGATATTGGTCTGTAGTTCTCTTTTGTGGTGTATTTAGTTGGTTTTGGTATCAGGATAATGCTGGCCTCACAGAATGAATTTGGAAGTTTTCCTTCTTCTATTTTTTAGAATAGTTTGAGTAGAACAGGCATTAACTTTTCCTTAAATGTCTGGTAGCATTCAACTGTGAAGCCATCTGCCCCTGGACTATTGTTTGTTGGGTGTTTTTTGATTATAGATTCAATTGCCTTGCTGGTAAAAGATCTGTTCAAATTTTCTGTTTCCTCCTGCTTCAGTTTTGGTAGGTTATATTTCTCTGAATTTATCCATTTCTTCTAGGTTGTCTAATTTATTGGCATATAGTTTTCCATAATATTCTTACAATTATTTGCATTTCTGGGATGTTGTTATTTCTCCTCTTTCATTGGTGATTTTGTTTAAAATCCTTCTCCCCACCCCCTTTTCTGGAAGAGTCTGCCTAGAGGTTTATCTATTTTCAAAGAACCAGGTCCTGGTTTCATTGATCTGTGTTTTTTTTTTTTTTTTTTTTTTACTTTCTATATCATTTATTTCTACTCTAATCTTTATTATTATTTCTTTTCTTCTCCTGGTTTTAGGTTTTGTTTGTTGTTCTTTTTCCAGCTTCTTTAGGTGTGAGGTCTCTCTTGCCTTGTGAGGTAGGTTTGTATTGCTATGAGTTTCCCTCTTAGAATTGCTTTTGCTGGGGAGTGGCTGCCTGGCTCAGTCTGTTAAGTATCTAATCCTTAGTCTGGCTCAGGTCATGATTTTAGGGTTGTGAGATTGAGCCCTGTGTCAGGTTTTGTGCTGGGAGTGGAGCCTACTTAAGATTCTCTCTCTCCTTCTGCCCCTCCTTTCTCTCTCTCTTCCTCTCTTTCCCATTCTAAAAAATAAAAATAAAAGATATATTTAAAAAATAACTGCTTTTCTCTATGACCCTGCAATTGCGCTACTGGGTATTTACCCCAAAGATACAGATGTAGTGAAAAGAAGGGCCATATGCACCCCAACGTTCATAGCAGCAAAGTCCACAATAGCCAAACTGGTCCCCAGTTTGAAGAGCCAAGATGCCCTTCAACAGATGACTGAATGAAGAATCTGTGGTCCATATATTCAATGGAATATTACTCAACCATCAGAAAGGATGAATACCCAATTTTTGCATCAGCATTGATGGGACTGGAGGAGATTACACTGAGTGAAATAAGTCAAGCAGAAAAAGTCAATTATTATATGGTTTCACTTATTTGTGAAACATAAGGAATAACATGGAAAACATTAGGAGACGGAAAGGAAAAGTGAAGAGAGGGAAATTGGAGGGGGAGATAAACCATGAGAGACTGTGGACTCCAAGAAACAAACTGAGAGTTTTAAGGGAAGAACTGGGGAATGGGTGAGCCTGGTGGTGGGTATTTAGGGCAAGTATTGCATGGAGCACTGGGTTTTATACATAATCAATGAATCTTGGAACACTACCTCAAAAACTAATGATGTACTGCATGGTGACTAACACCACAATAAAAAGAAAAAGAAAAAAAATTGCTTTTGTTACATCCCAAAGATTTGGACAATTGTGTGTTGTTGTTGTTTTAAGGTTTTGTTTATTTATTTGGGAGAGAGAGAGAAAGTGAAAGAGCAAGCACAGGCAGAGAGGAGGGCCAGAGGGAGAGAGGGAGGGAGCAGGGAGCCTGACCCTGGGGTTCAATCCCAGGACCCAAAGATCATGCTTTGAGCTAAAGGCAGACGCTTAACCAACTGATCCACCCAGGTGCCCTGGACTATTCTGTCTTCATTTTCATTTGTTTCTATGTAGTTTTTTATTTCTTCTTTCATTTCATGGTTGACCCATTCATTGTTTAGTATTTATTTATTATTTAATCTCCATGTATTTGTGGATCTTCCCAAAATCTTCCCAGATATTTTGTGATTGATTTCTAACTTCATAGCATTATGGTCAGAAAATATGCATGGTAAAACTTTGATCTTTTTTAATTTGTTGAGGCTTGTTTCAGGTCTTAACATGTGATCTATTCTGGAGAATGCTCCATTTGCACTTGAAAAGAATGTGTATTCTGCTGCTTTTGGATGAAATGTTTTGAATATATCCATTAAATCCATCTGGTCCAGTGTATCATTCAAAGTTACTGTTTCATCATTGATTTTCTATTTGAATGATCTGTTCACTGATGTAAATGGAAGCTAAAGTCCCCTACTATTGGTGTATTACTATTGAATATTTCCTTTCTGTTTGTTATTAACTGTTTTGTGTATTTGGGTAATCCCATGTTGGGTGCATAAAAAATATTTACAATTGCTATATATTCTTGTTGGGTTCTGTTTATTATTATATAGTGTCCTTCTTTGCCTCTTTTTACAGACTTTATTTTAGAGTCTGTCTGTCCAACGTAAGTATTGCTACTCTGACTTTCTTTTGACATCCACTTGCATGATGAATGTTTCTCCATCTCCAAACTTCAAATCTACAGGTGTCTTTAGGCCTGTAATAAATCTCTTGTAGGAAGCCTATAATTGGGTCTTGTTTTTTTATAAACTCTTTCACCCTATATCTTTTTATTGGAGCAGTTAGTCCATTTGCATTCAAAGTAACTATTGTTAAGTATTTATTGTCATTTTGTTACTTTTTTGTGGTTGTTTTTGTAATTTTTTTCTGATTATTTTCTTTCTCTCTTTCATGGTTTGCTGGGGGGAGTTAGTGATATATTTGGGTTCCATACTTTTTATTTTTTGCATATCTACTCTATTGTTTTTTGATTTGTAGTTACCATTAGGTTTATACATAACATCTTTTGCATAAAGCAGTCTATGTTAAGCTGATGGTTGCTTGATTTTAATTTCATTTTTTACTTCTCTTCCTTCTACATTTCAGACATTTTGCGTGATTTTTTACATCTTTTTATTTTGTGATTCTTACTTTTCTTATTCTTACTTATGGTTTTTGCTTTCCACTCAGATTCCCCCTTAACATTTCTTGTAGGGCTGTTTAGTGGCCAGGAGTTCTTTTAACTTTTGTTTGTTTGGGAAACTATCTCTCCTATTCTGAATGATAGCCTCACTGGGCAAAGCATTCTTGGCTGCAGAATGTTCCCCTTCAGTACTTTGAATACATTATGCTATCCTCTTTCAACTTACAAAGTTTCTGTTAAATAATCAGCTGATAACTTTTTGGGGTTTCCTTTGTATGTAGCTGTCTTCTTTTCTCTTGCTACCTTTAAAATTCTCTATCACTATTTTTTGACTTTTTAATTACTAAGTGTCTTGGTGTGGACCTTCTTGCTTCTTGAGTTGAATTTGTTGTGGGATCTCTGTGCCTCCTGTATCTGGATTTCTGTTTCCCTCCCCAGATTTGGGAAGTCTTCAGCTATTTCACAAATACATTTCCTGCCTGCCTTTCTCTCTTTTCCTTCTGGGATCCCTCTAATATGAATGTTATTATGCTTGAAGGAGCCACTGAGTTCTGTAAGTCTGTTCTCATTATGCAGTATTTATTTGTCTCTCACCTGCTCAGCTTAATTGCTTTCCATTATCCTTTCCTCCAGGTCACTGATATATTCCTCTGCTTCCTGTAGACTACTACTTATTCCATCTATTTTATTTTTAATTTCTTTTATTGAGTTCTTCATGTCTGATATGTTATTTTTAATCTTTTTGTCAAGGTTCTTACTGATATCCTCTACCCTCTTCTGAAGTCCAGTATTTTTATGATCATTACTTTAAATTCTGTAACAGGCATATTATTACTTCTCTTTCTCTTAGATATACTGCTGTGATTTTTCTTGTTCTTCCTTTTGCAACTCTGTTTCCTCATTTGTCTACTTCTCTGTGTATGTTTCTGTGTGTTACAAAAGTCAGCTCTGTGTTCTATTCTTGAAAGTAGTGGCTTTATGAAGAGGTCCTGTAGTGCCCCTGAGTGCAGTGTCCCCTATTTACCAGAAACTGGCTCTTCAGAGGAGTCTTCTATGTTTGTTGCTTGTATCCTGCTAAGGTGTGAGCCACTTTTCATTTTTGTCCAGACATCTCACTGACTCTTTGTCCATTGTGAACTATGCTTGCTCTCAATGATATTAGTGAGACCCAGGTAGGCCAGCTCTGAGAGGGTATGATAGCAGAAAGGCTTGGGGCAACTTTTGATGTTAGCAAAATTTGCACTGAACCCCTAGTCCCAGGCCAGACCTCCCACAGCCAAGTGGCTCTTGGGGGTACAGTGACTAAGGATGGTGGTGGAGGACACCTGGAACACTTGGTGGCTCGGCATGGCATTTGCAGTGTTAGTAAACTTTGCATTGACCCACTAGTTCTAAGCTGGATCCCCCAAAGTGTGATGACCATGGGGGCATAGAATGTAGAGGCATGGATGGGTGCAGCATGCACAGCGTTAACAAAAATTACACTGAGCCTGGAGCTGAGATCAGCAGGCTTGGAGTTGGCAAGTGCTCAGGAGAACTTGTTGGCAGGGCTCAGTACCAATAGGTGGTACTGCCAAGTGCCTGGGCAGCACCACCTCCTACAGTTGACTCTGTGTTTATGCTAGGGGGCAGGAGAGGAAAATGGCAACTGCCAGCTCCTTTGTTCCCAGAGAAATCCCCCAATACTCTCTGAAATTGGTATAAATAGATTTCCCTCCAATCAGCAAGCTGTCACTTCTATGTTGCCTTTCCTTGGGCCCTTGTCTCTTTAAGGGTGGGGACTCTTTATGGGCTATCACTAGCCCTCTGACTTTTAAAGCTCTAGGCTCCAAGTCCTGCTGGTGATACGAACTCACAGAATTCAGCCCCTTTGGTTTTCAAGGCCAGACGTTATGGGGATTCATTTCCTTTGTGTGGGCTTCCTGGTGTTTTTCCCTCTCCAAGTCTGCAGCTCTCTCCCTCCTGTGGGTAGCTCCTGACCACAATATCTGCTCTTCCTAAACTCTCTCATGCAGCTTTTTTTCTACCTTTAGTTGTGGAGTTTGTTCTGCCAGTCTTAGAATCACTCTCCAGTTTATTGACGTGGATGTGAATGATATCCAGTTGTAAACATGGGACAGGGTGAGCCTAGGGCCCTCCTCCTCTGCCATCTTCCCAGCAACCCCGAAACATTTTCTAATTTTGATTTCCTTAACAGCACATCTTTCTGTTCTTCCTTTTCAGATGATTCTTCCTATTCTTTTGTTAGATTTCTAAATGTTGGTGGGCTGAAGGGCATAGTCCTAGGTGCTTTTCTTCCAAAAATTACTCCCTGGTTAGTCTCACCCAGTTCTAATGACCTTAGATACCCTCTATACATTGATATCCTAAATCTTCAGGCTTGAATTCTCTTCTGAACTTCCTACATGTGTATCTGAGTATTTGATATTTCTAATGGATGTCCAAAACACTTTCCAAAATGTAACTCCTAGTTTATCACTATTCCTTCAACTTGCTCCCCAATCTAATCATATTCCCATCTCAGTAATTGGCATTATCAACTACTCGATTGCTCATGGTAAAAAGGTAGGTGTTGGCATTAATTCTCCATTTCATTTATCTTTCCTTACCTCACTCAATCCACCAAACAAGCCCTCTTAACTTTACCTGCAAAATACACCTCAAATCCAACCTCTTCTTTTCATCTCCTTTAGTCTAAGTCTCTGACCTAGATTATGCAATAGCCTCCTAACTTGCTCTGCTTTCACTCTTGCTCAATTAAATACAGTCTTCACAGAGAAGTAAGAAAAACCTTTTGAAAATATGAATTAGAACTCTCAAATATTACTGGTAGAAGTATATACTCACTTTGGAAAACTGTTCAGCAATTTGCTAACAAAGTTAATATGATCCAGCAATTCTACTCTTACGTATTTACCCAAGAGAAGTGAAAGCACATGTACAAAAAGATTGTACAAGAACGTTCATAGCAGCCTTACTCCTAAGAACTAAAAACTGGAAATGATCCAATTGTCCATTAACAGAATAAAGTGAGGTGTATTTATACAATTAATAAAAATCATCAATAAAAAGAATGAAATATAGATAAATACAAAGATAGGAATGAATTTCAAAAATATTATGTTAAGGCAAAAATGCGAACATAAAGTCCATATGATCCCATTTACACGTAACTCAAGACTAGGCAAAATTAACCTCTGGTAATAAAAATCAGAATAATGACTGTCTCTGAGTGGGAGGTGGGGAGTGACAACTGGAAAGGAGCATGAGGGAACTTTCCAGGGTGATGGAAATTTGTATATCTTGATCGGGGTTGTGCTGATATGGGAATATATATGCTGAAATTCATCCTCGTACATTTAAAATCTATGTACTATAGTGTATGTGAATTATATCTCAAATTTTAAAAAGTGTTATAAAAGTGTAAATCATCTATAGGTGACATTATAGTGTCCTTAAAAGGGAGAAAACATTACTGCTACCTCATGGTCTGGTTATGAATTCTAAATGAGATCACATATAAAGCATTTAGAACAGTGGCCACTAGGTTATTATAGTTATTTAAGTCCCCAGTGTTAGCCATTATTATGCTGATAAAGTCACTCTCCTGCTTAAAACCTTACAATGGCATAAATAACAAAATCCAAACTCCATATTCTAGCCCACAACATGCTATGTGATCTAACCTCCATCTACATCTTTAATTTCATCATTATTTCCCTCACTCACTACAGTCTGTACACTAGCCTTTTTTCCCTTTCCTGAACAATACCAAGGACATTTCCACGTGGGGTCTTTGTACTTGCTATCCCTTCAGCTTACAGAGCTCTCTGACAAAGTCTTCATATGGTTGGTTCCTTCTTTTAACTCCAATATCAGATTAAATACTGCCCACTTACAGAGACATTCCCTGGCCACTTTATTTTTCATTATCTGTCTCCTCCCAGTGGCACTGCTAGTCTATGAAACAGAAACCCTGTCTGACTTATTCACAGTTATATCCATGGTACCAAGAACAATGGCAGGTACCAATAAGTATTTGTTAAAAGAATGAGTAAGTGAATTTCCAGTTTTCTGACTTATGCAAATGAATAGATAGTATGTAGTCATTGGTTAAGATAGGGAATCCTGGAAGAGTATGTGCAAGAACGTGCTACAATTTACATTTTTAAACATCAAACAAAGCAACTACTCAACAAAATAATCAAAACCACCAAATTTTAGGGTTTTCTGTCTCTGGCAAAAGACTACATTTAGACTATACCAGAGGATTCTGTCAGCTCCTCTCTTAAATATCTAAAAAAAAAAAAAAAAAAAAGAGTCTTTTTGTCCCAGTAATGTTTTTAACCTCTAAATTAGAAATCAAAAACTATGGGGTGCCTGGGTGGCTCAGTGGGTTAAAGCCTCTGCCTTTGGCTTGGGTCATGATCCCAGGATCCTGGGATTGAGCCCCTCGTCTGGCTCTCTGCTCAGCAGGGAGCCTGCTTTCTCCTCTCCCTCTCTGCCTGCTTCTCTGCCTACTTGTGATCTGTCTGTCAAATAAATAAATAAAATCTTTAAAAAAAGGAAATAAAAAACTAAAAATTTCTCGACTTATAATTTGAACATGTCTTCCAGAGAATAAAATATATTTCATTATTTCTTAGAATTTTAATGCATGAAGATTACTATTACAGTACTCAGACTATTACACTAGTCGGATGTGTCTTTCTGGGCTATTTTAAACATGTAAAGCTTTCCCTTCCCAATCAAAGTGTCTATAACCAAACCTCAAATTACAGAATCAGTGCTATTATAGTTATTTAATACCATTTGGAAAAGTCTTTCACTGAATTTTTAAAAGGAAAAAAAGTTAAACATTCTAATAAACCTTACCTTCGTTTGCAAATCAGGAACCACAAAGCTGATGCCAAAGCAAAGAAACCAATTCCCAAAGTAACAGCACCAGCAGCCAGAAAATAAGTTAAGTGGTTAAAAAAACCTACACAAATAAATTATAAAAGATTATTTCATGCATGTATCTTCATTCTGTAGGTAAAATTAAATGACATAATAATTTGAATGATATGATATACTGTAGTGTTAAAACATTAACCAGGAAGTTCGAAAACCTGAATTCTAGGCTCCTGTGCAATTCTAACAAATTTCAACACAAGGTCTCATGGTTATTAGGGCTCAGGGTGCATATCTCTGACCCTGCCTCAATTTGATACCTAGATTTTTTTTGTACAGCTGTCACCTTTTTTTTTTTTTTTAATCTAGCCTTCTCCTTTCCCAGTCTAGCTGTACATTTTCAAATTATTTTTCCAGTATCAGTCTTTGCAGTCCTTCAATAAGACAATAAAATCTGTATTATCAATCACTATAAGAAGGTAGATGGAAGGTAATAAAGAACAAATATGAGGAACTTTGTTTTTATCTCTATTTTATCCCAGGAACAATAAAAGATCACGGCCAAAAGCTAAATAAAAGCAATATAAAATAATAGCAAATCACAGGTTTAAAATTGGAAAAGCCTATAGGAATTATGTGTTATAACTCCTTCATTTTACAGATGAAAAAAATTGAGGTCTAGGTAAGAGAGGGAACTAAACTGAGATTAGGCAGCAGATTAAAGTCAGTCCTGTTTTTTTCTATTAACTTATCCCTACTACAAATCATCTTAATACTAGTATGTACTGCAAAGAATTAAGAATAAAGAATGCATGAGGTATTTATAGTCAGGTTGGTCAAGTATTCCTTAAGATTGTGAAATGTGAAACCTAACCATAAAGCAAGCTGTAGGAAGCTTTTGTAGAAAGCTGTATAGAACATAAAGGGCCTTAAAACAATTTAGTAGTACAGCTGACCCTTAAACAACATGAGGATTAGGGGTACCAAACTGTGTACACTCATAAATGCAGATATAATTTTTGACTCTGCCAACACCTAACTACTTATGTATATACATATATAAACAACAGCCTACTATTGACCAGAAGCCTTACCAATTAACATAAACAGTTGATTAACACATTTTGTATGTTCTACGTATTTCATACTATAGTCTTACAATAAACTAGAGAAAAGAAAATGTTATTAAGAAAATTATAAGGAGGAGAAAATACATCAATAGTCCTGTACTATGTTGAAAATCATCTACATATAAGTGGACCGGCACAATTCAAACCCATATTGTTCAAGGGTCAGCTGCATAGTACCTGGGGAAAAAGAGTTTAAAGGTATAAAACTATAGGGAACAAACTGATGATGACCAGATGGGAGGATGGTTTAAACAGGTGATGGGAATTAAGGATGCACTTGTGATGAGTGCTGGGTGTTGTATAGAAATGCTGAATCGCTAAATTGTACACCTGAAACTAATATTACACTGTATGTTAACTAACTGGAATTTAAATAAAATGAAACAATATGGGACCGGGGAGGGAGACAAACAATAAGAGATTCTTAATCTCAGGAAACAAACTGAGGGTTGCTGGGGGATAAGCGAGGGGTGGGATAGGGTGGTTGGGTTGTGGACATTGGGGAAGGTGTGTGCTATGGTGAGTGCTGTGAATTTTGTAAGACTGATGAACCATAGACCTGTACCCCTGAAGCAAATAATATTTATATGTCAATAAAAAAAAATAAAAACTAATGGAATATCTTTATGTGTGAACATATTATAAGTTCCATTAAACATATGACATTATAAAGACTTTGTTGTTCCCATGTTTTTGTTGTTTCCTATGTAATTTCCAGCTTCCAAGATAATGCCTCTCAAAGGGTCCAGAAAATGTGTACATTTGGGAACTAATGGTACCAAAAAGTTATAGAAGGCTATTTATCAAAGTGATACTTATAATACAAAGAAAAAACCTTCCAACTGCATATAAGGAAGTTAATTAAATAACTTATGATGATGTTACATATGAAAAATACCATATTCTTTATTTAGTGCAGGGTTTCTCAACATCAATACTATTGATCTTTTGGATCAGATCATTTGTTGTAGGGATTGTCCTATGCATTGTATGAAAGACGTCTCCAGGCAAATGTATTCTGGGGGACAAAACTGTCCCACTTGAGAATCACTGGCAGAGTGGTATAATGAAATATCAGATAGTATTCATTGGTAAAAGCAAGATAGATAAAATGCATATTTTTTAAATATTAAAAAGACACTGTCATACTCAAATATAAGATAAAAAAGATTTCTAAGGGCCCCTGGCCAGCTTAGTTGGAAGAACACGTGATTCTTGATCTTGGGGTCATGAGTTTGAGCCCCAAATAGTGTGTAGAGATTAAATAAATAAAACTATGGGAAAAAAGATAAAGATTTCTGGGGTGCCTGGGTGGCTCAGTGGGTTAAAGCCTCTGCATTTGGCTCAGGCCCCGTGGTCCCAGGGTTCTGGGATCGAGCCCCGCACTGAGCTCTCTGCTAAGCGGGGAGCCTGCTTCCCCTCTCTTTCTGCCTGCCTCTCTGCCTACTTGTGATCTCTGTCAAATGAATAAATAAAATCTTTTAAAAAAAGATAAAAATTTCTATAGACAAAATAAATAAATAAAAGCAACACGGAGTAATAAGTAGAGGCTAAAACCACAGGCATAAGCAGCACTGAGATCTGGAAGCAAGAATTAGTTAGAAGCAGCAGAAAAAAATCACTGAGGCAAGACCTAGACCAAATCATCCTTTGGCACTGTGAATGACTCTACATTAACAAAATCTCTGAGGGAGGGGGTTCCTGAACCACTAACAGAAAACCAAGAAGGAACCTTGGAAAATGAAAAATTCAAAAAATTTAAGATAAATTCTGTTTTGAACACAATTAATGAGATGAAATATAACACTAAGAAACTCATCTAATTACATAAAGGAATAAAAAATATAAGGAAATATAAGATTGGAAAAGATTAAGGGAATATAATATAAAAGTAATAGGGGTCCTAAAAGAAAAAATACAGGAGTAGTAGAGAAGTAATATTCAGGGAATTAACCTAAGAAGGATTTTACTTTTAAAAAATTTTTAATTTATATAGTAATATTCATTTACTTGTGTGTGTGCTGTTCTGTAAGTTTTGACAAATACAAAAATATGTCACAGCACCATAACCAACTTACATGACACTTCATTACCATCCAAAATCCTCATACTGCCTCTTAGCAGCCAAGCACTGATTGCTAGCAATCATTGTTTATTCTCCATCCTTATACTTTTGGCCTTTTCCAGAATTTCATATAAATGGAATCATACAGCATGTGGCCTTTTGAGTCTGGCTTTTTTCACTTAGCATAATGCTTCTGACATTCACTTACACTGCTGCATGTATCAACAGTTTCTTTTTATTCCTGAGTAACATTCCACTTTACAGATGTACCACAGTTTGTTTATTCCCCCGCTGAGACATTTGGTTGTTTCCAGTTTAGGTTGTTAGATTAAAGCTACTATACTTATGCATAAAGATGTTTGTTTGAACATAAATTTTTATTTCAGTAGGGTCATGTAGCAAACATATCTTTAAATGTGTAAGAAACTGCCAAGCTGCCTTCCAAATTGTACCATCTTGCTTTCCCACTAGCATTATATGACAGTTTCACTTGCTCTGTATCATTGCCACCACTTGGTTTTGTTAGTTTTATTTCAGTCATTCTAGTAGATGTACAGTGGTATCTCACTGTGGTTTTAATTGGCATATCCTTAATGAATAATGATGTCGAGCACTTCATTTGGGCTTATTTGTCATCCACATGTCTTCTTCAGTGAAGTATTTGTTTAAATCTTTGCTGATATTTTAGAATTCCTCAAGTCCTTGGTCAGATACGTGATTTGGAAATATTTTCTCCAAGTCTATGGCTTGTCTTTTCAGTTCTCTTAAGGGTGTCTTTCACAGAGCAAAACTTTTAAATTTTGGTAATGTCTAATTTATTAAGTTTTTCCTTGTACAGAGGAAATATTATATTTTCCTTGTGCTATGGTATTATCTAAGAAATCTTTGCCTAACCCAGGCCACAGAGATTTTTCTCCTATGTTTTCCTATAAAGGAGTTATAGTTTTATGTTTTACATTTATGATTCATTTTGAATTAATTTTTATATAAGGTATAATGCATGGGTCAAGTTCCTTTTCTCTTCTCCTTTGGATATGTATATCCAGTGGTTCCAACACCATTTGCTGAAAAAACTATCCTTTTTCACTGAGTTGCTTTTGCACCCTTATCAAAAATCAAGTAGCTATATCTGTGTCAGTTTGTTTCTTGAATCTCTGTTCTGTCCCCTTGATATATATTGTCTATCCTTTTGCCAATAACAACAACAACAATAACAATAACTAACATTCATATAGTAAGTACTCCCTGCCAGGCACTGTTCAGTGTATTAAATATTTAAACACATTTAATTCGCACAACTCTGAGTTAAGTACTATTATTTCCTCATTTTACAGACGTAGAAACAACTGAAGCAAAATAAGGTTAAGAGACTTGTTTGAAGGCACACAACTACTACGTGAGGGAACAATAGTTATTGCTAAGGTCCTTCCTTATCTAGATTGGGTGGAGAATAAAGACCTTTAGATTACCTTTAGATTATCTTTAGATTTGTTAGAAAAAATCAAGTAAGGATGCTAAATATTTAAGTATATCATAATAAAGAATATCTAAATGGTCAATAAATGTATGAAAACTTCATTAACTATTAAGAAAGTTCTAATTAAACCACAAGATAACAACTCTATATGATGCCTGAGATGAAAAAGACAGAAAATGTTAATTGTTGCCAAGGAGGAAGAGTAACCTGAACTTTCATTTACTATCAGAGCAAATGGAGTTTTGTACAATACTTTGGAAAATTGTTTGGCTCTATATTAAAGTTGAAAAGGTGCATAGCTATGACCCAACAATTTTACACATATACCAAAAATGAAATGCATTCAGAAAAGTATGTACTAGAATGTTTATAGCATCACTATTTAAGAAAGCCACAAATTAGAAACTATACAAATGCCCATCAATAGTTGAGTGAATGAATTTTTAAAAATTGACTTAAGAAAAAAAATATTCTATAAATAGGAAAGAATAGATTACAACTATTTCAAAATAATGTTGGGCAAAAGAAGGCCAACCTAAAATTCAAACACGGGTATTTGGGGAGTTCAAGAATGCTGGTAATGTTCAGTTTCTTGAGCTAGGGGCTGGTCACAAAAGTGTGTTCAGTGAAAATTCATCAAGGTTAACACTTAAGACTTATGAATAAGCAAGATATGTATACATCAGCATGAACAGAACTGAAAAACATAATGTTCGGTGCAAAAAGAAATTCCCCTAAATCTGTATTCAATTATTCCAATTATATATTGATTCCATGTATGCACATTTAAAAAAAAACACAAAATAATAATATATTTTTTAAAAATTACTGTAATAGAAGCATTAAAATACATTAAATTCATGATATTTGTTGTGTCTGGAGAGAGAATGAAGGGAATAGGACTAAGGATAGAACATAAACAGACTCTATCTGTAATGTTTTATTATTAAAAAATTATAGATCTGAAGCTTATATGACCAAAAATATGTATTTAGTAGATTACATGAGTGTTTATTATCCTTTATCCTTTTCCTATTTCTTTTCACTATTCTGGTTTCCTCAAATATTAAAAAAAAATAAAAATAATATAATTTCAATTTCATAAAGAAAGAAAGACAGAAAGAGGAGAAACATTTGTATAAGGAAGATAATTAACAGTGGTTATCCCTGGAGTAAGGGCCTATAGTTACAATTTTCTACTCTAGACTTTGTGTGTGTGTGTGTGTGTATTTTCTACCATGAATATCTTAGAAAAATCACAAAAAATTTTTTTTAGAGTTTCTTATGTAATTCCTGACACCTTTACTTAGGTGCTACAAGTTTCCTTGCAGAACTTTATTGGTATCACTGTGATTATAGCCCACTTACCTGTCTCCCCTGAAGATCTCTGCCCTGCTCTATCTTTTATTTTTTTCTTTCTTTTCTTTTTTTTCCCCAAATTTCCATTAGAGAAGAAAATAGGTGTGATTAGTACACCGTCATAGTCCCTGGTTTAAACGGGTCATTTACATCTCAGTGAAATCCCAATTAGGTATAAAGAATCTCAAAGTTTCCAAAACACTTTACCAAGAGAAAGACAAATTTCAAATTCGTTAATACCTTCAACAAAACACACATTCTCTCTAAATCAATCTGTAAAATGAAAAAGTTGGACTCTGTAATCATTAAGATCCCCTTCTCACTTTAAAGTTTTAGTCAATACATATAAAAAAGTAGTATTTTTACTTTTTTGATAATGTTCTTAAGTATCCTGTCTAAAGTAAAGACTCTATTGGGGTGCCTGGGTGGCTCAATTGGTTGAGCAGCAGGCTCTTGATTTCGGCTCTGGTCGTGATCTCAGGGTCCTGGAATTAAGCCTTGCTTTGGGCTCTGCACTCAGCAGGGAATCTGTCTGAGGATTCTTCTCTCCCTCTCCATCTGCCCCTCCCCTCCCACTCATGTATGTGCATGTGCATGCTCTCACTCTAAAAATAAATCATAAATAAATTAATGGCTCCTCATTTTCAGCAGTTACTCTATCATATCACCTTGTTTGTCTTTAATAATTACTATTATAAATAATTTTCTTTCCTGGTTTATGTCTATCCTGTCTTCCTCTGCCAGAAGATAAATCTTTTTCATTATTATATTCTTAGAGTTTAGAATAATGACTGGTTGCTCGAGAAATGATTGAATATTCAATAAATGAATGATAGGCACTATGCTAAATGTTAGTATTATAAAAATGAACAAAATAACTATGTTGTTTATAATATAAGTATTTATGTAAGAAGGTCATACATGTGAAAAGGAATAAATGCAATTAAAAAGTATATATGTGTTATTATGGAAGAAAAAAGGACAGAGTGTGGATACAGAAGTTTTATAAAAAGGAGAAATTTTGACAAGCTCCATAGTTTAGTTAAACATTGCCTGAGCACTTTCTATTGCCAAACCTTTGCCAAGAATTGGTGATTGAAAGATAAATAACACATGATCACAGAGTTTATAATCTGCAGGAGACAAGACATTTAAATGGATATATTCATTAAAACATTCTAAGTGATATGATGATAACCTTTTGACAGTGCTAAGACAATACAGGAGTTTGATCAAGTGTAGGTATAGTCCTAGAGATAATACCTGAGCTGAATCTTACAGACTAAGTAAGAGATAGCTAGATAAGAACATTAAGTCTTTTTTTTTTTAAAGATTTTATTTATGTATTTGATAGAGTGAGTGAGAGAAACAGCACACGAAGGGGACAGAAGCAGAGGGAGACGCAGGCTCCCCACTGAGCAGGGAGCCCAATGCAGGGTTCGATCCCAGGACCCTGAGATCATGACCTGAGCTGAAGATAGCCAGCTTAATTGTCTGAACCATCCAGGTACTCCAAGAACAGTGTCTTAAATCAGGTTATGATTCTTTCATCTTAAAATTAATAAAACTCTCTCCTGGCAGCACCCTCCAGCTTACAATTGATCTTTTTTTACCCCCTACCAATGAGAATTCCTACTTCTTCACATCTATTTCCAAGGCCATTAATAACTTCATTAACACAAAAATCAAAACTGGCCATTCTTTTTTGCCTTTGCATCAGTAAACTAAATTCGCTTAGTTTTCTTTCCATTTATGTATCTATACATTTATTGCCTTTGTAGGTCTCTCTTTGTTTGCCCATCTATCCTTTAACATATGTATCTATAACTAAATATATTCTTTATATTGATATAAATGTATGTATGTATATATCTGTCTAAATTTAGATAGATACATTAAAGGATATACAGATGGATATATAGAGGTATTTAAAGGATATAGATAGATATGGATGCTATCTGTATACACCTATCTATAACTTCCCTAGATTTATTAGGTACTTGTGTCAGAAGTGTTTTCAGATTATTTTTTGCAATAGTTCCAGAACTACAAGTCCTGTTTTATTTTTTCCTCTTCTTCTTTTTGTTATGTTATGTTAGTCACCATACAGTACATCATTAGTTTTTGATGTAGTGTTCCATGATTCATTGTTTGCGTATAGCACCCAGTACTCCATGCAATACGTGCCCTCCTTAATACCCATCACTGGGCTAACTCATCCCCCCTCCCTCCCCTCTAAAACCCTCAGCTGGTTTATCAGAGTCCACAGTCTCATGGTTTGTCTCCCCCTCCAAACCCCCCCCTTCATTTTCCCCTTCTTCTCCTAATGTCCTCCATGCTATTCTTTATGTTCCACAAATAAGTGAAACCATATGATAATTGACTTTCTCTGCTTGACTTATTTCATGCAGCATAATCTCCTCCAGTCCCATCCATGTTGATGCAAAAGCTGGGTATTCATCCTTTCTGATGGCTGAGTAATTCCACTGAATATATCGACTATATCTTCTTTATCCATTCATCTGCTGTTGAAGGGCACCTTGGCTCTTTCCACAGTTTGGCTATTGTGGACATTGCTGCTATGAACATTGGGGTGCATATGGCCCTTCTTTTCACTACATCTTTATCTTTGGAGTAAACACCCCATAGTGCAATTGCTCAGTCATAGGACAGCTCTATTTTTAATTTTTTGAGGAACCTCCTCAGTGTTTTCCAAAGTGGTTGTATCAACTTGGTTCTCACCAACATGTAACAGGGTTCCCCTTTCTCCACAGCCTCTTCAACATTTGTTGTTTCTTGTCTTGTCAATGTTTGCCATTCTAACTGGTGTAAGGTGGTATATCTCAGTGAGTTTTGGATTTGAATTTCCCTGATAGCTAGTGATGTTGAACACTTTTTCATGTGTCTGTTAGCCATTTGTATGTGTTCTTTTGAGAAGTGTCTGCTCATGTCTTCTGCCTATTTTGACTTGATTATCTGGTTTTTTTGGGTGTTGAGTTCCAGAAGTTCTTTATAGATCTTGGATAGCTGCCATTTGTCTGTAGTGTTGTTTGCAATTATCTTCTCCCATTCTGTGGGTTGCCCCACAGACTCCTTTGCTGTGCAGAGCTTTTTATCTTGGTAAAGTCCCAAAAGTTCATTTTCACTTTTGTTTCCCTGGCCTTTGGAGAGGTGTCTTGAAAGAAGTTGCTGTGACTGATGTCAAAAGGGTTACTTCCTATGTTCTCCTCTAGGATTTTGATGGATTCCTGTCTCACATTGAGGTCTTTCCTCCATTTATAGTTTATTTTTGTGTATGGTATAGGAGAATGGTTGAGTTTCATTCTTCTGTATATAGATGTCCCATTTCCCCAGCACCATTTATTGAAGAGACTGTCTTTCTTCCATTGGATATTTTTTCCTGCTTTGTCAAAGATTATTTGACCACACAGTTGAGAGTCCATATATGGGCTCTCTATTCTGTTCCACTGGTATCTGTGTCCATTTCTGTGCCAGTACCATGCTGTGTTGGTGATCACAGCTTTGTAATATAGCTTGAAATCTGGCAACATGATGCCCCCAGCTTTATTTTTCTTTTTCAACATTTCCTTGTGATTTGGAGGTCTTTTCTGATTCCATAGAAATTTTAGGATAATTTGTTCCAGCACTTTGAAAAATGCCATTGGTATTTTGACCAGAATGTCATTAGAAGTATAGATTGCTCTGGGCAGCACAGATATCTTAACAATGTTTATTCTTCCAATGCATGCATGGAATATTTTTCCAACTTTTTGTGTTTTCTTCAATTCCATTAATGAGTGGTCTATAGCTCCTTTACCTCATTGGTTAAGTTTATTTCAAGGTATCTTATGGTTTTTAGTGCTATTGTAAATGGAATCAGTTCTCTAATTTCTCTTTCTACAGTTACATTGTTAGTGTTTAAGAAAGCAAATGTTTTCTGTGGATCGATTTTGTATCCTGCCACATTACTGAATTGCTGTATGAGTTCTAGTAATTTGGGGATGGAGTCTTTTGGGTTTACATAAAGTATCATGTCATCTGCAAAGAGAGAGAGTTTGACTTCTTCTTTGCCAATTCAAACACCTTTTCTTTTTGTTGTCTGAGTGCTGTTGCTAGGACTTCTAATACTATGTTGAACAGTAGTGGTGAGAGTGGTCATCCTTATTGTATTCCTGATTCCAATAGGAAGGCTCACAGCTTTTCATTCATTGAGAATGATATTTGCTGGGTTTTTCACAGATGAATCTTATGAAATTGAGGAATGATCCCTCTATCTCTATACTCCAAAGAGTTTTAATCAGGAAAGGATGCTGTATTTAGTCAAATGCTTTTTCTGCATCAATTGGGAGGACCATAAGGTTCTTCTTCCTCCTCTCATTAATGTGTTCTATCACATTGATTTGTGAATGCTGAACCACCCTTGCATCCTAGGGATAAATCCCACCTGATCATGCTGGATAATCCTTTTAATGTATTGTTGGATCCTATTATCTAGGATCTTGCTGAGAATTTTGGCATCCATAGTCACCAGGGATATTGGTCTATAATTCTCCTTCTTGATGGGGTCTTTGCCTGGTTTTGGGATCGAGGTAATGCTGGCCTCATAGAATGAGTCTGGAAGTTTTCCTTCTGTTTCTATTTTTTGAAACAGCTTCAGGAGAATACATACTAATTCTTCTTTGAATATCTGGTAGAATTACCCGGGGAATCCATTGGGTCCTGGACTCTTTTGGGAGGTTTTTGATCACCGCTTTAATTTCATTACTGGTTATTAGTCTATTCAGGTTGTCAATTTCTTCCTGTTTCAGTCTTGGTAGTTTATAGGTTTCCAGGAATGCATCCATTTCTTCCAGGTTGCTTAATTGATTGGCATGTAGTTATTATTGGTAATAATTTCTGATAACTGTTTCTATATCCTTGGTGTTAGTCATGATCTCTCTCCTTTCATTCATAATTTTATTAATTTGGGTCTTTTATCTTTTCTTTTGAGTAAGTCTGGCCAGTGGTTTATTGATCTTACTAATTATTTCAAAGAACCAGCTTCTAGTTTCATTGGTATGTTCTACTATATTTCTCATCTAATTCATTGATCTCTGCTCTAATCTTAATTATTTCTCTTCTTGTGTGTGGGTTAGGCTTAATTTGTTGTTCATTCTCCAGTTCTTCAAGGTGTAAAGATAGTTTGTGTATTCAGGATTTTTTTTTTTTTTGAGTGAAGTTTGGATGGCTATGTATTTCCCCCTTAGGACTGCCTTTGCTATATCACATAAGTTTTGGATCTATGTATTTTCATTCTCATTGGCTTCCATGAATTGTTTAAGTTCTTCTTTGATTTCCTGGTTGACCCAAACATTTTTGAGCAGGATGGTCTTTAATTTCCAAGTGTTTGAATTTCTTCCAAACTTTTTCTTATGACTTTTCAGTTTCAAAGCACTGTGGTCTGAGAATATGCAGGGGAAAATCTCAATCTTTTGGTACTGGTTGACAGGCGGGGATACTAACCACTATACTAACGAGGAGCCATGGTTGAGACCTGATTTGTGACCCAGTATATAGTCTATTCTAGAGAAAGTTCCATGTGTGCTTGAAAAGAATGAGTATTCCATTGTTTTAGGGTGGAATGTTCTGTATAGATCTATAAGGCCCATCTGATCCCGTGTGTCATTCAAAGCTCTTGTTTCTTTGTTGATTTTCTGCTTAGATGATCTGTCTATTGCTGAGAGTGGATTGTTGAGGTCTCCCACTATTAATGTATTATTATCAATATATCTCTCCATTTTGGTTAACAGTTGGCTTACGTAGTTGGCTGCTCCCATGTTGGGAGCATAGATATTTACAACCATTAGATCTTCTTGTTGGATAACACTTTAAGTATGATACATTGTCTTTCTGTTTGTCTGATATGAGAATTGCTACCCCAGCTTCCTTTTGAGGTCCATTGGCATGAAGGTTCTCTATCCCTTCACTTTGAGTCTGGAGGTATCTTTAGGTTCAAAATGAGTCTCTTGTAGACAGCATATGGATGGGTCCTGTCTTTTTATCCAATCTGCAACCCTGTGCTGTTTTGTGGGAGCATTTAGGTCGTTCATGTTGAGAATGATTATTGAAAGATATGATTTTATTGTCATCATGTTGCCTGTGAAGTCCCTGTTTCTATAGACTGTCTCTGTAAATTTCTGTTCTATATCACTCTTGGGGGTATTTCTCCTTTTATAGAACCCCCCTTAGTATTTCTTTCAGGGCCAGCTTAGTGGTCACATATTCTTTCAGTTGCTGCCTGTCCTGGAAGCTCTTTATCTCTCCATCCATTCTGAATGACAGCCTTGCTGGGTAAAGTATTCTTGGCAGCATGTTCTTCTCATTTAGTACCCTGAATACATCTTGCCAGTCCTTTCTGGCCTCCCAGGTCTCTGGAGACAGGTCTGACACTATCCTGATGTTCCTCCCTCTGTAGGTAAGGAATCTCTTCCTCTTAACTGCCCTTAAAATGATTTCCTTGGTTCTAAGATTTGCGAGTTTTACTATTACATGCCAGGCTGTTGGGTCTGTTCTCCTTGATCTTGGGAGGAGTCCTCTCCGCTTCTAGGACACAAATGCTTGTTTCATTCCCCAGATTAAGGAAGTTCTTGGCTACAATTTGCTCAAATATATCTTCTAGTACTCTCTCTCTCCATCCCTTCAGAAATCCCAATAATTCTGACATTGAAATGTTTCATGGCATCATTTATTTCTCTAACTCTGTTTTCATGGATTTTAAGCTATTTGTTCCAGGTCTCCTCCTGTTCCCTCTTTTCTATCAGTTTGTCTTCTAGATCACTAATTCATTCTTTTGCCATGTTTACCCTGGCTGTTGGAGTATCTAGATTAGATTGGATCTCACCGATAGCATTTTTAGTTCTGCCAGATTAGCTCTCATTTCTGCCCTTAGAAAATCTATGATGCCCTTAATGGTTTTCTCCATTCTAGCTATTGTCTTCATAACTGTTACCTGGAAGTCTATTCCTGTCATCTTCCTTATATCCATAAGCATTAGTTCTGTGGCAGGGCTCACAATCTCTGAATCTTTCCTCTGTTGGGGGCTCCTCCTCTTAGTCATTCTTTTGAGTGGTGATTCAGAGACTGTACAGAGTCCAAATTATTGGCCACAACCCAAGCAAGATGCACCTGTTTTATAGGGACCTTAGGGATGTTGGCCTCTTCTTCTTTTAGTGTGTCTTCTGGGGGAGGGGCCTGCTGCACTGTTACTCATACAGCCCTGTTTGGGCAGAGTTGCTCTGCCCCCTGTGAGGGGAGGATGGGCTCAGTGAAAACTGGTTTTGGGGGGCTTTTGTTCTCTGGCAGCTTTCTGTGTTCTCTTCTGAGTGAGCAGAAGTGACTGTATCCAAACCTCTGTCTCAGAACAGAGAGATCACTGCTCTCTACTGAGTACTCTAGGCCACACTATCTCCATTTCTCTCTGTGTTACTAAAAAACCTTGAGTCCTGGGTCGTGTGCCCCACAGCAGCACTCCCAGGCCTCGCTTCCAAGTTCAGGCATATCTCTGCCCTTTGTGCTCTAAAACTGCAAGCTGCCCCCAGTTCACAGGTGTGCCCCTGCAGCCCCCCAGGTTTCAATCTGGGGGGCTGCCTAAAGTCCTTTCCCTACCACTACCACTCTCTGAGTCTGTGCCAGTCCCCAACATGGGAGGCTTTTGTACTCCAGTGGCACAGGATCCCTGAGGCTCCCTCCCCATTCTGTTTATCTTCTGATATCTGCCCACAGAATCACAGCTCCACATTTCATACCTCAAGACCAATTGTCAGAAATATTCTGTTTGTAGAGATCCATATCTTCTTACATCTCAGGCTGATTTTGTGAGTGCTCGGAATGGTCTGGTAGATATCCAGCTCAATTCAGGGGACTGGTTGAAATAGGGTTCCCTAGTCCTCCACCATCTTTTCTCTTGCCTTTGTTTTATTATTTGAATCTTCATGAATTACCTGTTTATTACACTCTTCTGGAATTTTGCCAGATTTCAGTATCAGGTACTCTAATTCAGCAAAAATCTTTTTTTTTTTTTTTTTAAGATTTTATGTATTTATTTGAGAGAGAGCATGAGCAAGTGGGGGGAGGAGCAGAAGGGGAGGGAGAAGAAGGGAAAGGAAGAATCTCAAGCAGACTCTGTGCTGAGTGTGGAGTCCCATATGGGGCTTGATCTGACAACCCTGAGATCATGACCAAAGCCAAATCCAAGAGTTGGTCCATTAACTGACAGAGCCAACCAGGCACCCCATCAACAAAAATCTTTTAAACACCAAATATACATAGAATATTATTTCAGGTATCAAGTGAGGGATGAAAAAGACCATTTAAATAAGAATGAATCCTTGCCCTAAAGGTTTAAACATCTATAATGAGATATAAGCAAGGCTCATATGCAACCAGTATAAAAAGTTGACCATACTTTTTTACTGGGGTTTGTTCAGACTAATTAGATCTGTTTGTGAATATAGTAGTTACTTATTGTGATGGCTGGACTTTAACGTTCTGATTTGAAAAATGGGAGTCTTACACAACTATAATTATAAATAAATAAGATAATGTTGCAAGGAATTAATAACATGGAAAAAACCAGGAAGACATCTCAAACTTAATGTGCATATACAGGCCATAAAGTAAGACTCTATAAGTTTTACAGAATCATTATTACATATACCACATTCTCTGAAAATAATGAAATTAATTTTGAAATTAATAACCTAATATATACCCTAAGAAAAGCTCCTATACCTGTGGAAATTTAAAATCACACTGTAAATTACTCATGCCTTAAAGAAGAAATAAATGGAAATTTGAAAATACATAGAAATAATCAATAATGATCTGTACAAATACTTGTGGCAACAATGCTGGAGCCAAATTCAAGGGGAATATATGACCCTAAATGCATATATTAGAAAAGAAAGCTGAAAAATAATAAGCTTATCATTCAAATTATAAGTTGAAAAAGACCAGCAAAATAAGCCCAAGTAATGTAGACAAAAGAAATAAATAATGAACAGAAATTTATAGGATAAAAATTAAGATTCTTGGTAAAGACTAACATGATTGAATAAAGCTCTAGTTAGATTAAAAACCAAGTAAAAAAGTATAAATAAACAATATTTAAAATGAAGAAAGAACATAATTACAATTACATTAGAGTTTAAAATAAGAAAATACTTCAAACAAACTTATGGTAATACATTTTAAAACTTTTACAAAATTATATATACCTAAAAAGTAACTTACAAAAAATGACTCAAGAATAGAAAACCTAAATCAACATGTATCCATTAAACAATCAGAAGTTACAAAATTTCCCCTAAAGAAAAGAGCAGGCCCCAATAACTTTATAATTTCTACTGTATACCCATGATTCAAGTATTTCTTATCTTATACAAGCTCTTCCAGAAAATATAAAGAGATTGCTGGCTGTTTGTCCAAATACATTTTCCTCTTCTTCCCTGGCAAAAAGCTAGACTACCGTGTCCCAGCTTCGCATACCATTAGGTGAAGCCATATGACTGAGTTCTAACCAATAGAATTTGAATGGAAGTGATGTCATAAAAACCTCTCAAGCACCTTTCTCCATGTTCTTTCTCCTTTTAGGTATGACTGGGATGGAAATCATTCCCAGGGAACTTTGGAGCCATGTGTCACCATGGATCTAATTAACATTCATAGAACACTCAACCCAAATAAAATGAAAATACAACATTATCAGGATTTGTGGGATGCCACTAAACCAGAACTTAGGTGAAATTTTACACCAACACCTGCAATATTAGGGAAAAATGTGTGGAAAACCTTAAAAACTAAAGTAAAGCAGATTAAGCCTAAAATAAACAGAAGAAAAAGGATATTAAAAACTAAAGTGAAAACCAATGAAATAGAAAACAAAACAATCCAGGTGGTAAAAAACTTGTAATAGATATGCAAAAAATAAAAAAGAATCCAAGTATATCACTACAGAAAGCCAACAACACATGGAAGAGAGAAGAAAGCATCTAGAAAATCTATGGAAACAACCATAAAACAATAAAAAATGGCAATTAAATATATATCTATCAATAATTACTTTGACTGTAAATGGACTAACTGCTCCTATCAAAAGGTATAGGGTGAAAAAGTAGATTAAAAAAAAAAAGACCCATCTATAGGCATCCTATAAGAGACTTATTTCAGAACGAAAGACACCTAAAGACTGCAAGTGTGGATATGGAGAAACATTCTTCATGCAAATGGATGTCAAAAGAAAGCCAGAGTAACAATACTTACACTGGACAAAATAGACTTTAAAACAAAGATTGTAACAAGAGAAAAGAAGGACACTATATCAGAACAATCTATTAAGAAGATGTAACAATTATAAATATTTATGCATCCAATATGAAAGCACCCAAATACACAAAACAGGTAATAGCAAAATAAAGAAAATAATTGATAATAATATAATAATAGTAGGGGACTTTAACTCCCCACTTACACTGATGGACAGATCACCCAAACAGAAAATAAACCAGGAAACAGTGGTTTTAAATGACACACTGGACCAAATGGAGTTAACACATACATTCAGAACATTCCATCCTAAAGCAGCAGAATACACATTCTTTTCAAGTGCACATAAAACATTCTCCAGAAGAGATAAAATATTAGGCCATAAGATAAGTCTCAAAATTGAAAAATATCAAAGTCATATCATGCATCTTTTCTGATCACTATGCTGTGAAACTAGAAATTAACCATGAAAAAATCTGGAAGGACCACAAATACATGGTGGTTAAATAACATGTTACTAAACAATGAATGGGTCAACCACAAACTAAAAGAAGAAATTAAAGATTAGAGGGAAACAAATGAAAATGAAAATACAACAATCCCAAATCTTTGGGATACAGCAAAAACAATTCTAAGAGGGAAGTAAATAGCAACGTAGGTTTACCTCAAGAGGAAAGAAAAATCTCAAATAAAAAATCTAACCTTGGGCGCCTGGGTGGCTCAGTGGGTAAAGCCGCTGCCTTCAGCTCAGGTCATGATCCCAGAGTTCTGGGATCGAGTCCCGCATCGGGCTCTCTGCTCAGCAGGGAGCCTGCTTCCTCCTCTCTCTCTCTCTGCCTGCCTCTCTGCCTAATTCTGATCTGTCTGTCAAATAAATAAATAAAATCTTAAAAAAAAAAAAAAAAAAAAAAAATCTAACCTTGCCTTTTGGTTCCCTGAGCAGCACCATGGCGGTCGGCATAAACAAGTGCCTTACGAAAGGCGGCAAAAAGGGAGCCAAGAAGAAAGTGGTTGATCCATTTTCTAAGAAAGATTGGTATGATGTGAAAGCACCAGCTATGTGTAATATAAGAAATATTGGAAAAACATTAGTCACAAGAACTCAAGGAAACAAAATCGCTTCTGATGGCTTCAAGGGTCGTGTTTTTGAAGTGAGTCTTGCTGATCTGCAGAATGATGAAGCTGCATTCAGAAAATTCAAGCTAATTACTGAGGATGTTCAGGGCAAAAACTGCCTGACCAATTTCCATGGCATGGATCTTACCCGGGACAAAATGTGCTCCAGGGTCAAAAAATGGCAGACCATGATTGAAGCTCATGTTGATGTCAAGACTACTGATGGTTATTTGTTTCGTCTATTTTGGGTTGGTTTTACTAAAAAACGCAATAATCAGATTTGGAAGACCTCTCACGCTCAGCATCAACAGGTCCACCAAATTCAGAAAAAGATGATGGAGATCATGACCCGAGAGGTTCAGGCAAATGACTTGAAAGAAGTGGTCAAAAAATTGATTCCAGACAGCATTGGAAAAAGCTTGTCAGTCTATTTATCCAGTCCATGATATCTTTGTTAGAAAAGTAAAAATGCTGAAGAAGCCCAAGTTTGAATTGGGAAAGCTCATGGAGCTTCATGGTGAAGGTAGTAGTTCTGGAAAAGCTACTGGGGATGAGACTGGTGCTAAAGTGGAACGAGCTGATGGATATGAGCCACCAGTCCAAGAATCTGTTTAAAATTTAGACATTCAATGGTGACAAATAAAAAATCTTATTTGTGAAAAAAAAATCTAACCTTATGTCTAAAGGAGCTAGAAAAAGAACAAACAAAACCCCAAACCAGCAAAAGGAAAAGACATAATAATATTAGAGCAAAAATAAGTGATATAGAAACTAAAAACAAAACAAAACAAAAACAAAAACAAAAAACCACAATAGAACAGACCAATGAAAACAGGAACTGGTTCTTTGAAAAGATCAACAAAATTGATAAACCTTTAGACAGACTTTTCAAAAGAGAAAGAGAAAGAGCTAGCAAAAGGGAGAAAGAGAAAGGACCCAAATAAAATCACTAATAAAAGAGGAGAAATAACAACGAACACCACAGAAATACAAACTATTATAACTGAGTATTATGAAAACCTATATGCCAAAAAACTGAACAACTCAGACAAAATGGATAATGTCCTAGAAATATATAATCTGCCAAAACTAAAGTAGGAAGAAATAGAAAATTTGAATAGATCTATTACCAGCAATGAAATTGAATCAGTAATAAAAAAAACTCCCCAAAACTAAGGGTCCAGGATCAGGCAGCTTCACAGGTAAATTCTACCAAACATTTACAGAGAGCAAATACCTATTTCTTCTCAAACTATTCAAAAAAATAGAAATGGAAGGAAAACTTCCAAATTCTTTCTATGAGGCCAGCATTACCCTGATACCAACACCAGATAAAGAAATCACCAAAAAAGAAGAACTATAAGCCAATATCTCTGATGAACATCGATGAAAAATCCCAGCAAAATATTAGCAAACTGAATCCAACAATACATTAAAAAATCAGTTAGGATGATCAAGATCAAGTGGAATTTACTCTGGGGATGCAAGGGTGGTTCAATATAGATAAAACAATATAATATGTCTCATCAATAAGAGAAAAGATAAAAAACATAGGATTAACACTAATTAAGAGGGATACACGCACCCCTATGTTTACTGCAACATTAGCTTCAGGAGCCAAACTATGGAAGCAGCCCAAGTGTTTGTCAATAGATGCATAGATGAAGATATGGTATACCGAAAGACACATGAAAAGATGCTCAACATCACTCATCATCAGGGATATGTATATCAAAACTACAATGAGATATCACCTGACACCTGTTGGAATTGTTAAAATTAAGAAGACAAGAAACAACAAATGTTGGCAAGGATATGGAGATAAAGGAACCCTGGTGCACTGTTGGTAGGAATGTAAATTGGTAAAACCACTGTGGAAAACAGTATGGAGGTTCCTCACAAAATTACAAAAAGAATTACCATACATTCCCACAACTCTACCTTTGGGCATTTACCCATGGAAAATGAAAACACTAATTACAGAAGACAGATGCACCCCCAAGTTTATTTCAGTATGACGTACAACAGCCAAGATATGGAAGCAACCTAAATGTCCATCAGTAGACAAATGAATACATAAAATGTGGTGTATATATATGATGGAATATTACATGGCCATATAAAGGATGAGATCATGCCATTTAAGACAACACAGATAGACCTAAAGGATATTATGCTAAATGAATTAAATCAGACTGAGAAAGATATATACCATATAATTCTACTCATAAATGGAATCTGAAAAAGTGAATAAATAAAACATAGAATCAGAACTATAAGTACAATGAACAATTAATGATTGTCAGAGGGGAAGGGGGTGGGAAATTGGGTAAAATTGATGAATGGGAAAGGCAGATACAGGCCTCCAGTCATGGAATGAGTAAGTCACGGGAATAAAAATCAGAGCATAAGGAATATACTCAATGATATTCTAATAGCTATGTGATGGGACAGATGGTAGCTATACTCGTGAACATAGTATAATGTATAAACTTGTCAAACTTAGTGAAGTTGTACACTGAACCTAAAGTAACATCATCAATTATAGTAATTAAATAAAAGAAAAAGCTGTAAGACACATGCACAGTGGAATGTACTCAGCCATAAAAAGGAATGAAATCTTGCCATTTGCAACACAGCTGATGGATCCAGAGGACGTACTGTTAAGTAAAATAAGTCAATCAGAGAAAGACAAATACCAAATGATTTCACTCATATGTAGAATTTAAAAGACAAAACAAATGGGGGGACCTGGGTGGCTCAGTGGGTTAAAGCCTCTGCCTTTGGCTTGGGTCGTGATCCCGGGGTCCTGGGATCGAGCCCCACGTTGGGCTCTCTGCTCAGCAGGGAGCCTGCTTCCCTTCCTCTCTCTCTGCCTGCCTCTCTGTCTACCTGTGATCTCTGTCTGTCAAATAAATAAATTTTTAAAATCTAAAATAAATAAATAAATAAATAAAAATAAAAGACAGAATAAATGAACAAAGAAAAGAAGAGATAAACAGGCATGCCTGGGTGGCTCAGGTGGTTAAGCATCTGACTCTTGGTTAAGCATCAGATTCAGTTTAGGTCTTGATCTCAGGGTTGTGGGTGTAGGCCTTGTCTTGAGCTCTGGGCTAAGTGTGGAGCCTACTTTAAAAAAAAAGAAGAGACCAAAAAAACCCCTCAAAACAAAAAATAAACAAACACAAAAACCCCAGCCTCTTTAACATACAGAACAAACTGGTAGTTACCAGAGGGGAGGTTGGTAGGGGATGGCTGAAATAGGTGAAGGGGATTAATAGTATATTTATTGTGATATGCACTGAATAATATATAGAGTTGTTGAGTCACTACATTTTACACCCAAAACTAAAATGACACCATATGTTAATTATATTAGCATTTTCAAAGTGCAAAATTTTTTTAAAATTAAAATCTTCTAGAACTACCTTATGACCCAGCAATTGCAATACTAGGTATTTACCTAAAGTCTAAAAAATACTAATCCACAGGGGCACATGCACCCTGATGTTTTTTATTAAAATTTAAAAAAAATTTTTTATAAAACTATAATGTATTTTTATTCCCCGGGGTACAGGTCTGTGAATCTCCAGGTTTACACACTTCACAGCACTCACCATAGCACAATCCCTCCCCAATGTCCATAACCCCACCCCCCTCTCCCAACCCCACTCCCTCCAGCAACCCTCAGTTTGTTTTGTGAGATTAAAGAGTCACTTATGGTTTGTCTCCCTCCCGATCCCATCTTGTTTCATTTATTCTTTTCCTACCCTCCAAACCCATGCTGCATCTCCACTTCCTCATATCAGGGAGATCATATGACAGTTGTCTTTCTCCAATTGACTTATTTCGCTAAGCATAATACCCTCTAGTTCCATCCACGTCATCGCAAATGGCAAGATTTCATTTCTTTTGATGGCACCCTGATGTTTATAGCAGCATTATCTTCAAAAGCCAAATTATGGAAAGAGCCCAAATGTCCACTGACTGATGAATGCATAAGGCAGATGTGGGTTATATATAATATTCACATACATAGATGAATATTACTCAGCCATTAAAAGGAATGAAATGTTGCCATTTGCAACGAAGTGGATAAAGCCAGAGTGTATTACACTAAGCAAAATCAGTCAGAGAAAAATACTGTATGATTTCACAAGTGTGTGGAATTTCAGAAACAAAACAGATGAACATAAGGGAGGGGGGAAAAAGAGAGGGAGGCAAACCAGGAAAAAGACTCTTAATTATAGAGAGCAATCTAACTGAGGGTGGCCGGATGGGACATTGGGAAGTGGGGGGAATAAATGAGTGCTGGGTATTAAGGAAGGTACTTGTTGTGATGAGCACTGGGTGTTAGATTTAAGTGATGAATCACTAAATTCTACTCCTGAAAACAATATCACAGTGTATGTTAATTTAAATAAAATTTAAATTTTAAATTTAAATAAAAACATGAAAAAAAATCTGGGCCTACAGTTCAGACACCGGAAAAGTCAGAGATTTGAAGCTTCAGGGGCATTTGTATGTGGCAAATTCTCTAGAGGGAGCCATGTAGCAAGAAATGAGAGTAGCCTCTAGCAGCTGAGAGCAGCCCTTAAAGGACAGCCAGCAAGAAAATGAGGACCTCAGTCCTACAACTAGAAGGAATTGAATTCAGTTAACAACCTGAATTAACTTTGAAGCAGATTTTTTTCACCAGAACCACCAAAAAGGAAAGCAGCCTACCTGACATCTCGATTTCAGCCTTACAATATCATAAGCAGAGAAATCTGGCCACGCTGTAACTAGACTTCTGCTATAGACCTAGACCTACCTAAAAACTAACACGAGTGTTGTTCTAAGCAGCTAAAATTGTAGTAATTTGTTAATCAGCAAGAGAAAACCATTACAAACTGGAAACAACCCAAGTGTCTACCAACAGATAAACAAATTGTAGTATATTCACACAATGGAATACTCTGAGCAATAAAGAGAAATAATCTACTGATACACACAACAGGGATAAATTTTAAAATAATTCTGCTGAATGAAAGAAGCAAAAAAAAAGAGAGATTACATACTATATGATCCCATTTATATAAAACTCTAGAAAATGCAAACTAATCTATAGTGACAAAAAGCAGATGAATGGTTGCTAAGAGATGGGGAACAGTGAAAGATGTGGAGGGATTACAAAAGGGTATACAAAAACTTTGGGGGGTAATGAATATGCCTATTATCTTGATTGTGGTGATTTTCATGTGTACGTATGTCAAAACTTTGTCTAAATCATCATAAATATGAATTTCAATTATTCTTCAATACAGCAGTTTTTAAAAGTAGAAACTTAAATCATATTTTAAAAGAAGCAATGGAAAAGGAAAATTTGAACACAATGAAAATGAAATTAAAGACTACATATTTAAAAATAAATAGAGTCTCTGGGAGATTTTTTTGTTTTCTTTGAGAACCAATTTAAATTCTGCAATGAGAGGTGGATCTGAAACTTTGCTGAAGTAATTATGGTTGATCCTCATTATTTGTGGATTACATATTGGTGAATTCGTTTACTCAATGAAACTTATTTGTAACCCCAAAATCAATACTCATAGTGCTTTTATAGTTATTTACGAGCACATGAATGAGCAGAGTGGTGAAAAATTTCAGTCGATGTGCATGTTTTTAGCTAAGGTCAAACAAAGCAACATTCTGCCTTTTTATTGTAGATCTCATACTGTCAATAATTACCCTTTTTGTGCTATCGTTTTTGCATTTTTGTACTTTTTGTCGGTGATTTCACTGTTCAAAATAGCCCTGAAGCATAATGCAAAACACTGTCTAGTGTTCCTAAGTGCATGAAGGCTGTGATGTGCCTTACAGAAAAAATGTGTGTGGTAGATAATTTTCATTCAGCTATGAGTTATAGTGCTGCTGTTGGCAGAGTTCAACGTTAATGAATCAACTAACAATCCCTTATAAGGCGTCTTTAAATAAAAACACCCATAAAACAAAACTGTGTATTTACTGGTTGACAAAAATGTAATCAGAAGCTTGCAGGGACCTAACCCTGTATTTTTCTGAGAGCAACAGTTCAGTATTTGTTAATTCCGTGTTCACAGCAACTTTATAGAACATAACTAACATGAAGAATGAGAATTCTTATTCTCAATAATAAATAAAAATAAGGCTCTATGATTGAAAGGCTTATATGGGTAGTCAGAGGCTTTAGAAACAATTATTTCTCTGATGACTTCTGCTTTGCCTATTTTTTAATGACATAAACTAAATTCAATGAATTATGCAGATTTTTAATTCCTTATTCTCCACTGAGGATATTCTGATCTTTCTTCATTTTGCTCAATCCCATCTACCACTATCCTTAATTTCAAATGACCTTGTACATTTCATACCTTAAGCCTCACTTCTAATGAGAATGCCTCAATTCCCATAAGAATGTTAATTCTTTTTAAAAAAAGATTTTATTTATTTGAGAGAGGGACAGAGAGAGCAAACATGAGCAGGGGTTGGAGGAGAGGCAGAAGGAGAGGGAGAAGCAGACTCTCTGCTGAGCAGGGAGCCCAACGTGGGGCTGGATCCCAGGATCCTGAGATCATGACCTCAGCTAAAGGCAGACGCTTAACCAACTGAGCCACCCATGCACCCCGAGAATGCTAATTCTTTTTTTTTTAATTTCTTTTCAGCGGAACAGAATTCATTGTTTATGCACCACACCCAGTGCTCCATGCAATACGTACCCTCCATGATACCCACCACCTGGCTAATTCTTAAACCCCTTTTCTTTAAGGAAATTCAGAAACTCCTGTCGCTGGGAAATTTTCTCTCCCACTAGATGGTAAACTCTTTTAGTTTATAAGTTTTAGTTCTATGAGTTCTAGGTGCAGAATGCTTTTATTACACTCCACCACCACCAAAACCTTCAAGAATCAGGAGGAAGTAATGGGGTATGGCACCTGCAAAGGCAAAGTTAACAGAAGGTTTTGAAATACATCTCAAGGTCAACAGAGACAGATACTCTTTTAGCATAAAAATATCTAAAAATTATGCTACTAAGAACACGAATACGATTCCTTTCCCCTGGTATACATGCCCTATGTAATCCTCTCTCCTTGGATGCAGGAAACAAAGGTCTTCATGGGTATTTTTTAAAGGTAGAAGGAGGGTCCAAGAGAAGCAGTGCTGCTCCAGGCATATACTTTGTGCAAGGGAAGCTGGATTTAGGGTACCATGCTCAACTTTTCATCTCTCACATGTATATGCTGTGTGATTTGGATTTTATCATTGTAAAACTGGAATACAGAACTAATTAAATCTTGTTTGGTCTTCTTTGTATGTTCATTCAAAAGAGAGGGGAGCATTTTCATTCCCTTTTCCAATCAGTGTAAGATAACTTAAGAGTAAGTGACAGGGAAAAAAAGAAAATCTCTCCTGGAACTCATCTGGCCTACTAAACAAACCTACTTTAACCTTCTATGTTATCAAATGTACACTAAAGGGGTAAAGGGGCACTGCCAGCTTAACTGTAGGGGAAACTGTATTATGTTTAGTGTAATGAAAGAGAAATGGTCATAAGCATTTCAAAATTGTTCCAAATATTTTTTTCAAAAGAGAAATAATTTGTTGCTAGAAAGGAAACTTGTTACAACTTCACTATGAGATTCCCTTACACTCTGCTTAACCTCTTATTTAAAGAGGTCCCTGTTATGTACAGTACCATCACACATAAAACTGAAAGAAGTTCTGGGGAGTGGGGAAAACTACTTTGATCCTTCATTTATCACTCAAGATAAGTATGGCAGTCTCAGATGTTCATATTCTTCATGACAGTTTTTTTTATATTATGCACAGAGAATTATGTCTTCAGAAACTTTTCTCTACAACCTGGGATATATTTCAGTGTAATGACATAAGCCTAAATAATGAAAATTGTATGACTGCTTTACTGTCAAAAGTATAGCCTGTGAAATTGTTGGACAAATACATAGCCTACAGACTACTTGTTCAAACCTTAGAGTATTAATAAATAACATAATAAAAATACTAACAATGCATACTCTATTAGAGGAAAAACATTGTGATCTAAAGCTTACCAACACTTATTATGACCATCTGTGGAACACTTCTTTCTTTTATTTAAGGAACTTGAAGGAGAAGGCTTATGAAAGTTCAATTTTGATGATGAATATTCCATCTCATTAAGGAGCATGCAAAATTAACTGTTAGTTTTCTTATCTTCTTTATCTGGGATAAGACTTTTTGGCTTTCAATTTTAAATCCATCAGAAGAAAATTCTACATTTGTGAAAAACGTTCCGTTGTTTCCCTCTGATACTTCATTTCTGTAGTTAAAAAAAAAAGAAGATATGGGGCGACTGGGTGGTTCAGTGGGTTAAAGCCTCTGCCTTCAGCTCAGGTCATGATCCCAGGGTCCTGGGATCAGCCTGCTTCCTCCTCTCTCCCTCTGCCTGCCTCTCTGTCTACTTGTGATTGCTACCTGTCAAATAAATAAATAAATAAATAAATAAGTCTTTGAAAAAAAGATATTTATGAGAAAACTATAGTTTTTCTAGCTTTTAATAATATATCTAACTTGTTAGGAGACTGCCATGAATTTTCCAATAAATGTAGTGATTACTCTTTTTGATATATTTGCATCATTTGAATAGCATTTAATAACTCAAATATGGTGTTGACTATAGATCACATTCTAGATTAACATTTTATTTCTTTTCAGAGTATTTTTTACTTTAGATAACTCTTTTGTGATTCATCTTCGCCACATCAATTTAAATTCATCATATATGACTTTTGATTTTTTCATGACATCTTCCATTTGGCCTTAGAAACTTACTATTTTGGGGCACCTGAGTAGCTGAGTCGCTTAAGCATATGCCTTTGGCTCAGGTCATGATCCCAGGGTCTGGACCTTGCTCAGCAGGGAGCCTACTTCTCTCTCACTACCTCTGCTTGCTGCTCTGCCTACTTGTGATCTCTCTCTCTCATAAATGAATAAATAAAATTTTTTTTAAGATTTTGTTTATTTATTTGACAGACAGAGATCATAAGTAGGCAGAGAGGCAGGCAGAGAGAGAGAAGAGGAAGCAGGCTCCCCAAGGAGCAGAGAACCTGATATGGGGCTCGATCCCAGGACCCTGGGATCATGACCTGAGCCAAAGGTAGAGGCTTTAACCCACTGAGACACCTAGGTGCCCCTAAATAAAATCTTTTTAAAAAATAAACATTATTTTGTAGATCTGAGTGAAGTTCTTTCAAGATGTTCTGAAAGATCATAGCTATTGCCAATTTTAATGAAAATAGGAATTTTTTCTTTTCTTGAATAAATTCAAAACTGCTCTTTTTTTGCCTTTTTAATAAAATGAATAACTATTCCAAATCTGTTATTTGCTATATCCAACGCTTTTTTGAGTATGCTTATCCTATTATAAGCAAACCTACATTTTCTGTAACTTGGTGGCTCTTTTGAACTTTGGTTGATTTTTGTTTCACAGAGGTTAAGAAGAATGAAGGACTTCTGCTTTCCAGTTTGGTCAAATTTTGGTAAATAATATTTCTGAGAACACCTGCCAAGTGTTTCTACCATTTATGAAACTACTTAAAAATCATAATCCTTCATGACATGCTTTAAACAAAACACTGTGGGTGTTTTTCCTTTATTTTTCTGTTTAACATATAAAACATTTTTTAAATGCAATGACTGAAAAAAATCATATGGTTTCTATGTTCTGAAACTCAGATAAATTAACTTTGAGTTAAGAGATGTTAGCAATGTACTAAAAACATAATTTATGTTTCATTTTTAGTTTGAAATAATTGTTCTCATTATTCTGAAGCGCATTGGTTAAATTTAATACTGAGATGCTTACTAAGTCTTTTTAATTCCCATGTGCTTTCCTCAATGCATATACTAATTATGTGTCATATGACATTGTTAAAATTTATTAAAGTATGTTGAATTAGTATTCTTTTTTAAAATTCTGAAATATCCTTTATTTAATTTATTTATTTTTAATTTAATTTTTTTTCAGTGTTCCAAGATTCATTGTTTATGCACCACACCCAGTGCTCCATACGATATGGCCAACTAATCTTTGACAAAGCAGGAAAAAATATACAGTGGAAAAAAGACAGTCTCTTCAATAAGTGGTGCTGGGGAAATTGGACAGCTATGTATAGAAGAATGAAACTCAACCATTCTCTTACACCACACACAAAAATAAACTTCAAATGGATAAAAGACCTGAACATGAGGCAGGAATCTATCAAAATCCTAGAGGAGAACGTAGGCAGTAACCTCTTTGACACAGGCCACAGCAGCTTCTTACAAAACATGTCTCCAAAGGCAAAGGATACAAAAGCAAAAATGAATTTTTGGGACTTCATCAAGATCAAAATCTTCTACACACCAAAGGAAACAGTCAACGAAACAAAGAGGCAACCCACAGAATGAGAGAAGATAGTCACAAATGAATTAGTATTCTTTTCAATTGTCTTTTCTTAAAGTTATTTAAAATTCCTTTGTAATATGTAATCTATACCTCTGTGTTTCTTCAAATTTATAATTCCAACAACATCACTTTTGATGTTTAAGTAGAAGCAAGTTTCTTTTTTCTTGTCTTTTTAAAATAGATATTTCTACATTTTCACTGATACTTAATTTATAAACTGATTTTTAAAATAATTCCAGATAAAAGTTTCTGTTGCCAATTTTATCTTTATTTCATTTTTTTTGTTGGAACTCTTTGTTTTTCTAACATCCACAAAATCATTTTTCTCCCCAGTACTCTAATAAATTAAATTCTTTGAAGTATAGCCTGCTCTGAATTTGAAGATGGTAGCTGCCTAATATAAGTAGTTTTTTTAGCACAGATATTGTTTCCCTTTTATTTGATATGAAAACCATAATAAAACATAAGTATAACATAATAAAGCAGATGTTTTAAATCACTTAGTTATATAATATTAAATCATTAATTATTATAATTAAAATTATTTCATAAAGTTCTAAGCATTAGTCAGAAATGACATTGGGAAAAAAAATCTGCTAAAGAATGTAATAAGAGAAGAAACTGGAGATGTCACAATTCCAGATTTCAAGTTATATTACAAAGCAGTAGTAATTACAACAGTATTGTACTGGCATAAAAATAGATACATAGAGATTGAAAGCATGCTATAGCTAAGGAGTATGTGATCAGCAGCCTTGCTCAAACCCTTACCTCACTGATCTATGCATTTCTCTATGTCTTGAATCTGACTGCAGTGGACCAACAGAAGCAAGAAGAGCATCCTGGGCATATTTACTCACAGACTAGCAAAATAACAGCCACACTTTTGTCTGCTATATTAGACTCTGCTGGTACCCATGAGAGGATCACTGAGGTGGAAAATATCTACTCTCCATTACAGAACTCAGTAACCTTTGAGGATGTGGCCATGGACTTCCCCCAGGAGGAATGGGCATTGTTGAATTCACAGCAGAGAAAACTGTACAGAGATGTCATGCTGGAGAACTACAGAAACTTGGCATTCTGGAAAAGCAGCTCAGCAAACCCACTCTGATCATCCAGATGGAACAAGAAGAGGAAATGAAAACAGAGACAAGAAATCACCAAGATAGCTCTTCAAATGGGATAGTTCTCCTTAAAACCAAACAAGCACAACATAAACAAGATATTTTGGAGACAGAAGCAGTCAGTGGCAAGAGGAAGAAGCAAACTCATGGAGGCAGATCCACTGAACAGAATAAAATTGCCTTGAGCATGAAATCTAGCATCATTCGGAACCAGAGAATTTATCCTGGAGAGAAACTCCATCAATGCCTTCATGAGAGCATTCTTTCTGGGGAAAAATTCAATAACTATAAAAATTATAAAAATGCCTTCATCAGTTCTTTCTTAGCTGTACAAAAGAGACAACATACAAAAGAGAAATCCTATGAATGCACTGACTCTAGGAAAGTCTTAAATTCAATCTTCTAACTTAAGCATGAAAAAGCTTGGATTAGAGAGAAATCTTTTCAATGTAGCCAGTGTGGTAAGGTATTACAGAACCATTCATCCATTGTATTGCACTTAAGAACCCACAGTGGAAAAAATCATTTTAAATACAATCAATGTGGGGAAGTCTACAGTTCATCCTCTTATCTTACATGGCACAAGAGAATTCATACTGGGGGGAAGCCCTTTGAAAAACCTTCAGAGTGTGGTAAAGCCTTCAGAGATAGTTCACTTCTAAGACAAGATGAAGGAATTCACTCAAGAGACAAACCCTACAAAATAAAATAAAAATTAAAAAAAAAAGAGACAAACCCTACAAATGTGATCAGTGCAGCAAACCTTCAGTAGAAGCTCTAGGCTTACCATGCACACGATAATATATAACAGAGAGAAGCCCTATGCCTGCAATGATTGTGGGAAACCCTTCAGTAGTCTTTCATACCTTACACAACATAAGACAACCCACACTGCAGAGAAATGTGTTGAGGATAGCCACTGTGGAAAAGCATTAAGTAGTCCGTCATACCTGAAGACACACCTGTGGATACATACTGGAGAGAAACCTTACAAGTGTGATCAGTGTGGGAGAACTTTTAGAATGAGCTATAGTGTTTTTTGTTTTTTTTTTAAGATTATTTATTTATTTATTTATTTATTTGACAGACAGAGATCACAAGTAGGCAGAGGGGCAGGCACAGAGTGGGTGGGAAGCAGGCTCCTTGCCAAGCAGTGAGCCTGATGTGGGGCTTGATCCCAGGACCCTGAGATCATGACCAGAACCGAAGGTAGAGGCTTAACTCAGTGAGCCACCCAGGCCCCCAAAATGAGCTGTAGTCTTAATGTGCACAGGAAAATGCATGCTGGAGAGAAACAAGGTACGTGCCATGACTATGGGAAAGCCTTCAGGGATCATTCATGCCTTAAAGAACATGTGTGAATTAACACTGGAAAGAAACCTTTCACATTTAGTCAATGTGGGAAAGCCATCAGAGTGAAATCTTTCCTTACTTTGCACAAGAAAATTCACATGAGAATGAAACAATATAAGTGTAAGGAATGTGGGAGAACCTTTGGTGGTCTCCTATCCCATAGATCTCATAGGAGACATGAAAAAGCACACCAGGGAAAAGAAACGCTTCGGTATACTGAGTGTGAAAAGCTTTTAGGAGGCATGTATCCCTTACAATACACAGAAGAACTCACACTGGAGAGAAACCCTATGAATATGATCAATGTGGGAAAACCTTCAGTGTAAGATGTAATCTTACTGTGCAAAAGAGAGTTCATATTGGCAAAAAACCCTATTGATGCAATGTCAGTGGACGTGTTCTCAGTAAGTTCTCAACCCTTTGGCTGCATCAGGAGAGCACTCATGCTGGATAAAACTCCTAGTAATGTCCATGTGCAATAGTTTTTAGTGAACTCTCATTCTTTAAGGCCTACAAGCAAAAGTTAACTGAAGAGAAAAACTGAATGTAAAGAATGGGAGAAAGCATCTGAATAGACCTATGTGAGAAATATGTTATGCAATAACTGTGATAAATCCTTTATTCATCCCTTAGATATGTGACCACTTGATATTGAAAGTAAAAACTTATAACGTATTCAAGACTTGTTACTTGAGAAAAATAAATGCCTAATGTTTTAAGCCAAAAAAAAAAAAAAAAAGACACATAGATCAATGAAATAGAACAGAAAACCCAGAAGTAAACTCACAATTATTTGGCCAATTAATCTTCAACAAAGGATGAAAGAATATACAATGAGAAAAAGACAATCTCTTCAACAAATGATGTTGGGAAAACTGGACTGTCACATGAAAAAGAATGAAGCCAGACCACTTTCCCTCATCACACACAAATAAATTCAAAATGGATTAAAGACCTAAATGTGAGACCTGAAACCATAAAAATTCTAGAAGAGAGTACAGCCAGTAATTTCTCTGACATTAGCTATAGCAACATTTTTCCAGCTATGTCTCCTGCAGCAAGAAAAAGGAAAGCAAAAATAAGCTATTGGGACTACATCAAAATAAAAAGCTTCTGCACAGAGAGAGAAAAATACTATATAACTTCCCTCATATGTGGAATTTAAGAAACAAAATGGATGAACATTCAGGAAGGGGAATGAAAAGAGAGGTGGGGTAAAACAAATCATGGGAGACTCTTACCTATAGAAAACAAACTGAGGGTTAATAGAGGGAGGGCAGTGAGGGGTGAGACAGATGAGTGATAGGAATTAAGGAGGACACTTGTTATGCTCAGAGCCGGGTGCTATATTCAAATGATGAACCACTGAACTCTATTCCTGAAGCCAATATTGAACAGTATGTCAACTAACTAGAGTTTAAATTTTAAAATTATAATTATAATAATAAAGCTCTGCACAGCAAAGGAAACAATCAACAAAACTAAAAGGCTACCTACAGAATGAAAGAAGACATCTGATAAAGGGTTATATCCAAAATATATAAAGAACTTATACAACTCAACTCCCAAAAAACAAATAATCTAATTAAAAAACAGGCAGGGGCATATGGGTGGCTCAGTCCCTTAAGCTTATCTGACCGCAGCTCAGGTCACAATCTTGGGGTCCTGAGATTGACCCCTGCATTGGACTCCCTGCTCAGCAGGGAGTCTGCTTCTCCCTCTTTCTTGGTCCCTCCCTCCCTCCCTCTCTCACTCTTTCTCTCACTCTCACTCTCCTTCTCAAATAAATAAATAATGGGCAGAAGTCGTGGACAGACATTTCTCCAAAGAAGACATCCAGATGGCAGACAGACACATGAAAATATGTTCAACACCACTGATCATCAGAGAAACACAAATCAAAACCACAATAAGATGTCACCTCACACCTGTCAGAATGACTGAAAGCAAAAATAAGAAACAACAAGTGTTGGCGAGGATATGGAGAGAAAAGAACCCTCTTGCACTCTTGGTGAGAATACAGACTGGTGCAGCCAATGTAGAAAACAGTATGGAAGTTCGTCAAAAAGTTAAAAATAGAACTACCCTGCAATCCAGTAGCCACACTACTGAGAATTTCAACAACATATAAAATTATAAATTTTATAATTTAAACTTTATAATTTAAATTTTAATTTAAATAATTTAAAATTTTAAATTTAAATAATTTAAACTTTATGATTTAAATTTTTAAATTTAAATAATTTAAACTTTATAATTTAAATTTTAATTTAAATAATTTGAACTTTATAATTTAAATTTTATATTATAAACATATAAATTTCCCAACATATAAAAACCCTGATTCGGAGGAATACATCCCCCCTATGTTTATTGCAGCATTATTTACAGTATCCAAACTATGAATACTGTAGAGTCTATTGATTGATGAATGGATAAAGAAGAGGTGGAATACAATTCAGCCATAAAAAGGAATGAAATCTTGCCATCTCCAACAACACGGGGAGAGTTAGAGAGTATAATGCTAAGCAAAATAAGTCAGTCAGAGAAAGACAAATACTGTATCATCTTACTCATATGTGGAATTTAAGAAACAAAACAAATGAGCAAAGGAAAAAAAGAGAGAGAGAGAGACCAACCAAGAAACAGACTCTTAACTATAGAGAATAAACTGATGATTCTCTCAGAGGGTAGGTGGGGAAATGGAGAAAATGGTGGGGGAGGAAGGAAGGATGTAGTAAGAAAATTAACCATAAAAACCCCATAAAATGTGGTAAGGAAATTAACCATAAAATTAACCATAAAAGTGGCCTGATGAAAATCTGATCCCATTAGTTTAATTTAGGAAAATAATATTCAAAACCACCTCATCTAGCAAATGCAAATAGCAATAGTATCTACCTTATTAAGGACTGTAAGGATTAAGTAAGATAATGTATATAAAGTGCTTAGTATAGCATCTAGTAAACTAAAAGCTTAATAAATGCTAGTTAATCACTCCCCCTACTGTCCATGCTCTCTCTCACCTTCATCACACTTCAGTCCCAATCTCCTTTACCTCTGAAATTTTAACTCCTATGTTCTAGTCTTTGATCATAATACGCTTTTCTCTGATCATTATTCTAGCTTTTACTACTAATCCTACCATAATCTTAATTCTACCTCCTTGATATTCCTAAACCCTTGACCATCCCATTTCCCCTCAATTTATTATTACTCTCTGGCTTTACTTCTAGCTCTACTTTTCCCCCTATCCATCACAAAATCTCATAGTCCACAAATTAAATAGTACTACATTGGGTTTTGTTAAATCCTAGAGGTCTATCGGTCACAGGATCTAAAACTAGAAAAACTTTGGGTCCAAATTCTGGCTCTGTTACTTACTAGCTGCGAGAAATGAGCAAGGTGTTTATTCTTTTTTTGGATATATAAAGAATGATAATCATCATAATTAAATGCAGTAATGTATTTAAAGCTTTTACCATAAATGCTACCATATATTAGATCTTTAACAAGTCTTGGTTCCTTTCTTCTCTTCTCATTCCCTTCAGTAACTATTCCAAAATTTCATCTTTTTATTCAAGCTCTCACTTAATCTTTCTCCCACTAGCTCAGCAGATGACCCAATTCCCTATTTCATAGAGAAATTTGGAGGCATTAGGCCAAGGCTCCTTTAATTTCCTCCAAACCACTTGTAATTTAATCTGTATTAGTATTTCTTTCCAGTCTTGGTTGAAGACTCTCCCTTCTATCTATGGCTTAATGTTCCATCCAAGCTCAGAAACCACTAATCATCACTTCTCTCTTCCTTCTGTACTATTTCTTCCTCTTCTTTCCCTATCAATCTTTTCCCTTCACATATAAACATTCAAAGCCTCTTTTCTCCTTAAGACGAATAGACCCTTCATTATTCCTCATGGCCAAACTTCTTGAACAGTGGTTCACTCTCACTGTCTCTGCTTTCTCACTTCCTATTCACTTTCAACTCATTCTTTTACTTCTACCCATACATTCTTCCAAAGCTGCTCTCACAAGGTCCACACTGATCTCCATATTACCATGGCCAATGGACACTTTTCTACAGTATTGACACAGTTAGTTGATCCCTCCCTCATTCGTGTAATTCTTTTCTTCTTTGCCTCCATGCCATAAGTCTTTTCAGGTTTCCATTTCTTGCTTTAGTTTTATCAAACTCATCTTCTAATGCCCATCTCCCAAATGTCATAGTTCCCTCAGATTCTATTTTACATATTTGGTTTTTTTTTTTCCTTCACAGTAGTTGGGTGATCCATCTGAACCCATGACTTTAATTACAACATCTATATGCTGATGACTCATTAAACCTTATTTCTAGTCTTAGGTCTCCAATGTAAGGTCCATAATCTTTTACTCAACTAGCTATCCCATCTCTCCTTCCAAATGTCCCATAAATACCTCAAATTCGATATACTGAAAACTAAACTCATATTTGCTTCTACACATATAGGATATATTTTAGAAAATTAAAAAAAAAAAAAAACATCTTCCGCACAATTACCAAGGCCTTTGTCAATCTAGGACCTTTATTTGAATACAAAAAATAATTATTTCTTGATTTTTTCAAGGGTCAGTACATAATTAATACTTTTCCAGATGCATAATAGGCAATTAGTCCCTTATATACAATAGATGCCTTAGGGCACGAGGGTTAAATAACTCAGTTGAGACAGGGCTCATTTACCTTCTGTATCTACACATCAAGTTAGTAGCTTTTACCTCTTATCTCTGGTACACTCCATGCCTTCCTCCCTCACCTTTGCTGGCTAATGCTCTCATGCTTTTCTGTTTGCCTACTATAATAGTCTACAAAATTGGGTTGGCCCAAATCTAACTCTCTAATTTGATTTCATGACACTTCCTTTTAGGCTCACTATGGGACAACCATACAGTGTGTCCTGTACCTCCCTGAATATAATGAATTCTCCTGAACTAAAGTCTCTGTGCTATGATTTTCTCTCTCTGGTATCCCTTCAACCTCTTCATCACATGAGCTTTTTTTTCTTTAATTGCACAAGCAAGTGATAAGTACACATTCTTTAAAAGGATTCACACAATGCGACAGAGTAAAAAAGTTAACGATTCCTTTTTCTTCACCTCTCTCCTCCAAATACCACACATATACACACATACACTTTCTTCTCCACAGATAGCTATCATTAACAGTCTGGTTTGTACCCTTCCAGACTAAATTCTGGAGTTAACTCCTCCTATTTGCTTCTATAAAACTTCAGGTTTACCTTTATCAGGATGTCATAAAATATTTTAGTTGTTTAACTTTTGGTTTATACCCAACCTGGACAATAAAATCCTGAGAGTGGGGCTTTCTTTTTAATATTTATGATCCCGCATTTGTCACAGTGCTTCATACACTTTTGTTGAAGCATAAATTACACTGTCTTTGTTCTCACCATGGTCTAGTGGGGAGACATAAATAATACCAGGGGAAGGAACAGAGTACTTAAAAATCAAAGAGTTACCTGAAGAGTTTAGGAACTCTTCTAGGTAACAAGACAGGTAACTTTTAAGTAAGTGTGACTATAAGTACATGAAAGGAAACAGAAATATGTTCCACAATAGAGTGGCACCACAATTAAATATTAATGTGTGCTAAAAATTTTAAAAAGAACTGGTGGTTGGCAGAGTCAGGGGCTGGGGAGTGAAATGTGCAAATGGGTAAAAAAGAATAAGAGGTACAGGCTCCCAGTTATGGAATGAGTAAGTCATGGGATGAAACATACAGCAAAGGGAATATACTCAATAGTATTGTAATAGCATTGTATGATGACAAATGGTAGCTATACTTGTGAACAAAGTATAATGTACAGAGTTGTAGAATCACTGTGTTGTACACCTGAAACTAATGTAACATAGTATGCCAACTACAATAAAAAATAAAAATAAAAAGAGGCACTTAACTATTATTATTAAACATTATTATATTAACATATACAAAGATTTTTTAGGTTTTTTTTAATCAGGCTAGGAACTTAATATAACTCTACTTATAATCTCTAATTATCATCTCTTTTGCAGAGGAACAAACTAAGACTTAATGTATCAGACATCATCAGGGCCTGCCCATATGTGGCAATTTCCATTAGTGTTAGACTAATGGTTTCCTATTTCAATCATCTTTTTGCCTGAAAGTTTTCTCAATCAACAGAAGCATGCTACTTGAGGGAAGTACCAGTGAGTTAAGACTCCCAAGAGTAACCCTTAACCACTGAGGGAGGGGAATTGGTAGGTAAAGATCCCAGTTTTCTTATCCCTTAGTGAAATAATTCTGAGTTTTATTCTATATAGCCTCTAAAGGATCACCAGTAGAATTAAGTACCAGTTTCCCTCAGTGGTGACCTGCTCATTAACACACTTTATTGGCTTTCCTTTCTTCCTTGCTTCATTTTCTCACTATTCTTCCCAAATTTCTTTGTATTCCTATCCTCGCCTCAGAGTTTTAGCTGTGGGGAAACCCAATTTAAGGTAAAGCTGCCTGAAGTCCAGCACCTGGGTGGCTCAGTTGGTCAAGCAACTACCTTTGGCTCAGGTCATGGTCCTGGAGTCCCAGGACTGAGTCCCACATCCAGCTCCCTGCTCAGCAGGGAGTCTACTTCTCCCGGACAGTTTCCCCTCCCATGCTCTCTCTCTCTCTCTCTCAAATGAATGAATAAAATCTTAAAAAAAAAAAAAAGCTGCTTAAAGTCATACATTGCTAATAAATAATGAGCTTAGGTCCATCTGGATGAATATAACCCATATTTTATTATATTTATACCAACTTCTAAGGTGTTTTAAATTTTCTCTTTCCTATTCACTAATCACACTAAGAAGGCTCACAACTAAGTTTATATGTGGCATAAACTCAGAAAAACATATTCTAGCTTTATTTGTTCATAAGGTTCAGCAAATCCTAATCCTGGAATAAGTCAGCCATAGATACTACTGTGTACAATGAAAGTGCTTACACTCTGTTACCATTAAGGCCCTTGCAAAAGTAAGCGCACATACAAAGGAGAGACTCTTCGATTTTACCTGAATTTGCACGTGATAGGAAGGTAGTTTCTTTCTGGAAAGTGTTCAGATGTAAGGAAGGGTAAACGGGATTATCTCATTATTCCAAAGACTATTCTGGAAGGGCCAGAACATTTTTAGATTTAGCACTTTCCTCATCCTTTTAAGAAAATTCTGACCTTACCCTTACACACAGGACAAGAGGCTCCTCATAGCAAGCCAGAAGAGTTAACGAAAGCCCAGAGTCTTCCAGGGACTCTAGGTCAGAAAACGGTCATCAACTACAAAATTTCAAAGCCCAGGGAGTACCAAAAAGGAAGCGAGAGAAAATGAGGGTGCCCCTTCTCAGACCTGCATTGGCGACTCGATTGAAGCCCATGTCCACAGGAGTGAGAAGAGCGGGGTCAGTTTTTCAGAAGTTTTGAAGCTTGCTAGGCGGGAAAGAATGAAGAAAGAAACAAGATTCGGCTGGAGCAAGCAAGGACCTGCATAACCACCGTGAACCACTGCTCCTGCGGCCGCAGCTCTACAGACATCTGGGAGGTGAGATCTCCTCTAGTATTTCCGGGATTGGGCAGTGCCTCGCCAGGAAGCTGGAGCGTCGCCGCCGGAAGCAGGACCCTCACAGGATCAGGGCTAGACAACGGTGAAGTCAGGGCCCGGGCTTCCAAAGTTGTAACCTTACGCTGATAGTTGTGCAAGTTGGCACCAGCTTCTGAGTTGATGTAATCAGAGGGAAGAGGACCAAGCCTTCCAGTGTGCACAGTATATTCTAGTCACTTGTTATCAGCATTTAATTCAGCAGCGTGTAGTAGATTTATTTATACAATCAAAGTCTTAAGAGAAATTAAACGTTAAAAATCTGATTTGTGTTTTTACCAACTTTGATATATTGATTTCAGCAATTTTTTCAACTGACACTGGCACTGAGCATTTATGTGTCAAATCCTGTGGCAATGAAACATTTTTTTGCTCCCAGGGAGCATCCAAAATAGGTAAAAACACTCAATTGGAGTATATCAATACTTCATATCTGTTAAATCCAATTTATTAAACATCTATCCTGAATTAAGCTCTGCTAGGTATTGGTCATGCAAGCTGAATCAATCTTTGGTCTAGAAATCTGAGCTCACATTCTTGGTGGAAGGAAGAGAGAGCACAAAACAATTATTTTTAAAAATGTAAGATGAACACTGGTAAATGCTACTACAAAAGATTCAGGACAAGTGTGTACACAGGAGACAGAGATCTGAGTTATACATCTAGAGAGAATTGAAAAGTCTTGGTAGAGGAGCAACATGTGTAGTAAGCCCTGGAAGAAGAAAGGTTACAAGTGGAGTTCTGGCTGAAGGTTTGTACTTTCCAACAGAGCTAACTTGAGGGTTTTGCTCCATTTTTCTCTAATTTTCTCTTGCTTTCCAATCCACTTTGCCTTCCACCCACCCACAGCCCAGTTCTCTTTTCTTGAAAGTAGCTTGGCCAGGGTATATCACTTACAAATGATAATTACCTCTTATTAAGATGCTTATTTCTGCATAAACAGTACTTGTAAAAAAAAGAATTTTCATTTTTTTAGATTTTGTTTTAGCCAAGTCAACAAAGCACAGTTCCTGTGGCCCATCTGCTAGAACACAAAAATAGCCTCAGTATGCAGAAACAGATGTTTAAAATGGTATTCATTAAAATGAGATTCCACCTGTAATAGAAAACAGAAAGTGGATGCAAAAGGAATGCTGTAAGCTGGCAGTGCTTGCTTTCTGCCTTCCATTCGCTTCAAAATGTGTATTTGTGGGTAAAATCTTGCTAATAGAAATACACTTCTGGCTTTAATTTCTAGTGATATGGGTTATTAGTAATACTGAAACACAATCATCCTAGACTCATATGGAGGGTAGCAGTCATAAAAAGGAAAAAACAGCCCTCGAGGGCACATGTCTTCTTACTAGTGAACAAATTATCTTTGGCAGAAAATTAATGACTACCCTATCTGAGCAACAAAACTGAACATTTACATTACACCTTCTGTGTCAGGTGCTTTATTGTATATTTTTATAAGAACCCTATGAAGAAGAAATTATCTTTACATCATAGATGAGAAAATTGAGTTATATGTTAAATAACTGCCCAAAGCCACAACTACATTGGAATCCAAGACTCTCGGATTCTTAAACCAATATACTTTTCCCACTATTTCATACTGTCTTTGCAAAATGAAAGCAAATAGTGGTTAAAAACCCTACACTATCAGGTAGGGTATCTGGCATGTAAATCCATGTTTGGTTCTAAAGCCTATGCCTGTGTATTTCTAAATATTTTTGTCCTTTGCCTCCCAAGTTCATTTAGCTCCATCTATAGAGTAGAGGAAAAGAAGAGAGCATCTAGTGAAATAAGAAGAGTTCTATGTTATCATTAAGCAAGCTGCTCTGAATAGTTCAGAGCAACTAAATTATACAGACTGGTAAAAATACATTAATACATTAATCATTTTTACATCAATACATTAATACATTTAATCATTTTTTAATGTATATAAAATGTAGATTAACTTTATTAATTCTTAAACCATATTCTTTCATTCATTAATCCAACAGATATTTGTTGATCTCTTATTTGTGTGAGACTTATGATTAATCAGAGAGAAGTCCTTGTCTTCAAGGAGTTATGTTCTGATTGGAGATTAAGGTAGTAAACAAGACAAATAAATATCAACAAAATATATTGCACATTTAGATGATAAATGTTAAACAAAAATAAGGCAGAGATTGTAGAAAGCAGAAAGTTATATACCATTGTTACAGTAATACTAGGTTTTATAATTACCCATGTGTTTACCTTTATTGAGATCTTTAGTTCTTCTTACAGCTTCAAGTTACTGTCTAGTGTCCTTTCCTTTTACATTGTAGAATTTCCCTGAGCATTTTTTGCAAGGCAATTATAGTGATTATGAACTCTCAGCTTTCGTTTTTCTGAGAATGTCTTGATTTCTCCTTCACTTTTGAATGACAGTTTTGTCAGATATAGGATTATTGGTTGAGACTTTTTTCTTTTAGCACTTTGAATATATTGGCCCACTGCCTTCTGGTCTCCAAAGTTTCTCATGAGAAATTTGCTGATAATCTTATTAGCAATCCCTTGTGTGTTATATAATTTGCTTATCTTTGGCTGCTTTCAAGGTTCACCCTTTGGCTTTTGCAAATTTGATTATAATGTGTTATGAGTTTCTTTGGTTTTATTATACTTGGAGTTTGTTGAGCTTCTTGAATGTTTATGTTCATGTCTTTCCTCAAATTTGGGAAGTTTTCAGCCATTATTTATTCAAATATTCTCTCTGCCCCTTTCTCTCTCTCTTATCCTTCTGGGACTTCCACAATAAGTAGTAGTGTCCCACAGGTCCCTTGGGCTCTGTTCACTTATCTTCAATCTTTTTTTCATTCTGTTCCTCAGTCTTGACAATTCCTATTGTTCTATCTTCAAGTTCACCAATTCTTTCTTCTGCCTGCTCAATCAAATCTGTCTTGGAATCCCTTTAGTGAACTTTTCATCTCAATTACTGTCCTTTCAGCCTTCTGATTTCATTTTAGTTTCTTTTTAGTTTTTTAATCTATTGATATTTCCATTTTATTCATATATCACTTTCCTGACTCTCTACATCTTCCTTTATTTCTTTCAGCATCTTTAGAGTTTTCAAATCTTTAATATATTTCCCATTAAGTATTTTTCAGGGACAGAGTCTGTTGATTTACCTTTTTTCCTTTTAATGGGTCACACTTTCCTCTTTCTATGTATACCTTGTGATTTTTGTTGTTATTGAACATTGGACATTGAATCTAATAATGTGATAACTCTGGCAATCAGATACTCTCCTTTCCCCAGGATTTGCTGGGTTTTGTTATTTTTAAAAGATTTTTATGCTTTTTTATTGTTTTTTTTCTGTGCTGTTTCTGTGCCAATGATCAGCTCAACAAGTAAACTTAATGTCTTCTTTTTTTTTTTTAAAGATTTTATTTATTTATTTGACAGACAGAGATCAGAAGTAGGCAGAGAGAGAGAGAGAGGAGGAAGCAGGCTCTCCACAGAGCGGACAGCCTGATGTGGGGCTCGATCCCAGGACCCTGGGATCATGACCTGAGCCGAAGGCAGAGGCTTTAACCCACTGAGCCACCCAGGCGCCCCAACTTAATGTCTTCTAAAGTCTTTTCTGGGCATGTACAGTCACTTAGTGATTTTTCTCCATATATTCAGTTGTTTTTTAATGTACTAGTCTTTCACATCTGGCTACTGAAAGGATAAAAGCAAAAAAATGAAGGGTTTTTTAAAAAGAGGGGTACAAAGCCCTTTAAATGTCCTGGAATTCACTTCAGCTAGAGTGGGAGGGGCTTGCAACTCTTGGAGGAGATGTAACAACAATGACTGCCAGACTCTTTGTACCTTTGTGATCAAGTGCAGCAATCAGTCATCAAAGCGCAAATCACCAATATTTGGAGGGCAGGTACCCATCCTAGCTCCTACAAGGGTGTTCAAGATGCTTTTGGAACACATGTACAGCTTCCTGCCATATGTCTGGGCATTGGGAGAAGGTAGCTGCTACTGTGCTAAGAGCTAAAATTGACTAAAAGTAACCACAATGTATCTGTCTAGACCTTATCCTGGAAGTTGTGAGCCTTCAACAGACTCCAGAGTTTCAAAATTAGTTATATCAGACAGATTCTGACAGTGCAATTGTCATTTAGGTGGGGAGACAGATTCATGGTGCTTCCTACTTTGCCATCTTCTCCAGATCCTCTATTATGTTTTAATAGGATCATTTTGGGTACTGTGCTGAGAATATATTGAGGGAAAACAAGAGAGGAAGCATGAACAAATTATGAAATTATTGTAGTAAGTAATCTAGGTGAACGATCCCCAACAGATTAAAGGGTGGGATAAGGCTAAGGTCAGGGTAATTATTCCCTGCAAGGGGATTACTTTCTGCAAAGTCACGTGGCCATGTCTCTTGCCTTACAGCTATCGTTCTTTTCAAGATACCTAATTCAACATAATTCTTTCCTCCCAAATTATGATAACTTCCCTTTTCTCTTTTGGGTAGTGACAGCTTGGCTACTATTAAGCTCAGGGTTAATGAACTATTTCTTGTGGTTTCCCTGTACCTACATCTTACAAATATTTCCTTATAAATAAACCCTCATTGAATTATCCTTTTTTCAAGTGTGCCATGTGTTTACTGTTGAGACCCTAACTGATACAGGAATTCTTCAGTTCAAGTTGCAATGTCTTAAGTATTCTCAGTAAATTAAGCTTGTGAATTATGTTTGCATATTCTATATAACTGCATTTAAAAATCTGTATATCAGTTACTGACAGAAGTATGTTAAAATCTCTCATTACCATCATACCCTATGTCTTTGAGAACCAAGATTCTCAGTATGGAAGAGGGAAAATAGAGAAGTAATATGGAAGATAGAAGAGGTCATATAAAAACACCATAGTATTAAATTTGAATTGGAAGTGTTAATATAAACATGTGAGATGTCATATAGATGTTTGTATGTATGTATATATATATATATATATATATATATATATATATATATATATAAGTTTTGTCCACTAAAAAGAAACAGAAAAATGACCAACCCAGTAATAATGAGCACCCCTAGCACCCACATTCCCAGGTTGTATTCTAGAATTAACAATTGCCACTTTTAGAAACCAGAGCTTCTTAGAAAAGTGGTTTAGTTCAGAAAATGTGCAAGATGAGCCTAGAACATCTTGTCATACCAGATAGCAAGGAAGGTATCAAAGAATACTAGTATCAAATCAAAAGGATACATGACTAAATTTGAAGAGGTTCCCACTGGCCAGATTTGGGACAAATTGAGCTTTAGTGAAGATCAAAATTACAATAGACTGAAATTCATAGAATCCATGAGTTCATAGTGATAAAAAAAAAAGTTGGTCACATTCAGAACATGACAGGAAAAAATATGAGATTTTAAACTTGATAAAGGGAAAGATCAAGAGTTTATCCTTCCTTTCTTGCATGAACTATATCATTTGGTATGCAAATAATAGACAAAGAGAAGCATCACCTTAATGAAGCATTTCACCAAATAAAAAAGAAATATTAGCATTAGAATATCAGGACTTTGGAAGTCTCAGTGAATTAGTGCTTATAAGCATTTGGCAGCAATGGTTGTTAAATCACAACTAGACATAGTGTGTCTCTTAATGAATGACCACAGCATTTCCCATGGTTTTGACCATGTGAATTAACCTGAGTCTACTGAAGCCACTGGCTATGAACTTGCTGGAAATAACAGGAGTCAGAGAAACACACTAACTGTGTGTTCTTCTTACCTAGTTTCAAGAGTATTTACTTTATAATAATTCTTAAACTAAGCATTCATGTATTACTCTTTATCTGTTTCATTTTACAATAAAAAGAATAAAAGTCTTTCACTCTGTTGGTAGAATTGCTTATTTTTCCTTGTAGTTCTGTCCATTGTTGTCATGTGTATATGTATGTCATATATATATATATATATGTATGTCATATATATATATATATATACACACACATATAAACGTGGTAATGGTGAATGTAGATATATCTACATAATATGTAGATATATCTACATTCACCATTACCACGTTTATATATGTATGTCATACATGCACACACACACACACACACACACACACACATATATAATTTTTTAGGTACATAAAAGAATTATTTAGAATTATTAAACTTTTGGTAAATTATGTTGTTATTCTCTATTGTTAATATATTTTACACTGAAGCCTGTTTTTGTATTAGTATACTAACTTTCTTGTGGTTAATATTTTCCTGGTATATGTTTTCTATCTCTTTAGTTTTTAACCTTACTGTATTCTTTGGTTTTAAATATGCCTCTAGTATTGCTAGATTTTATTTTTTCATCCACTGTATCAGTCTTTGTCTCTTAACATAGCTTTTATACACTTTTATGTATGATAATTATTGATATTCTTGGATTTGTGTTATTTTGTGTTATCTTTTATCTTTTTTTGTTTCTTTTTTCTATTTTCTTTGCAACTTCTGAATTTTTGTCATTTTATTTTTTTACCCACTACTATTTCAGAAAGTATCTACTCTAACTCTGGGGCGCCTGGGTGGCTCAGTGGTTAAGCCGCTGCCTTCAGCTCAGGTCATGATCCCAGGGTCCTGGGATCGAGCCCCGCATCGGGCTCTCTGCTCAGCAGGGAGCCTGCTTCCTCCTCTCTCTCTCTCTGCCTGCCTCTCTGCCTACTTACGATCTCTGTCTGTCAAATAAATAAATAAAATCTTTAAAAAAAAAAAAAAAGTATCTACTCTAACTCTAATATATTAGTGCTTACTTTTTATATTTTTATATTCATACTTAACATATCAAAGATGAAAATTATTTAATATGTTTATCTTTTTCCCAAACAACACAGAGATTCTAGAATACTTCAAATAATTAACTATTTTGTCTGTTCTTATTATTTAATCTAAATATTTGAGTGGTCAACATTTGATTTTATTCCACAAGTGCTAAAATATAAGCATAAAGACAAAATAAAGGTGTGCCTGTGTGGCTCAGTGGGTTAAGCCTCTGACTCAGGTAGTGACCTCAGTCCTGGGATCAAGGCCCATGTAAGGCTTTCTGCTGAGTGGGGAGCCTGCTTCCCTCTCTCTCAGGTATATGTTTTCTATCTCTTTAGTTTTTAACCTTACTGTATTCTTTGGTTTTAGATATGCCTCTAATATTGCTAGATTTTATTTTTTCATATACTGAATCAGTCTTTGTCTCTTAACAGAGCTTTTATTATTGACATTGTTTACTTGTGATCTCTCCCTCTCTCTCTCTGGCAAATAAATAAATAACTTTTTTAAAAAGACAAAATAAAACAAGGACTGGAATAAATGAGTCAATACAATAATTTATATCAAACTCTCCTGAATTACACATTATTTTTTCATGTGCTTTTTCTGCTTTTTTAAACCCTGATGATGTTGTTTTTATTTTTTTAAAATCAGTGTTTGCTAACACCATCTGTTGAAGAGATTGTCTTTTTTCCACTGGATATTCATTCCTGCTTTGTTGAAGATTAATTTCCCATATTTCTGAAGGTTCATTTCTGAGTTTTCTACTCTGTTTCATTGATCTATGTGTCTGTTTTTATGCCAGTATCACACTGTCTTGATCACTATAGCTTTGTAATATAACTGGACAGAAACATGCAAAAAAGAAAAACAAAAACAAAAAAAATGAAACTGGACTACTTTCTTATACCATATACAGAAATAAATTAAAAATGGATGAAAGCCCTAAATGTGAGACAGGAAACCATAAAAATCCTAGAGAAAAATATAGGCAGTAAGCTCTTTGGCTTTGGCCATGGCAACTTCTTACTAGACACAGGGAAAGGAAAACAAAAACAAAAATAAACTATTGGGATTTCATCAAGATAACAAGCTTCTGCACAGCAAAGGAAATAATATAACTAAAAGTCAACCCCTGGAATGGGAGAAGATATTACAAATGACATATCTGGTAAAGGATTAGTATACAAAATTTATAAAGAACTTATCAAACTCAACACCCAGAAAACAAATAATCCATTTAAAAAATGGACAGAGGACATGAATAAACATTTCTTCAAAGAATTAGATGGCTAATTGACACATGAAAAGATGCTCAGCATTACTCACCATCAGGAAAATGCAAATCAAAACTACAATGACATATCACCTTATACCAATCAGAATGGCTGAAATTAACAACATAGGAAACAACAGGTGTTGGCAAGGATGCTGAAAAGGGGAACCCTCTTACAATGTTGGTGGAAATGCAAACTGGTGCAGTCACTCTGGAAAACAGTATGGAGTTTCCTCAAAGAGTTAAAAATAGAACTACCCTGGGGCGCCTGGGTGTCTCAGTGGGTTGGGCTGCTGCCTTCGGCTGGGGTCATGATCTCAGGGTCCTGGGATCGAGTCCCGCATCGGGCTCTCTGCTCAACAGGGAGCCTGCTTCCCTTCCTCTCTCTCTCTCTGCCTGCCTCTCTGCCTACTTGTGATCTCTCTCTGTCAAATAAATAAATGGAATCATTAAAAAAAAATAGAACTACCCTGTGATCCAGCAATTACACTACTAGGTATTTACCCAACGCATACAAAAATACTGATCCAAAGGGATACATGCACCTCAATGTTTATAACAGCATTATCAATAATAGCCAAGTTATGGAAACAGCCCAAATATCCATCAATTGATGAATGGGTAAAGAATATAATATAGTAGAATATTACTTAGCCATAAAAAATAATGAAATCTTGCCATTTGCAGTGACATGGATGGCAAAATTAAGTAAAACTAAGACAGTCAGAGAACAACAAATACCCTATCATTTCACTCATATGTGGAATTCAAAGAAAAAAATCAATGAACATAGGAGGGAGAAAAGAGCAAAACCAAGTAACAGACTCTTAATCATAACAAATAAACTGAGGGTTATGGGAGGGGAGGTGGGCAGGGGAATTGGTTAAATATGTGTTGGGGATTAAGGAGGGCACTTGTGATGAGTACAGGGTGTCATATATAAGTGATGAATCATTAACTTCTACACCTAAAGCAAATATTACATTCTATGTTAACTAACTGGAATTTAAATAAAACTTAGAAAAAATCTCTTTATCTTTTTGGGTAAGAATTATTTATTATTTTTCTTACATTTGAATTATTTATCCCATCTTGCATATTCATTTCACATCTTAAAGACCTTCTATTTGTGTTTATTTCCTTCCTACTTGAAATTTCTCTTTTAAAATATTTTTTACTAGGATCTGTTTGTAACAAATTCTCTCAATTCTTTTATGTTTAAAATTATTTTTAGGGAGAGAGGAAGCAAGATGGCAGAGGAGTAGGAGACTGAACTATCATTAGGTACTAGGAGTTCAGCTGGATAGTTATCAACCATTCCCAAAACGCAACAGGAGATAGAAGAGAAAAAGAACAACAATTCTGGGAAAAGAAAATTGACCACTTCTGGAGAGTAGAAGGTGTGGAGAAGTGAATCCAAAGCAATGGGAAGATAGACTATGGGAGGAAGAGGCCAGCTCCTGGCAAGCAGTGGAGCAGCAGAGCACAAAATTGGAACTTTTAGAAGTCTGATCCACTGAGGGACGTCACTCCAGAGACTAAGCAGTGTGTCTCAGGACCTCTGGGGTCACAGAAAGACCAGGGGTGTGTGAGTGTGGCAGAACTACTAGGAATCCGAGTGGGAAAGTTGACTATGGAGACATGACTGAGGAGTAGGCTCTCAGCCTGGGGCTACCTTAAGCCATGATCTAAGGAACAGTTAGGCCACTGCTCTTCGAACAGGGACAACATAAGTGGCAGATCCAGAGAGACACCCTCTTTCCTCTTCTGGGAGAAGCAGCATGGGAGCCCATGGCAGGAATTTGTTGGGTTTGGAGACTACAAACAGGACTGTACACCAGAGATAAAAATGCTCAGTCATAGGACGGGTGAGTTTGGAGTATGGCCGGAGACCAGAGAGACAGGAGGGATTGACTGTTTCTGAGGGTGCACTGAGGAGTGGGGCCCTGAGCACTCAGCCCCTTTGGACTGGTAATTGGGAGGCTGTCATTTTAATTCCTGTTCTCCAAAGCTGTACGAAAGCATTCAGGGAACAAGAGCTACTGAGAGTGAGCCCAAGCAGAATACTTAGCCTGCCCCTGACAAGGGTGGTGCAATTCCACCTTGGGCAAAGACATTTGACAATCACTGCAATGGTCCTCTTCCCCAGATCAACAAGAACATCCAGCCAAGACCAAGTTCACCAATCAATGAGAATTGTGGAATTCCAGTCTAGGAGAAAGTAACAAATAGAATTCATGGAGTTTTTCCCATGATCCTTTAGTCTTGCAAAGGTAAATTTTTTTAATCTAGTTTTTTTCTTAGTCTATTTTTTAACTTCTCCTCTTTCCTCTTTTAACATTTTTTAAACAATTTTATCAATACCTTTTTAAAAATTTTTAAAATTTTCATTGTTACAGTCATATTTTATCCCTTCATTCTACTTAACCTTACTTTTTGTATACATATAGGTTTTTTTCTTTAAAATCTTGGGATGCAATTTCTTCTGATAGGTCAAAATATACCCTAAATCTAGCTCATGGCTTTGTTCTAGACTCCAGCCTGCTCATGTTCTCTCCTTTTTTTTTCTTTTTCCAACTTATCTTATTGATTCCTTTTTAAAAAATCATTTTAATTTTCATCTTTACAGTCATATTCCATCACTTCATTGTGTTGACCTTTATTTTTGTATATATATAAGTTTTTCTTTCTTTAAAATTTTGGGAGGTAGTTTCTTCTAAGAGGCCAGAATACACACAAAATCAAGGGTGTGGCTCTGTTCTATTCACCAGTCTAGTATATCTATATCTATATCTATATCAATATCTATGTAAAAATTTTTAATATTTTCCCTTTTACTTCACCCCCGGGCTTGGGTCTCTTCTGATTTTGTTAGTGTATATTTTTCTGGGATCTTTGCCACCCTTTTAATATTTTATTCTCTCATTCTTATATCTTATCTAAATAAAATGCCAAGTGGAAAAAGTCACGACAAAAGAAAGAACAAGAGGCAGTACCAGTGGCTAGGGACCTAATCAATATGGACATTGGTAATATGTCAGAACTAGAATTCAGAATGATGATAATCAAGGTGCTAGCTGGGCTAGAAAAAGGCATGGAAGATATTAGAGAATCCCTTTCTGGAGAAATAAAAGACTAAAAATCAAGCCAAGTTGAAATAAAAAACTATTAATAAGGTGCAATAAAAAAATGGAGGTTCTTACAGCTAGAATAAATGAGACAGAAGAGAGAATTAGTGATATAGAAGACCTAGTGATGGAGATAAAGAAGCTGAGGAAAAGAGAGAAAAACAACTACTGGACCACAAGGGAAGAATTCAAGAGATAAGTGATACCATAAGATAAAACAATATTAGAATAATTGGGATCCCATAAGAAGAAGAAAGAGAGAGAGGGGCAGAAGGTATATTGGAGCAAATGATAGTGGAGAACTTCCCTAATTTAGGGAAGGAAGCAGGCATCAAAATCCAGGAGGCACAGAACCCTCCCCTTAAAATCAATAAAAATAGGTCCACATTCTGTATCTAATAGCAAGACTTACAAGTCTTAGTGAGAAAGAGAAAATCCTGAAAGCAGCTCAAGACAAGAGGTCTCTAACATGCAATGGTAAAAATATTAGATTGGCAGTAGACCTATGCACAGAGACCTAGCAGACCAAAAACGACTAGCATAATATATTCAGAACTAAATGAGAAAACTATGCAGCCAAGAATACTATATCCAGCTAAGCTGTCACTGAAAATAGAAGGAGAAATAAAAAGCTTCCAGGATAAACGGAAACTAAAAGAATTTGCAAACACCAAACCGGCCCTACAGGAAACATTGAAAAGGGTCCTCTAAGCAAACAGAGAGCCTAAAAGTAACAAACCAGAAAGGAACAGAGACAATATACAGTAACAGTCATCTTTTTTTTTTAAGATTTTATTTATTAATTTGACAGAGAGAAATCACAAGTAGATGGAGAGGCAGCCAGAGAGAGAGAGAGAGGGAGCAGGCTCTCTGCTGAGCAGAGAGCCCGATGCGGGACTCGATCCCAGGACTCTGAGATCATGACCTGAGCCGAAGGCAGCAGCTTAACCCACTGAGCCACCCAGGCGCCCAGTAACAGTCATCTTTTAGGCAATACAATGTCACTAAATTCACATCTCTCAATAGTTACCCTGAATGTAAATAGGTTAAATTCCTCAATCAAAAGACACAGGGTATTAGAATGGATAAAAAGAGAGAGAGAAAGGGAGAGAGACCCATTGATATGCTGTCTGCAAAAAATTCATGTTAGACCCAAAGACACCTTCAGATCTAAAGTGAAGGGGTGGAAAACCATTTACCATGCTAATGGATGTCAAAAGAAAGCTGGGGTGGCAATCCTTATATCAGATAAATTAGATTTTAAGGCAAAGACTATAATAAGAGATGGGGAAGGACACTATATCATACTTAAAGGCTCTGTCCAACAAGAAGATTTTAAATATCTATGTTCCTAACATGGGAGCAGATAACTATATGAACCAATTAATAACAAAACCAAAGAAACACATTGACAATATACAATAATAGTAGGGGACTTTAACACCCCCCCCCTAATTGAAATGGACAGATCATCTAAGCAGATCAACAAGGAAGTAAAAGCTTTAAATGACACACTGGACCAGATGGACATCACAAATATATTCAGAACATTCCATCCCAATGAAACAGAATACACATTCTTCTCTTGTGCACATGGAAAATTCTCTAGAATAGATCACATTCTGGGTCACAAATCAGGTCTCAACTGGTACCATAATATTAGGGTCATCCCCTACATATTTTCAGACCACAATGCTCTGAAGCTAGAACTCAATAACAAGAGGAAATTTAGAAAGAACCCAAATACACGGAGGCTAAAGAGCAGTCTACTAAAGAATGAATGGGTCAACCAGGAAGTTAAGGAAGAATTGAAAAAAATTCATGGAAACAAATGATAATGAAAGCACAACTGTTCCAAATCTGAATATATCTAAATCTGTGGGACACAGCAAAGGCAGTCCTGAGAGGTAAATATATAGCAATACAAGCCTTTCTCAAGAAACAACCTAACCCTACATCTAAAGAAGCTGGAGAAAGAACAGCAAAGAAAGCCTAAACCCAACAGAGCAGAAATCAAAGAAATGGAAACCAAAAGAACAGCAGAACAAATCAATGAAAGTAGGAGCTGATTCTTTGAAAGAATTAATAAGATTGATAAACCCCTGGCTAGACTTATTAAAAAGAAAAGAGAAAGAACCCAAATTAGTAAAATCATTAATTAAAGAGGAGAGATCACAAACTGTTAACAGGAAAGAAATACAAACAATTATAAGAACATATTATGAGCAACCATAGGCCAGCAAGTTTGACAATCTGGAAGAAATGGACGCATTTCTAGAGACACGTAAACTAGCAAAACTGAACCAGGAAGGAATAGAAAACCTGAACAGACCCATAGCCAGTAAGGAGATTGTGAAGCAGTCATTGAAAATCTCCCAAACAAACAAGAGCCCAGGGCCAGATGGCTTCCCAGGGGAATTCTACCAAACATTTAAAGAAGAATTAATACCTCTTCTCCTGAAACTGTTCCAAAAAATAGAAATGGAAGGAAAATTTCCAGATTCATTTTATGAGGCTGGCATTACCTTGACCCCAAAAGCAGACAAAGACTTCATCAAAGAGGAGAATTACAGACCAATACCCTTGATCGAGATGCAAAAATTCAGATATCCAACATTCTTTATCTGGATGCAAAAATTCTCACCAAAATACTAACCAATAGGATCCAACAGTACATTAAAAGGATTATTCACCACGACCAAGTGGGATTTATTCCTGGGCTGCAAGGTTGGTTCAACATCCACAAATCAATCAGTGTGATACAATACATTGATAAAAGAAAGAACAATAACCATATGATACTCTCAATAGCTGCTGAAAAAGCATTTGACAAAGTACAGCATTCTTTCCTGAACAAAACTCTTCAAAGTGTAGGGATAGAGGGTACATACCTCAGTATTACCAAAACCATCTATGAAAAACCCACAGTAAATATTATTCTCAAGGGGAAAAAACTGAAAGCTTTACCCCTAACGTCAGGAACACAGCAAGGATGTCCACTAGCTCCACTGCTATTCAACATAGTACTAAAAGTCCTACCCTCAGCAATCAGACAACAAAAAGAAATAAAAGGCATCTGAATCAGCGAAGAAGAAGCCAAATTCTCACTCTTTGCAGATGATATTATACTTTATGTGGAAAGCCCAATAGACTCCACTCCGAATCTGCTAGAACTCATACAGGAATTCAGCAAAGTGTCAGGATATAAAATCAAAGCACAGAAATCAGTTGCATTTCTATACACCAACAGCAAGACAGAAGGAAGAGAAATTAGGGAGTCAATCCCATTTACAAATGCACCCCAAACTATAAGATATTTAGAAATAAACCTAACCTAAGAGGTAAAGAATCTGTACTCAGAAAACTATAAAGTACTCATGAAAGAGATTGAGGAAGACACAAGAAGAAAAAATGGAAAAACGTTCCATGCTCATGGATTGGAAGAACAAATGTTGTGAAAATGTCTATGCTACCTAAAGCAATCTACACATTTAATGCAATCCCTATCAAAATACCATCATATTTTTTCAAAGAAATGGAACAAATTATCCTCAAATTTATCTGGAACCAGAAAAGACCCCAAATAGTGACAGGAATTTTAAAAGAGAAAATCAAAGTTGGTAGCATTACAATTCCAGACTTCAAGCTCTATTACAAAGCTATAATCATCAAGATAGTATGGCACTGGCACAAAAAGAGACACACAGATCAATGGAACAGAATATAGATCCCAGAAAGACCCTCAACTCTATAGTCAACTAATCTTTGACAAAGCAGGAAAGAATGTCCAATGGAAAAAGGACAGTCTCTTCAACAAATGGTGTTGGGAAAATTGGACAGCCTCATGCAGAAAAATGAAACTGAACCATTTCCTTACACCACACACAAAAATAGACTCAAAGTCCTTGAGGAGAACACAGGCAGCAACCTCTTCAACCTCAGCCACAGCAACTTTTCCCTAGAAACACCGCGAAAGACAAGGGAAGCAAGGGCAAAAATGAACTATTGAAACCTCATCAAGATTAAAAGCTTTTGCACAGCAAAGGAAACAGTTAACAAAACCAAAAGACAACTGACAGAATAGGAGAATATATTCATAAATGACATACCAGATAAAGGGCTGGTATCCAAAATTTTTAAGGGACTTATCAAACTCAACACCCAAAGAACAAATAACCCACCAACAAATGGGAAGAAGACATGAGCAGACATTTCTGCAAAGAAGACTTCCACATGGCCAACAGAGACAAGAACAAGTGCTCCACATCACTCCGCATCAGGGAAATACAAATCAAAACCACAATGAGATACTACCTCACACCAGTCAGAATGGCTAAAATTAATAAGTCAGGAAATGACAAATGTTGGCAAGGATGTGGAGAAAGGGGAGCCCTCCTACATTGTTGGTGGGAAATGCAAGCTGGTGCAGCTGCTCTGGAAAACAGGATGGATGCTTCTCAAAAAGTTAAAAGTAGAGCTACCCTACAACCCAGCAATAGCACTACTGGATATTTATGCTAAAGATGCAAATGTAGTGATCTGAAGGGGCACATGCACCCAAATGTTTATAGCAGCAATGGGCACAATAGCTGAACTATAGAACTTCATTCAACAGATGAATGGATAAAGAAGATGTGGTATTTATATACAATGGAATATTATGCAGCCATCAAAGGAAATGAAATCTTGTCATTTGTGACAACGTGGATGGAACTAGAGGGTATTATGCTTAGCAAAATAAGTCAATCGGAGAAAGACAACTATCATATGATTTCCCGATATGAGGAAGTAGAGAGGCAACGTGGGGGGTGTGGGGGGTAGGAAAAGAATAAATGAAACAAGATGGGATCAGGAGGGAGACAAACCATAGGAAACTCTATCTCACAAAACAAACTGAGGGTTGCCAGGGGGAGGCGGGGAGGGAGAGGTTCGTGGGGGTGTAGACATTTGGGAGGGTATATGCTATGGTTAGTGCTGTGAAGTGTGTAAACCTGGCAATTCACAGACCTGTACCCTTGGGGCTAATAATACATTATATGTTTATAAAGAAATAAAAAATTTAAAAAAGAACTGTAAAAAAAGACCTAAAATTATAATTATGATCATAGTTTCTTCAGAATTTATAGAGGAAGGAACAGAATATATCTCTCTCTTATAGATTGGAAGCATGACTAATTAAAAAATTAGTGACTGGAAGTGACTGTCAGTTGCCCACCAAATGTTTATCTCCTATTAGTTTTCCACTAAAAGTACTTGGACCTTGTTCAAGGTAGCAACATAGTAGGCCCTGGGTGATAAGTCTTAGTTGATGTAAACCAACCATGAGAGTTATTTTTCCCCTTTCTTTTTTCTTTGTAGTTTGGGGTGACCATGTCACTCCCTCATGAGATCGAGATGTACAACTAATTCTTCTGGGAGCTGGGTGTGGGCAGTTTGAAAAATACATGCCTTGGTTCCTTCCCTTTTGCTCCTGGGTTGCACATGTTATGTCTGGAACTTAGATAAGCCATTTTTGACTATGGGGGAAAGGCCAAGTGAATTACAAGGGCACTGAGCTGAATAGATTAGCTAAATAAATAGATGGATTAATTAATTAATTGATTGATTGATTGATTAAAAATGTGATTTGAGAGAAATAAACTCTTAAAAAAGAAAGATGCGGTGCATATGTGTACAATGGGATACTAAGCAGCCATCAAAAGAAATGAAACTTGCCATTTGCAATGAGGTGGATGGAACTAGAGGGTGTTATGCTGAGCAAATAAATCAATCAGAGAAAGACAATTATTGTATGATCTCTCTGATATGAGGAATTGGAGGCAGGGCAGGGATTGTGGGGGCTAGGGAAGGAAAAAATAAAACAAGATGGGATCGAGAGGGAGACAAACCATAAGAGACTCTTAATCTCACAAAACAAACTGAGGGTTGCTGGGAGGCAGGGGATTAGGGATAGGGTGGTTGGGTTATGGACATTGGGAAGGGTATGTGCTATGGTGAGTGCTGTGAAATGTGTAAGCCTGATGATTCACAGACCTGTATCCCTGCGGCAAATAACACATTATGTGTTAATACAAATAATTTTTAAAATTATTTTTAGTTTGAATTGGTTCTTAAGTGATATTTTCAACAAGGGGAATTTTGGGTTGAAAGTTAATTGTCTAATCTCATTCAGCTTTTGATGCCAGTGTTAATAAGTCAGCTATCAGTCTAATGGCATTCTTTTCATGGGCATGTTTTTTCTCTCTGGCTAGTTTTTAGGATTTTCTTGGTCTTATATTCTAGTTTCACTATAAAGTATTTAAGTAAAGATTTTCTGCTTATCATTCTTGGTATTTGTTGGGATTCCTGAACTTTCTAAGTTCTGAATAATTCTAAGGCATTATCTTTTAAAATATTGCTGCTTCTCTATTCACTCTATCCTCTCCTTCTGAAAACTAATTAGACCTTCTTAATTTATCCTCCTTTTGTCTTAATTGCTTTCATTTTTTCCTGTGCTAAGTGTAAAATAATTCCTTCAAATTTATCTTCCTAATCTTCATTTTGAGTATAACATTTTCCATTTCTAGAAATTCATTTGTTTTCCATATTATGTTTGTTGTTTTAAAAAATAATCTCTTACTCTTTATCCATGTTCTCATTCCTTCATTTTAAAAAATATAATAAACATGAATATTTTATGTTATGTTTGTAATGATTCTGCAGTCTATGGATCTGATTCTGCTACCTGATTTTATGCTGGCTTTCATATATGATATGTTGTTTCCTTGGGTGTTTTATGATTTTTTTTTTACTATGAGCTTATATATTTTTTAACTTTATGCATGGGAATTCTTTGAAGGCATTCTAAGGAATTTGTATTTGCTTTGGTGAGACATGCAGTTGTATTAACAGATAGGACTGTGTTATTTGTTTAACTTACTCTTTTATTTTGCTTTGAAATAATATTAACTTACAGAAAGACTGCCAGCACAGTACAAAGAACTCCTAGAAATCCCACTAAAGCTTTAATACCTGTCCCAACAATGTCTTTTATAGCCAAAGATTCTTGTGATCAGATTTCTTTTATTCTCCTTCGATACAAAAGAGTGTCTTAGTCCTTCTTGACTTTTGGGATCTCAACAGTTTTGAACTCTGCAGGAGAGTTATTTTGCAGAATGTTTATTTGGTTTTTTTTCTTATGTTTCTTCATAATTAGATTCAGGTTATGCATCTCTGCAAGAACATTAAAAAATTCTTGGATTTTTAAATTACATTACATTAAGTAGCCCACATAGTGGTTTCTTCCATCATTGGTGAGGTTAACCTCTGTCATTTGATTAAGGGATCAGGTTTCACACCATTATGATTAATAAGTAGTTTGTTTAGAGATATTTTGAGTACCTTTCAGCTCCAGGTCCATACTTCATTGCCTGCTCTGTAAAATGGAACTTCAGCCTGTAAACATTTCTCTTTTGCCTGATGAAACAATGATAATATTTGTCAGGTCACAGTGCTGGAGAGACACTAAAGAAAAAAACTGGTTTCTCTTCCTGGTTTTAGTATGCTTTTCTCAGTGGGCTTCTGTAGTAAGTCTCTTTTGCAATGTGTGACAGCCAACAGCATTTAGTGACCATCAGCATGTGGTATCTAACCATTAATGGCTTCCTTTGGTTCCCTAGAAGGCAACTTTCTGCACAGTGTGCAGCAGCCCTCGTGAGTTCTATCAGTGGGACACCTTTCTAGATGACTTCCCCTGGTAACTCAGTCAACCAGAGCTTCACCATGTCCAATGAGGGTTAGATCACAGCCTGAGTGGAGCCCTTTTTCAGATTTGTTACTTCTTTGAATGCTCTGCCCACTCCTGGAGGTAGTGCTATTCCCTATATCTCCTATTTGACTCTAGAAAACTCTTCTCTTTTTGTTAAATAATTCCTTGTTACAATTTATAATTCTTTACACTGAACTTACCCTGTTTAAATTACTGTGTAGTATCTTTCTGCTAAGTGGACCCTAACCCATCCAGATTAGATACTGGGAATGGTCCCAAGAGATAAGCCAGAAAAGATTGAATTTGGGGTTTTAATTAGTCATGCCTTTGAGCTTGAATGTAGTGCTGAGATCCTTGCCAATAGAAAGTGGGATACTAGTAGCTCATGTTATGCAATATCACCACAAATAATCATGTTATTACCTACAGATGGTTGTCAACAAATAACAACTGAAACAACTCACCTATTAACCCAAGCGACTGCTGCATTTGAACATGATGATAATGATGACTAAAAGAACTGGTGGGAATATATCCTACTGGCTGTACTGAATGTTTACAGAAAGAAAATGACAAGTTCAAATCTTACATCTCTTAGCTGAAGTTGTGATCTGAGAAAAACAGAGCTGCTTTGATAGCCATAAAATCTCTCATATCCAATGACCACAGGACTGATATTCCTAGAAAGAAAATGTAAAATTTAATCACATATATTGTTGAATTAGTGTCAGTAGGATTCATAGTTCCACCAAGTTTCTTTCTTTCTTTCTTTCTTTCTTTTTTTTTAAGATTTTGTTCATTTATTTGACAGAGATCACAAGCAGGCAGACAGGCAGGCAGAGAGAGAGAAGGGGAAGCAGGCTCCCTGCTGAGCAGAAAGCCCGATGCGGGGCTCGATCCCAGGACTCTGAGATCATGACCTGAGCTGAAGGCAGAGGCTTTAACCCACTGAGCCACCCAGGTGCCCCTCCACCAAATTTCTGAGGAAAGCTCAGAAAATTGATTAGTGTCAGTTGGTTCAACCTGCTACAACAAAATATCACAGACTGGGTAGCTTATAAACAACAGAAATTTATTTGTCACAGTTCTGGAGCTTAAAAGTCTGAGATCAGGGTGGTAGCATGGTTGAGTAAGGGCCATTTAATGCATTGCAGCCTTCTCATATCTTCACATTGTGGGAGGGCCTAAGACATTCTTTGAGATTTCTTTCATAAAAACACTAATCCCATTCATGAATCTTCCACTCTCAGGACCTACTCAAATTTTGGAGGTCTCATCTCTTGACACCATCACATTGGGTGTTAGGATTCCAATACCTGGATTGGGGGACCATGGGACACAAACATTTAGACCATAGCAATTGGAAAGAATAGGATCTTGAAACTTGGAGGGAGGACATTTGGTTGAACTCAGATGTAACTGGCAGTTAAGCTCTCAAGTCGCTCTGGACCTCACTTGCCAAGAAAGTAGTTACCTTTTTGTTTCTGAGCAGACTAGCCTTCCTTTTCTAGAAACCTTATGATAACTTCATATGGCACAGATGTCTTGAAAGAGGGTGCTCATTCTCTTCAAGACTCACCATAGCCACTCCCTATTACCATTAGGCCCTAATTAAGGGTTAATTTTCAGCATGCTACATAGGATCAAATACACACTATTACCCAGGAAGAAATAGCTTACACACCACTAAAAGGACTGAAAGGCTTTGCTAATGTATATCAGCAGAGATCTGGGAAATGTGGGAGTAATTCTGAAGGAATTGGACCAAGATAAGTGGAATATTACACTGGATTTAATGCATTAACTAGTGGGAGGTTAACAGTTTACTTGATTTGTTGATGAAACTTTGTCTCAACAGTGGCTTATGAATATGGAATATTCGCCAAGATTGACAACATTCTGGGTCATAAAACAAACTCAAGAGATACAAAATAATTGAAATAACACAAAGTCTATTTCTGAACACAAATATAATTAAACTAGGAATAAGTAACACAAAGATGTCTGGAAAACACTACTAAATAACACCTGATCAAGCAGAATGTCTCAAGAAAAATTAGAAATATTCTAAATTGACTGAAAATGAAAATGTGGCTAACATTAGTGGAAACAATGAAGTAAGAATTCTAAAAATCCTCACTTCTTTAAAAGCAAAGAAAACAAATGGCCAAAATTGTCAAGATCAACTTTTTTTAGAACTCTGGAAATTAGCCTAATGTTTGCAACAATCCAGAGACCATTTGTTTAAGAAAAGTAGTTCACTTTGTAAGTACAGCAAACCTTGTAAATTTGCCTTATTTTCTTTCTTTTTAAAAAAAATTTATATTTATTTATTTGTAAGAGAGAGCTCACAAGCAGAGGAAGGAGCAGGCAAAGGGAGCAGCAGGCTCCCCACCAAAGAAGAAGCCTGAAGTGGGACTCAATACCAGGACCTTGGGATCATGACCTAAGCTGAAGGCAGATGCTTAACCGACTGAGCTACCCAAGTGTCCCAGTTTGCCTTATTTCCATCTTCCTCTCTCCAACTTGGTGATACACTTGAAAACCAACAGTTTCACAGGCACAGTGAAAATAAGAAGGCTTGCATGCATGAAAAGGAGCTCCCTCAAATCTCTGTTGTCAGAGAATTGTCATTATTTGTCCTATCTGACAGTTTTCTGGGAAATCTCTTTCAGGAGGCTTGCTTTATTTCACCTGATTCCAGGGCTCACCCAGTTTGAACAGCCTATTCTTTGGAGTACTTGTCATAAACAGTCATAGGCAATTGTTGAACATCAAGTCTGCCCAGGGTGGCAATAACAGGGCAAGCAAGAAGCTGACCAAAAACCTTAAAAGGAAAATATGAGGAATGAGATGTCCACTCAGGGTCTTAAAAAACTTTGACATAGTCCTAGAAATTTATAAGACTATGCACATGCATAGGGCTGTAAGCATGACAGAGCTATGTGTATGTGCACAAGAGACCCGATACAGCTTTAAGCTCTCACTTGTGACTGAACCTGTGTCTAAACAAACAGGAAATGACAGCTAAATCAGAGTTGTAAACCATCTGCCTGAGTGTTAAAAGTGTGCCTCAATGGGTACACAGGGCCCCTTGGCAAAGACTAGGAGACTTGCTGTTTCCAAGCATTTAAGAAAATCTCTGTAATTGTTAACTGACCACTAAGGTAACTGAGGAGAGCCTTCAAAGACCACATAAGAAAAAAAAATGCATACTTTACAAAATGAGTTAAGGAAAGTCACTAAATAAGTAAGCATCAACAATAAACAACAACAATAAATAAACAATGATCGATAACAATAAACAATAACAATAAACCCTATGGGGGATTTGATTTCCATAGCTGCCACATTATATTATTTAAAATATCTGTTTTCGGGGGCGCCTGGATGGCTCAGTGGGTTAACCCTCTGCCTTCGGCTCAAGTCATGATCTCAGGGTCCTGGGATCAAGCCCCACATTGGGCTCCCTGTTCAGTGGGGAGCCTGCATCCCCCTCTCTCTGCCTGCCGCTCTACCTACTTGTGATCTCTCTCTATCTGTCAAATAAATAAATAAAATCTTAAAAAAAATAAATTATCTTTTTCAACAGAAAATTTGAGATTCAATGAAACAAAGTATAACTCATATACTGGAAGAAAGGAGCCAATAAATAACTGCCCCTGAGAAAGATCACACTAGACTTCTTAAACAAAAACATTAAATTAGTTATTGTTAAATATATATAAATATTTTTTAAAGAACTAAAGAAAACTATTTCTAAAGACTTAAAGGAAAGTATGAGAATGACAGCTCACTAAATAAAGAATATCAATAAAGGGACATAATTTATTTAAAAGAACCTAATAGAAATTCTAGAGTTGAAAATGACTGAAATGAAAAATTTACTAGAGGAGTTAGCAACAGATTTGAGATGGCAGAAGAAAGAATTAGTGAAGTTGAAAATAGATCAATTGAAATTACCTAGATAGAGGAACAGAAAGAAAACAAGTATGAACAAAAATAAATAAATCCTGAGACTTGTGGGACACCATGAAGTATGCCAGTATATGCATAATGGTATTTGTAGAAGGAGAGGAAAGGGAAGGAGAGAAGATTAGAGAGGAAGAGAAGGAAATAAGAAATATACTGGAAGGGGGAAAAAAAAGAAATATACTGGGAGAAACAATGGCTGAAATCTCCCCAAATTTGATGAAAAACATTTATTTGAATAACAGAGAAGCTCAAGAGACTTCAAAGAGGATAAACTAAAAAAAGATCCACACCCAGACACAACACAGCCAACTATAGAAAGCCAAAAACACAGAATCTTGTAAGGAGCAAGAGAGAAACAGCTCATCATGTGTGAGATATACCTGTAAGATTAACAGCCTACTAGCCTTCATCAAAGCAGGAAAGAATATCCAAAGGAAAAAAAAATCAGTCTCTTCAACAAATGGTGTTGGAAAAATTGGACAGCCACATGCAGAAGAATGAAAGTGGACCACCTTCTTACACCATACACTAAAATAAACCCCAAAGGGATGAAAGACCTAAATGTGAGACAGAAATCCATGAAAATCATAGAGTAGAACAAAGGCAGCAACTTCTTTGACCTCAGCCATAGCAAGTTCTTGCTAGACACATCTTCAAAGCCAAGGGAAACAAAGGCAAAAATGAACTATTGGGACTTCATCAAGATAAAAAAACTTTTGCACAGCAAAGGAAACAATGAACAAAACTATAAGACAACCTACAGAATTGGAGAAGATATTTGCAAATGTCGTATCAGATAAAGGGTGAGTATCCAAAATCCGTAAATAACTTTTCAAACTTAACACCCTACAAAACCAAAAAATCTGGTCAAGAAATGGGCAAGAGTCATTAACAGACATTTTTCCAAAGAAGACATCCAGATGGTTAATAGAACCATGAAAAGATGCTCAACATCATTGATCATAAGGAAAATACAAATCAAAACGACAATGAGATATCACCTCACACCTGCCTGAATGGCTAAAATTAACAACAGAGGAAACAACAGATGTTGGCAAGGATGCTGAGAATAGGGAACCCTTTTGCTCTGTTGGCGGGAATGCAAGCTGGTACAGCCACTCTGGAAAACAGTATGGAGGTTCCTCAAAAAGTTAAAACTAGAACTACCATACAATCCAAAAATTACACTATTAGGTATTTACCCAAAGGATTCAAAAATAGTGATACAAAGGGGCACATGAATGCTGATGTTTACAGAAGCATCATCAACAGTAACCAAATTACGGAAAGATCCCGAATATCCATCGACTGATGAATGGATAAAGAAGATGTGGTATTTATATACAATAGAATATTACTCAGCCATCAAAAAGAATGAACTCTTGCCATTTGCAATGACTTGGGTGGAGCTAGTGTGTATTATACTAAGCAAAATTAAGTCAGAGAAAGACAAATATCATATGATTTCATTCATGTGTGGAATTTAAGAAACAGAACAGGTGAACACAAGTAAAAAAGAGAGAGAGGCAAAATCAAATGATTTTTGCTCAAGTCATGATCTCTGGATCATGAGATGGAGTCCTGTATCTTCCTTCACACTCATCACACAGTCTACTTAAGATTCTCTTTCCCTCTCCTTTTGCCCTCCCCCACACTCTATCTCTCTCTAAAATAAAAAAAAAAAACTCTAAAAAAATACAAATACTACATGATTGCATTTATATGAGGTATCTAAAATAGTCAAACTCATAGAAACAGAGTACAATAGTAGTTCCCAGGGGCTGAGGGGAGAGGGAATGGGGGAGTTCCTGTTAAAGTATATTAAGTTTCAGTTACTCCCTCATGAACAAATACTAGAACTCTATTAAACAACATTGTGCCTATAATTAACAATGCTGTATAAAATTTTGCTAAGCAAGTAGATCTTATGTTAAGTATTCTTAGCATATTTTTGTTGATTTTTAAGAGACAAAGAGTTTCAAGGCACAGAACTTAATAAGAGAAAATAATGATTAAAAGATTATTGATGCTTAGCCAAATTATGGAAAAAACCCTAGATGTCCACCAGCAGATAATTGGATAAGAAAATGTGGTGTGTATGTATGTATACACACACACACACACACACACACACACACACACACACACACACTGGAATACTATGCAGCTATCAAAAAAGAAATCTTACCATTTGCAATGATGTGGATAGAGCTAGAAGGTATTATGCTAAGCAAAATAAGTCAATCAGAGAAAGACAATTATCATATGATCTCACTGATATGAGGAATTTGAGAAACAAGATAGAGAGTCATAGGGGAAGTGAGGGGAAAATAAAACAGGATGAAACCAAAGGAGGAGACAAACCATAAGAGACTCTGAATCTCAGGAAACACTGAGGGTTGCTGGAGTGCAGGGAGGCTAGGAGGGAGGGAGTGGCTGGGCGATGAACACTGGGGAGGGTATGGACTATGGTGAGTGCTGTGAATTGTGTAAGACTGATGAATCACAGACCTGTACCCCTGAAACAAGTAATACATTATATGTTAATTTTTTTTAAAGGGTTATTGATGCTTAAGAGTTACCATTAAGAAAATCTGGTCTTAAGAGGAGTCAAGATGGCGGAGAAGTAGCAGGTTGAGACTACTTCAGCTAGCAGGAGATCAGCTAGATAGCTTATCTAAAGATTGCAAACACCTGCAAATCCATCAGCAGATTGCAGAGAGGAAGAACAGCAATTCTGGAAACAGAAAAACGACCACTTTCTGAAAGGTAGGACTGGCAGAGAAGTGAATCCAAAGAGACGAGAAGATAGACCCGGGGGGGAGGGGCCAACTTCTGGCAAGTGGCGGAGCAAGGAAGCACAAAATCAGAACTTCTAAAAGTCTGTTCCACTGAGGGACATCGCTCCAAAGGCTAAACCGGGGCGAAGCCCACGCGGGGTCAGCGTGGCCTCAGGTCCCGCAGGGTCACAGAAGGATCGGGGGTATCTGAGTGTCACAGAGTTTGCAGGTATTGGAATGGGAAAACTGGCTACAGAGACAGAGCCGACAGTAAGCTCCCAGCTCAGGGTTACCTTGAACAGGCCACAGGATCAGTGAGCTCAGAACGCGGCCGGAGGTCAGGCAGACGGGAGTTACTGGGCGCTGTTCTCTGAGGGCGCACTGAGGAGTGGGGCCCCGGGCTCTCGGCTCCTCCAGGCCGGAGATCAGAAAGCCGCCATTGTATTCCCCTCCTCCTGAACTCTACGGAAAGCGCTCAGGGAACAAAAGCTCCTGAAAGCAAACCCGAGTGAATTACTCAGCCCCTGGTAAGGGCAGTGCAATTCGGCCTGGGGCAAAGACACTTGAGAATCACTACACCAGGCCTCTCCCCCAGAAGATCAACAAGAAATCCAGCCAAGACCAAGTTCACATACCAAGAAGTGCGGGTGGAGAGCAGCAGAATTCCAAGGAGGAGAAAGCAAATCACGGAACTCGTGACTTTCTCCCTGTGATTTTTTTAGTCTTGCAGTTAATTTAATTTTTTTTCTTTTTCATTTTTTTTCTCTTCTTCTGAGAAAATTTTTTTAACATTTACCCTTTTCTTTTTTAACGTTTTTTAACTAGTTTATCTAATATATATATTATTTTTTATATTTTTCTTTATTCGTTTTTCTTTTTTAAATTCTTTTCTTTCTTTCTTTCTTTTTTCTTTTCTTTCTTTCCTTCTTTTTGAACCTCTTTTTAATCCCCTTTCTCCCCCCCTCACGATTTGGGATCTCTTCTGATTTGGTTAAAGCATATTTTCCTGGGGTTATTGCCACCCTTTTAGTATTTTACTTGCTCCTTCATATACTCTTATCTGGACAAAATGACAAGGCAGAAATATTCACCACAAAAAAAAGAACAAGAGACAGTACCAAAGGCTAGAGACCTAATCAATACAGACATTGGTAATATGTCAGATCTAGAGTTCAGAATGACAATTCTCAAGGTTCTAGCCGGGCTTGAAAAAGGCATGGAAGATATTAGAGAAACCCTCTCGGGAGATATAAAAGCCCTTTCTGGAGAAATAAAAGAACTAAAATCTAACCAAGTTGAAATCAAAAAAGCTATTAATGAGGTGAAATCAAAAATGGAGGCTCTCACTGCTAGGATAAATGAGGCAGAAGAGAGAATTAGTGATATAGAAGACCAAATGACAGAGAATAAAGAAGCTGAGCAAAAGAGGGACAAACAGCTACTGGACCATGAGGGGAGAATTCGAGAGATAAGTGACACCATAAGACGAAACAACATTAGAATAATTGGAATTCCAGAAGAAGAAGAAAGAGAGAGGGGAGCAAAAGGTATACTGGAGAGAATTATTGGGGAGAATTTTCCCAATAGGGCAAAGGGAACAAGCATCAAAATTCAGGAGGTTCAGAGAACGCCCTTCAAAATCAATAAGAATAGGCCCACACCCCGTCACCTAATAGTAAAATTCACAAGTCCAGTGACAAACAGAAAATCCTGAAAGCAGCCCAGGAAAAGAAGTCTGTAACATACAATGGTAAAAATATTAGATTGGCAGCTGACTTATCCACAGAGACCTGGCAGGCCAGAAAGGGCTGCATATTTTCAGAGCACTAAACAAGAAAAACGTGCAGCCAAGAATACTATATCCAGCTAGGCTATCATTGAAAATAGAAGGAAAGATTAAAAGCTTCCAGGACAAACAAAAACTGAAAGAATTTGCAAACACCAAACCAGCTCTACAGGAAATATTGAAAGGGGTCCTCTAAGCAAAGAGAGAGCCTACAAGTGGTAGATCAGTAAGGAACAGAGACAATATACAGTAACAGTCACCTTACAGGCAATACAATGGCAATAAATTCATATCTCTTAATAGTTACCCTGAATGTTAATGGGCTAAATGCCCCAATCAAAAGACACAGGGTATCAGAATGGATAAAAAAACAAAACTCATCTATATGTTGCCTCCAAGAAACTCATTTTAAGCCCGAAGACACCTCCAGATTTAAAGTGAGGGAGTGGAAAAGAATTTACCATGCTAATGGACATCAGAAGAAAGCAGGAGTGGCAATCCTTATATCAAATCAATTAGATTTTAAGCCAAAGACTATAATAAGAGATGAGGAAGGACACTATATCATACTCAAAGGGTCTGTCCAACAAGAAGATCTAACAATTGTAAATATCTATGCCCCCAATGTGGGAGCAGCCAACTATATAAACCAATTAATAACAAAATCAAAGAGACACATTGACCATAATACAATAATAATAGGGGACTTTAACACTCCCCTCACTGAAATGGACAGATCATCCAAGCAAAAGATCAACAAGGAAATAAAGGCCTTAAATGAGACACTGGACCAAATGGACATCACAGATATATTCAGAACATTCCATCCCAAAGCAAGAGAATACACATTCTTCTCTAGTGCACATGGAACATTCTCCAGAATAGATCACATCCTCGGTCCTAAATCAGGCCTCAATGGGTATCAAAAGATTGTGATCATTCCCTGCATATTTTCAGACCACAATGCTCTGAAGCTAGAACTCAACCACAAGAGGAAGTTTGGAAAGAACCCAAATACATGGAGACTAAACAGCATCCTTCTAAAGAATGAATGCATCAACCGGGAGATTAAAGAAGAATTGAAAAAAATCATGGAAAAAATGATAATGAAAATACAATGGTTCAAAATCTGTGGGACACAACAAAGGCAGTCCTGAGAGGAAAATATATAGCAGTACAAGCCTTTCTCAAGAAACAAGAAAGGTCTCAGGTACACAACCTAACCCTACACCTAAAGGAGCTGGAGAAAGAACAAGAAAGAAACCCTAAGCCCAGCAGGAGAAGAGAAATCATAAAGATCAGAGCAGAAATTAATGAAATAGAAACCAAAAAAACAATAGAGCAAATCAACGAAACTAGGAGGTGGTTCTTTGAAAGAATTAATAAAATTGATAAGCCCCTGGCCTGACTTATCAAAAAGAAAAGAGAAAGGACCCAAATAAATAAAATCATGAATGAAAGAGGAGAGATTACAACTAACACCAAAGAAATACAAACTATTATAAGAACATACTATGAGCAACTCTAGGCCAATAAATTTGACAATCTGAAAGAAATGGATGCATTCCTAGAAACATATAAACTACCACAACTGAACCAGGAAGAAATAGAAAGCCTGAACAGACCCATAACCAGTAAGGAGATTGAAACAGTCATTAAAAATCTCCAAACAAACAAAAGCCCCAGGCCAGACAGCTTCCCTGGGGAATTCTACCAAACATTTAAAGAAGAACTAATTCCTATTCTCCTAAAACTGTTCCAAAAAATAGAAATGGAAGGAAAACTTCCAAACTCATTTTATGAGGCCAGCATCACCTTGATCCCAAAACCAGACAAGGATCCCATCAAAAAAGAGAGCTATAGACCAAGATCCTTGATGAACACAGAGGCGAAAATACTCAACAAAATACTAGCCAATAGGATTCAACAGTACATTAAAAGGATTATTCACCACGACCAAATGGGATTTATTCCAGGGCTGCAAGGTTGGTTCAACATCCGCAAATCAGTCAATGTGATACAACACATCAATAAAAGAAAGAACAAGAACCATATGATACTCTCAATAGATGCTGAAATGGCATTTGACAAAGTACAGCATCCCTTCCTGATCAAAACTCTTCAAAGTGTAGGGATAGAGGGCACATACCTCAATATCATCAAAGCCATCTATGAAAAACCCACCGCAAATATCATTCTCAATGGAGAAAAACCGAAAGCTTTTCCGCTAAGGTCAGGAACACGGCAGGGATGTCCATTATCACCACTTCTATTCAACATAGTACTAGAGGTCCTAGCCTCAGCAATCAGACAACAAAAGGAAATTAAAGGCATCCAAATCGGCAAAGAAGAAGTCAAATTATCACTCTTCGCAGATGATACGATACTATATGTGGAAAACCCAAAAGACTCCACTCCAAAACTGCTAGAACTTGTACAGGAATTCAGTAAAGTGCCAGGATATAAATTCAATGCACAGAAATCAGTTGCATTTCTCTACACCAACAGCAAGACAGAAGAAAGAGAAATTAAGGAGTCAATCCCATTTACAATTGCACCCAAAACCATAAGATACCTAGGAATAAACCTAACCAAAGAGGCACAGAATCTATACTCAGAAAACTATAAAGTACTCATGAAAGAAATTGAGGAAGACACAAAGAAATGGAAAAATGTTCCATGCTCCTGGATTGGAAGAATAAATATTGTGAAAATGTCTATGCTACCTAAAGCAATCTACACATTTAATGCAATTCCTATCAAAGTACCATCCATCTTTTTCAAAGAAATGGAACAAATAATTCTAAAATTTATATGGAACCAGAAAAGACCTCGAATAGCCAAAGGGATATTGAAAAAGAAAGCCAACATTGGTGGCATCACAATTCCGGACTTCAAGCTCTATTACAAAGCTGTCATCATCAAGACAGCATGATACTGGCACAAAAACAGACACATAGATCAATGGAACAGAATAGAGAGCCCAGAAATAGACCCTCAACTCTACAGTCAACTAATCTTTGACAAAGCAGGAAAGAATGTCCAATGGAAAAAAGACAGCCTCTTCAATAAATGGTGTTGGGAAAATTGGACAGCCACATGCAGAATAATGAAATTGGACCATTTCCTTACACCACACATGAAAATAGACTCAAAATGAATGAAGGACCTCAATGTGCGAAAGGAATCCATCAAAATCCTTGAGGAGAACACAGGCAGCAACCTCTTCGACCTCAGCCGCAGCAACATCTTCCTAGGAACAATGCCAAAGGCAAGGGAAGCAAGGGCAAAAATGAACTATTGGGATTTCATCAAGATCAAAAGCTTTTGCACAGCAGAGGAAACAGTTAACAAAATCAAAAGACAACTGACAGAATGGGAGAAGATATTTGCAAACGACATATCAGATAAAGGACTAGTGTACAAAATCTATAAAGAACTTAGCAACTCAACACCCAAAGAACAAATAATCCAATCAAGAAATGGGCAGAGGACATGAACAGACATTTCTGCAAAGAAGACATCCAGATGGCCAACAGACACATGAAAAAGTGCTCCATATCACTCGGCATCAGGGAAATACAAATCAAAACCACAATGAGATATCACCTCACACCAGTCAGAATGGCTAAAATCAACAAGTCAGGAAATGACAGATGCTGGCGAGGATGCGGAGAAAGGGGAACCCTCCTTCACTGTTGGTGGGAATGCAAGCTGGTGCAACCACTCTGGAAAACAGCATGGAGGTTCCTCAAAATGTTGAAAATAGAACTGCCCTATGACCGAGCAATTGCACTACTGGGTATTTACCCTAACGATACAAATGTAGTGATCCAAAGGGGCACATGCACCTAAATGTTTATAGCAGCAAGGTCCATTATAGCCAAACTATGGAAAGAACCTAGATGTCCATCAACAGATGAATGGATCAAGAAGATGTGGTATATATACACAATGGAATACTATGCAGCCATCAAAAGAAATGAAATCTTGCCATTTGCGACAACATGGATGGAACTAGAGCATATCATGCTTAGCGAAATAAGTCAAGCGGAGAAAGACAACTATCATATGATCTCCCTGATATGAGGAAGTGGTGATGCAACATGGAGGCTTAAGTGGGTACGAGAAGAATCAATGAAACAAAATGGGATTGGGAGGGAGACAAACCATAAGTGACTCTTAATCTCACAAAACAAACTGAGGGTTGCTGGGGGGAGAGGGACTGGGAGAAGGGGGGTGGGGTTATGGACATTGGGGAGGGTATTGCTTTGGTGAGTGCTGTGAAGTGTGTAAACCTGGTGATTCACAGACCTGTACCCCTGGGGATAAAAATATATGTTTATAAAATATAAAAAATTAAAAATTAAAAAAAAAAAAGAAAATCTGGTCTTGGGGCACCTGGATAACTCAATTAACTCAGTTGGTTGAGTGTCCAACTCTCGATTTTGACTCAGGTCATAATTTCAGGGTCGTGAGATCGAGACCCATGTGGGGCTTCATGCTGGGTGTGGAGCCTTCTTAAGATTCTCCCTCTCCCTGTGCCCCTCTAAACAAAAAGAAAATTTGCCATTTATTTATGTTTTATTCTTATGTTACAATAGCATACCTGAAATATTACAATAACATACCTAGTATTTCTTCAAAGCATGGTACTATTGGAAAAGTTTTGTCTCAAAATGCAATAATATTAAGTTGAGTGCATTTCAAATTTATCATATAAAAAGTTAAACAATTTTAATTTGGTATACATATAGGACTTTGAGCAAATATATTTTTAAACTGTATTTTAATCTCTGGGCTAAAATCTCTGACATCTGTCTGAATTCCTTGAAAGCACGATTATGTTGTGACAAGAATTTGGACTTTGAAAACTGAAGTTAAAATTATGACTTATTATTAGCTGTGTGATCTTGGTGACATATGTAACTATCCAAAGTCTCAAATTTCTTCAACTGATAAATGGAAATTATTATAACCTCTCAAATGGTTGTTGGAAGGATTGTTTAGGTAATGTATCTAATTGCTTGGTATATAGTAGGTTTACAAGAGATGCTATTCCACTTTCCTTTCTCTTTTGTGTAAATATAGTAATGAAAATTTTCATTTGTTTTTTTTAGAGAGAGTGAGAGCACGCATGTGAGGTGGGGGGTAGAGAAGGAAAAGGAGAAAGAGTCTTAAGCAGGCTCCTCTGTAAAGTCCCACTTAGGGATTAATCTAATTATCCTGAAATCCTGACCTGAGCCAAAATCAATAGTCAGATGCTTGACCAACTGAGCACTCATGTGCCCAGATATTGTAAACTCTGAATTCTGAAACTTTACAATTCTGAATCTTAAAGTGTGACAGAAAAACACTTCCAGCAATTTTTTTGAAAAATCACATCAATTACACTAGTGATTTTTCCTCATACTCTCTGAAGAAGTCATCAAAACATTATGATTGATATTTTTCTAATTAAAATATATTTAATATACTTTCCTATCACAGGTCAATAACCAAATCCTTCATATTAAAATAATACATAGTTTTGATGTATAGTTCTGATGTTCAGAACTTGGTGTGCTTTGTTATAACCTCTTTAATATTTGACAGTTGCCAGTATGTTTCATCCTACCTCAGAAAAATTAGATTCAAAATAAGTTGTTAATAGCCAGTAAGTGATTAAACTTCAATTTCTTAAACATCCCTTTTTAACCTAGTCTATCAACTTCCAGCTTTTAAAAGAACCTGAAGTTAGATCGATAAAAATTTATATTAGCATACACACACATTTATATGTATTTTTTAAGTTCATTTAAGTATTCTCTACATTGAACATGTGGCTTGAAGTCACAACCCTGAGATCAAGAATCGCATGCTCCCCTAACTGAGCCAGCCACGCACCCCTATATTTATATATGTAAATAAACATGTGTGTACACTATACACACTAAATACAATCTACTTAGTGTATTCAGAAATAATTAGCCAGTTTGAAACAATATAAACAGTTAGTACAGAAAATGCCTTAAAAAGAGAGAAATAATGACGCTGGCTGGAGCTGGTTCAAGAGTTCACTTATATAGTTAAAGTCCTTTGAAAGATATTGAAGAAAATTACTTGCCAACATTTTATTTTATGAACTTAAGCTGTGTTTTAAAACTTCCTTTTTTTAAAAGATATGTTCATTTTCATTTAAAGATACATTTCATTTTCATTTTGTTTCCATATAAATGTTTGCACAGCTCAGCTATTTGATAAAATATCCACAAGATGGTGCCATGGTTAACATGTTAATGTGGAACTTTGAGAACTAGAAGGGAGAAAAGTGTTTGACTTGCCATTGTATATGACAAAATCACCACCAAATTTTCATCCATTTGTTATAATTAATTCTAATTTTACATTTCAAGTGCTCAAATTATAACCTTTTTATAACAAGTTTTCTCATCGTTTGTAAACTTATATTTTCAAAGAAATGTTAAATAATGAAATTATATTCAAAATTGGTAATAGGGACATAAATTGGATCTTTTATACTTTACAAATTAGTGGATTTTTTAAATGGATATGTTTTTAATGATCCCTTGCTCCATCTTTACTGTCAGGATTAAGAATAACATTCAAAAGGCATAAATTAACATAAACTAAACTTATATAAAGGCCAGATTTTTTGCTATGGAATGTATTATGCCCCCCTTCAATTCATAAGATAAAGGATTAATCCCCATTGTGAAAGTATTTGGAGATGGAGCCTTTGGAAGGTGATTAAGTTTAGATAAGACATGAGTGGGAGTAGTGGGAACAGTGCCCTTACAAGAAAGACATCAGAGAGCTTGCTCTTTCTCCAGCATCTGAGAACACATCCAGAAGGTCTGCACTCCAGGAAGAATTTTTACCAGCAATTGGTTATACTAATAACCTGATTTTGGACTTCTAGCCTTTGGAATTGTGAGAAAATAAATGTCTGTTGTTTAACCCACTCAGTCTGTGGCACTTTGTTAAAACAGCCTGAACAAGCTATGGCAGTCTTGAACAAAGAAAATGAAATTTGCAAAAAGGCATTTATTAAAAAATAAGACCTGTTTACCCAGTAGATAGAAACTGGTATAGTTAATAATACTTATTATTTATAGTTAACTACAATTGTTAATATTTAAGGCTGTCGCAATTTGAGTTCACCATAGCTGTAGTAATAATGGTTACATTAATGAAATATCTAATATAATCATTTTAAAGGATTGTTCAAAAGGAAAAATTCAGAGGAAAATTTGATGAGTGGGTGGGGAAGATTTCCAGAAACAACCAAAGGTGTACAGCAGGAATACTAGAGAAAGAAGCTAGAAATGGATAAAAGTGAAATGAAGAACTTACTGCAGAAAAAAGGAAGTGTAAAACTGTCTCTGATTGGTTTTCCTAAAAACACCTTAAAGTCATTATTTAAAAATTTACCTCTAAACTCTTATCTCTTTGCACTTTTCTATTATGGTGTGTAACTATTATTGTTAGTTATACTGGAAAAATTGAAGTCTTTGATTCCTCAGTTCTTTATACGATATAACTTCCCCATCACTAGAGTTTGCCAATTCTTCCTCTGTGCAATATGTCTAATATATTTTTACCTAATTTTATAATTATTTATTTAAGATACCTGTGTTACTTCTTTAAACTTACATATTCTTCCAGATTTTAATCTAGTAGCCTATTTCCAACATAATCTATTGAGTAAAAACTACCTTTCATAAATTCTGTTTTGGTGATGTTATCGTTCAGAAATTGTTCTCTTTTGGACTTATTCTGAGCTCTACAACACTTCAAAATTACTTTTGAAGTCTTCTATCTTTCAATAGTCATTTCTCACTACTCATCACCACATCATAATGTTCATTTAATGCAGACACTTATAATAAAAACCAATTGTAGGTCGCCTGGGTGGCTCAGTCATTAAGCATCTGCCTTTGGCTCAGTCATGATCAGGGGGATCGAGCCCCATGTCTGGCTCCCTGCTCTGTGGGAGGCCTTCTTTCTTTCCCACTCCCTTTCCCCCTACTTGTTTTCTCTTTCACTGTGTCTCTCTCTGCCAAATAAATAAATAGAATCTTTAAAAAATAAAAAATAAAGATAAAAACCAATTGAGGGTATGGATAATTGGTATCCTTTAAAAAATTATTTTGAAATAATTTCAAACCTAAAAAACATAACAAAAATAGTGTAACATTTTGCAGGGGGCCTGGGGGGGCTCAGTGAGTTGAACATCTGACTTGATTTTGGCTCAGATCCATGCTCATCCAGAAGTCTGCTTGGAATTCTTTCTCCCTCTCCCTCTGCCACTCTCTCATTCCCTCAATAAATAAATAAATCTTTTTAAAAAAAGAAAAGAAAAAATAGTATATTCTGTATACCATTCACTCAAACTCACTAATTTTATTTTTTTTTCATTTATTTATTTTCAGCATAACAGTACCATTATTTTTTCACCACACCCAGTGCTCCATGCAATCCGTGCCCTCTATAATACCCACCACCTCGACCCCGACCTCCCACCACCCCCGCCACTTCAAACCCCTCAGATTGTTTTTCAGAGTCCATAGTCTCTCATGATTCACCTCCCCTTCCAATTTACCCCACCCCCCTTCTCTCTAACTCCCCATGTCCTCCATGCTTTTTGTTATACTCCACAAATAAGTGAAACCATATGATAATTGACTCTCTCTGATTGACTTATTTCACTCAGCATAATCTCTTCCAGTCCCATCCATGTTGCTACAAAAGTGGGGTATTCGTCCTTTCTGATGGAGGCATACTACTCCATAGTAAACTCACTAATTTTTAATGTTTTCTTAGTTTTTCTTTCTACACACACAAAAATACACATATATACTTTTTCAATTTTGTATTGTGGTGAAATACATTTAACATAAAATTTACCCATACTAACCATTAAAAATTTTTTTTTCATTTCTTTTCAATGTTCCAGAATTCATTGTTTATGCACCATACCCAGTGCTCCATGCAATACGTGTCCTCCATAATAACCACCACCAAGCTCACCCAACCTCCCACCCTCTGCCCCTCCCAAACCCTTAGATTGTTTTTCAGAGTCCACAGTCTCTCATGGATTGTCTCCCCCTCCAATTTCCCCCAACTCCCTTCTCCTCTCCATCTCCCCATGTCCTCCATGTTATTCCCTATGCTCCACAAGTAAGTGAAGCCATATGATAATTGACTCTCTCTGCTTGACTTATTTCACTCAGCATAATCTCTTGCAGTCCAGTCCGCATTGATACAAAAGTTAGGTATTCATCCTTTCTGATGGAGGCATAGTACTCCATTGTATATATGGACCACATCTTCCTTATCCATTTGCCCACTGAAGGGCATCTTGGTTTTTTCCACAGTTTGGCGACTGTGCCATTGCTGCTATGAACATGGGTTACGGGTGGCCCTTCTTTTCACTACATCTGCATCTTTGGGGTAAATACCCAGTAGTGCAATTGCAGGGTCATAGGGAAGCACTATTTTTAATTTTTTAAGGAATCTCCACATTGTTTTCCAAAGTGGCTGCACCAACTTGCCTTCCCACCAACAGTGTAAGAGGGTTCTCCTTTCTCCACATCCTCTCCAACACACGTTATTTACTGTCTTATTAATTTTAGCCATTCTAACTGGTGTAAGGTGGTATCTCAATGTGGTTTTGATTTGAATCTCCATGATGGCTAGATATGATGAACATTTTTTCATGTGTCTGTTAGCCATTTGTATGTTAACAATTTTTAAGTGCACAGTTCAGTGGCATTAAATACAGTTATAATATCATGCAACCACCACATGCTATGGAGATGGAGCTGTGGATATGGATTGCTCTCAATCTTGTTTTCATCTTGTAAGACTGAAACTCTATTCCCATTAAACAATAAGTCCCAGGGCACCTGATGGGCTCAGCCAGTAGAGCATGAAACTCTTGATCTTGGAGTTATAAGTTTGAACCCCATGTTGGGCATAGAGATCACTTAATAAAAAAATTTAAATTAAAATAAAATAAAACCCAACTCCCCATTCTCTCCTACTCCCAGCATCTGAAGATAACCATTCTACTTTCTGTCTCTATAATTTTGACTATTCTAAGTATCTCATATAAATATAATCATACCCTGTTTGGCTTTTTGTGACTGACATATTACTTAGCCTAATGTCCTCAAGGTTCATCTATGTTGTAACATATTTTGGATTTTTTCTCTTTAAAATGCTGAATAACATTCCATTGTATATATGTATCACATTTTGTCTATTCATTTATCTTTCATGGACACTTGGGTTGCTTCCACATCTTAACTCTTGTGCTTAATGTTGCTATGAATATGGGTGTACAAATATCTCTTTGAGGCTCTGCTTTCAATTCTTTGGTTATATACTTAAAATAGAATTGGGGAATTGCTAAATAATATATACATATATAAAATTTATATATTTATATTTGTATGTTTATATATACTTAAGATATCCATGTAATTTAATGTTATATATATGCATATATACATATATATGTGTATATATATAATTTCCCAAGTCATTACCAAATTTAGAAAATTTTCACGTTAGTATTATGTAATGTACAGTACATATTCAATTCAATTTTTGGCAGTTATCGCAGTAGTGTCTTTATGGCATTTTCCCCTGGATCCAAGATCCAATCCAGGTTTATACATTGCATTTTGTTGCCATGTCTTTTTAGTCTCCTTTAATCTGGAATGCACTTTTTTTTCTCTTTTAAGGAGGCTCCTTAAGCAGCATGGAGCCCAACATGGGGCTTGAACAGTGAGATTCACACCTGAGCTGAGATCAAGAGTCAGATGCTGAGGAGGAGCAAGATGGTGGAGGAGCAGGAGACCTAATATCATTGTGTCCCAGGAGTTCAGCTAGATACTTATTAAATCATTCTGAACACCTCTATACTAAACAGGAGATCAAAGAGAAGAATAACAGCAATTCTAGGAACAGAAAAGACCCATTTCTGGAAGGTAAGACATGTGGAGAAGTGAATCCGAGGCGACATATGGGCAAATAGACAGAGGTGGGAGGGTCTGGCTTTTGGTAAGTGGTAGAGCAGTGGAGTACAAAATCAGCACTTTTAGAAGTCTTCTCCGCTGAGGGCCATCATTCCAGAGGCTAAGTGGTGGTGGTGGGGAGCCCTCACGGGGACAGTGTGGTCTCAGGACCCATAGGGTCACAAAAAGATCAGGGGTGTCTGAGTGTGGCAGAGCTCCCAGGTATTGGAGTGAGGAAGCTGGCTACAGACACAGAGCTGAGGAGTGGGCTCTCAGCTCTGGGTTACCTTAAACCATGATCCAAGGCACACTTGGGCTACTGCTTTTCAAGCAGGGACCCCACAAGCGCAGATCTAGGGAGGGCCCTCCTTCCCCCTCCAGGAGGGGTGACACAGGAGCACACTACAGGAACCTGCTGGGTTTGAAGACTCCAAATGAGCCTGTGCATCAGAGATAGAAATGCTCAGTCATAGGCTGGGTGAGCTCAGAGTGCAGCTGGAGACAAGGGAGACAGGAATGATTAACTGCTTTTCTCTGAGGGCACACTGAGGAATAGGGCCTGAAGGTCTCAGTTCCTACGGGGCCAGAAAGTGGGAGGCCACCATCTTCATTCCTGTCCTCCAAAGCTGTACAGAAAGCATTCAGGGAACAAAGGCTACTGAGAGCAAGCCCAAGCAGATTACTTAGCCTGGCCTATGGCAAGGGCAATGAAATCCTGCCTTGGGCAAAGACATTTGGGAATCAGTGCAACTGTCCCGTCCCCCAGAAGATCAACAAGAACATCCAGCCAAGACCAAGTTCACTGATCAATGAGAATGACAAAACCTCAGAAATACAGTAATACAGCATATGGAATTTATGGCTTTTTCCCCAATGATTCTTTAGTCTTTCAAAGTTAACTTTTTAAATTTTATTTTTTCTTATTCTATTTAAAAAATTTTTCCACTTTCTTATATTAATGATTTTTAAACTATTTTATCTTATCACTACCTCTTAAAAAATCTTTTTGAATTTTTATTGTTATAGTCATATTCTATCCCTTCATTGTATTTAGTGTTACTTATGGTATACATATAGGTTTCTCTTTCTTTAAAATTTTGTGATACAGTTTCATTTAACAGATCACAATATACCCTAAATCTAGCACAAGGCTTTGTTCTAGTCTACAGCATAGTTATATTCTTTCCTTTTGTTTTTTCTTTTTTCAACCAACTTCAGATCAATTCCTTTATTAGAATCTTTAAAAATTTTTATCTTTACAGTCATATTCCATCCCTTCATCATGTTTACCCTTATTTTTGTGTATATATATATATATATATATAAATATATATATATTTTAATCTTTTTTAAAAATTGTGTGAGGCAATTTCTTCTAACAGACCCAAATACACCCAAAATCAAGTGTGTTGCTCTGTTCTATTCACCATCTAATATATGTATATTACATACACATATATTATATAATATATATAATATCATATATATATGTATATATATATATACATATATATATATTTCCCCCACTCATTGAGTCTCCTGGTTTAGGGTCTCTTCTGATTGGTTAGTGTATATTTTTCTGGGATTGTTGCTACCCTTTTAGCATTCTGTTCTCTCATTCAACTTTTCTTACCTGAATAAAATGACAAAGTGGAAAAACTCACCAAAGAAAAAGAACAAGAGGCAGCACTGAGGCTATGGACCTAATCAATATGGACATTGGTAAGATATCAGATCTAGAGTTCAGAATGACGATTATCAAGGTGCTTGCTGGGCTCAAAAAAAGCATGGAAAATATTAGAGAATTGCATTGTGGAGAAATAAAATCCCTTTATGGAGAAATAAAAGAACTATGATCTAACCAAGTTAAAATTAAGAAAGCTATTAATGAGGTACAGTAAAAAAAAAAAAAAAAAGTGGAGGCTCTTACTGCTAGGATAAATGAGAAAGAAGAGAGAATTACTGATATAAAAGACCTAATGATGGAGAATAAAGAAACCAAGAAAGAGATATATAAATAACCACTGGACCATGAGGGGAAAATTCAAGAGATGCATGATAACATAAGATAAAAAATTATTAGAGTAATTGGGATCCCAGAAGAAGAGAGAGAGGGGCAGAAGGTATACTGAAGCTAATAACAGTGGAGAACTTCCCTTATTTGGGGAAGGAAACAGGCATCCAAGTCCAGGAGACACAGAAAATCCCCCTCAAAATCAATAAAAATAGGTCCACACCTTGTCATCTAATAACAAAACTTATAAGTCTTAGTGACAAAGAGAAAATCCTGAAAGCAGCTCAAGACAAGAGGTCTCTAACATGCAATGGTAAAAATATTAGATTGGCAGTAGACCTATGCAGAGAGGCCTGGCAGGCCAGAAACGACTGGCATGATATATTCAGAACTAAATGAGAAAACTATGTAGCCAAGAATTCTATATCCAGCTAAGCTGTCACTGAAAATAGAAGAAGAAATAAAAAGCTTCCAGGATAAATGGAAACTAAAAGAATTTGCAAACACCAAACCAGCCCTACAGGAAACATTGAAAAAGATCCTCTAAGCAAAAGAGAGCCTAAAAGTAACAAACCAGAAAGGAACGGAGACAATATACAGTAACAGTCACTTTTCAGGCAATACAACATCACTAAATTCACATCTCTCAATAGTTACCCTAAATGTAAATGGGCTAAATTCCCCCAATCAAAAGACACAGGGTATCAGAATGGATGAGAAAAAAAAAAAAAAAAGATCCTTTGATATGCTGTCTGCAAGAAATTCATTTACCATGCTAATGAACATCAAAAGAAGCCCAGGGTGGCAATCCTTATATCAGATAAATTAGATTTTAAGGCAAAGATTATAATAAGAGATGGGGAAGGACACTATATCATACTTTTTTTTTTTAAAGATTTTATTTATTTATTTGACAGAGAGAGATCACAAGTAGGCAGAGAGAGAGAGGAGGAAGCAGGCTCCCTGCTGAGCAGAGAGCCCGATGCGGGGCTCGATCCCAGGACCCTGAGATCATGACCTGAGCCGAAGGCAGCGGCTTAACCCACTGAGCCACCCAGGCGCCCCACACTATATCATACTTAAAGGCTCTGTCCAACAAGAAGATTTAAGAATTTTAAATATCTATGTTCCTAACATGGGAGCAGATAACTATATGAACCAATTAATAACAAAACCAAAGAAACACATTGACAATATACAATAATAGTAGGGGACACCCCCCCCCTCATTGAAATGGACAGATCATCTAAGCAGATCAACAAGGAAGTAAAAGCTTTAAATGACACACTGGATCAGATGGACATCACAAATATATTCAGAACATTCCATCCCAATGAAACAGAATACACATACTTCTCTAGTGCACATGGAACATTCTCTAGAATAGATCACATTCTGGGTCACAAATCAGGTCTCTACTGGTACCATAACATTAGGGTCATCCCCTACATATTTTCAGACCACAATGCTCTGAAGCTAGAACTCAATCACAAGAGTAAATTTGGAAAGAACCCAAATACATGGAGGCTAAAGAGCAGTCTACTAAAGAATGAATGGGTCAACCAGGAAGTTAAGGAAGAATTGAAAAAAATTCATGGAAACAAATGATAATGAAAGAACAACTTTTCAAATCTGTGGCACAGCAAAGGCAGTCCTGAGAGTAAAATATATAGTGATACAAGCCTTTCTCAAGAAACAAGAAAGGTTTCAAATACACAACCTAATGCTACACCTAAAAGAGCTGGAGAAAGAATAGCAATGAAATTCTAAACCCATCAGGAGAAGAGAAATAATAAAGATCAGAGCAGAAATCAATGAAAAAGAAACCAAAACCAAAAACAAACAAACAAACAAAATCCAATAGAACAAATCAATGAAAGTAGGAGCTGGTTCTTTGAAAGAATTAATAAGATTAATAAACCCCTGGCCAGACTTATCAAAAAGAAAATAGAAAGGACCCAAATAAATAAAAACATGAATGAAAGAGGAGAGATCACAACCAACACCAAAGAAATACAAACAATTATAAGAACATATTATGAGCAACTATATGCCAGCAAGTTTGACAATCTGGAAGAAATGGATGCATTTCTAGAGACACGTAAACTAGCAAAGAGGAATAGAAAACCTGAACAGACCCATAACCAGTAAGGAGATTGAAGCAGTCATCAAAAAATTCCCAAACAACAAGAGTCCCGGGCCAGATAGCTTCTCAGGGGAATTCTAATAAGCATTTAAGAAGAATTAATTCTTACCCTCCTGAAACTGTTCCAAAAAATAAAAATGGAAGGAAAACTTCCAAACTCATTTTATGAGTCCAGCATTACCTTGATCCCAGAACCAGAAAAAGACTCCATCAAAAAAGAGAATTACAGACCAATATCCTTGATGACAATGCGAAAATTCTTACCAAAATACTAGCCAATAGGATCCAACAGTACATTAAAAGGATTATTCACTATGACCAATTGGGATTTATTCCAGGGCTGCAAGGTTGGTCCAACATTTGCAAATCAATCAATGTGTTACAATACATTAATAAAAGAAAGAACAAGAACCATATGATACTCTCAATAGATGCTGAAAAAGTATTTGACAAAGTACAGCATCCTTTCTTGATCAAATATCTTCATGGTGTAGGGATAGAGGGTACATACCTCAACATCATCAAAATCACCTATGAAAAACCCACAATGAATATCATTCTCAATGGGAAAAACTGAGAGCCTTTCCCCTAAGGTCAGGAACACAGCAAGGATGTCCACTAGCTCCACTCCTATTCAATATAGTACTAGAAGTCCTAGCCTCAGCAATCAGACAACAAAAGAAATAAAAGGCATCCAAATTGGCAAAGAAGTCAAATTCTCACTCTTTGCAGAAGATATGATACTTTATGTGGAAAATCCAAAAGACCCCACTCCAAATCTGCTAGAACTCATACAGGAATTCAGCAAAGTGTCAGGATATAAAACCAAAGCACAGAAATCCAACAGCAAGACAGAAGAAAGAGAAATTAGGGAGTCAATCCCATTTACAAGTGCACCCAAATCTATAAGATACCTAGGAATAAACCTAACCAAAGAGGCAAAGAATCTGTACTCAGAAAACTATAAAGTACTCATGAAAGAGATTGAGGAAGACACACACACACACAAAATGGAAAAGTGTTCCATGCTCAAGGATTGGAAGAACAAATATTGTGAAAATGTCTATGCTACCTAAAGAAATCTACACATTTAATGCAATCCCAATCAATAAAACATCCTTTTTCCCCCCAAAGAAATGGAACAAATAATCCTAAAAATTATGTGGAACCAGAAAAGACCTCAAATAGCCAGAGGAATGTTGAAAATGAAAGTCAAAGTTGGTGGCATCACAATCCCAGACTTCAAGCTCTATTTCAAAGCTGTCATCATCAAGACAGTATGGCAGTGGCACAAAAAGAGACACACAGATCAATGGAACAGAATAGAGAGCCCAGAAATAGAACCTCAACCCTATGGTCAACTAATCTTTGACAAAGCAGGAAAGGACGTCTAATGGTAAAAAGACAGTCTCTTCAACAAATGGTGTTGGGAAAATTGAGCAGCTACATACAGATAAATGAAACTGGATCATTTTCTTACACCACACACGAAAATAGACTCAAAATCCTTGGGAAGAACACAGGCAGCAACCTCTTCAACCTCAGCCACAGCAACTTTTCCTTAGAAACATCACCAAAATCAAGGGATGCAAGGGATAAAATGAACTCTTGGGACTTCATCAAAATCAAAAGCTTTTGCACAGCAAAGGAAACAGTCAACAAAACCAAAAGACAACTGACAGAATGGGAGAAGATATTCACAAATGACATATCAGATAAAGGGCTAGTATCCAAAATCTGTAAAGAACTTACCAAACTCAACACCCAAAGAACAAAAAATCCACCAAGAATTGGGCAGAAGACATGAATAGACAATTCTGCAAAGAAGACTTCCAAATGGTCAACCAGACACATGAAAAAGTGTTCCACATGACTCAGCCTCAGTGATCAAATCAAACCACAGTGAGATACCACCTCACACCAGTCAGAATGGCTAAAATTAACAAGTCAGGAAATGACACATGTTGGCAAAGATGTGGAGAAAGGGGAGCCCTTTTACACTGTTGGTGGGAATGCAAGCTGGTGCAGCTGCTCTGGAAAACAGTATGGAGGTTTCTCAAAAAGTTGAAAATAGAGCTACCCTATGACCCAGCAATTGCACGACTGTTATTTACTTACCCTAAAGATACAAATGTAGTAATCCAAAGGGGCACGTGCAGCCAAATGTTTATGGCATCAATGTCCGCAGTAGCCGAAATATGGAAAGTACCTAGATGATATCCATCAACAGATAAAAAAGATAAAGAAGATGTGATATATATATACATATATGTATATATATATATATATATATATATATATATTCATATATATATACAAATACTATGCAGCCATCAAAGAAAAACACAGAATCCTGCCATTTGCAATGACATGGATGGAACTAGAGGGTATTATGCTATGTGAAATAAGTTAATCAAAGAAAGAGAATTATTATATGATCTCCCTGTTACAACGAATTTGAGAGGCTGGGAGGGGGAGAAGGGGACGGTCATGAGGTGTAGGGAGGGGAAAAAAATGAAACAGGATGGGAATGGGGAGGGAAACAAACCATAAGAGACTCTTAATCCCAGGAAACAAACTGAGAATTGCTGGGGGATGGGAGGGGAGGGATAGGGTGGCTGGGTTATGGACATTGGGGAGGGTAAGTGTTATGGTGAGTGTTGTGAATTGTGTAAAACTGATGATTCACAGACCTGTACCCCGGAAGCAAATCATACATTATATGTTTTAAAAAAAAAAATTCAGATGGTTAACCAACTGAGCCACCCAGGTGCCCATGGAATGGACTTTTTTTTTGGGCGGGGGGTCTTTTATGATACTGATGCTTTGAGGAGTAGAGGACAGTTGTTTTGCACAATATCCTCTGATTTCTGTTTGTCTGAAGTTTTTTCAGGGTTAAATTCAGGTTATGTATTTTGGCCAAATCATAATGATTATGTCAGTTTGTCTAACAACATTTGCTACACTGAAAATTCCATTAGTTAATGGTTTGTTTTTCCTATTGTACTTAAAAAAAATCAGCAGATATATGTATATTCTCTTATTTCCCTTTACTTCTTACATAAAAGATAGCATATCACATTTATTTTTATAGCTTGCCTTATTCACTTCACATTATATCCTAGAAATCTCTTCATTTCAGTTTATTCAGATCTTCCTCATTATCTTTTACAACCACATGCTCTATTGTGCAGATGTGCTATTATTTATTCATCTAATTTCCTATGTATGAGCAATTCTTTTTTTTTTTTTCCTTCTGTATTCTGTTATTACAAATAATGGGAAAGGAGAGCCTGGGTGGCTCAGTTGATAAACATCTCCCTTTGGCTCAGGTCATGATTCCCAGATCCAGGGATTGAGCCTCACATAGGGTTCCCTGCTCCTCAGGGGGCCTGATTCTCCCTCTTCCTCTGTCTGCTGCTCCCCCTGGCTTGTACTGTCTCTGTCAAATAAATAAATTCTTTAAAATATATAGATATATTTTATCTGATATTAACATATTCATTTTACTCTCTTATGGTTACTCTTTGAATGATACATCTTTTCCCATCATTTTACTTTAAGTCTATTTGTCTTTAAATCTGAACTGTATCTCTTGTGTATGACATATAGTTAAATCTTGCCTTTTATACTGCCTTAAATTCTCTGTCTTTTAACAGTGGTGTTTAGCCCACTCACATTTAACTAATTATGATATGGTTAGATTTCCATCCATTATTTTGCTATGTGTTTTCCAAATGTCTAATGTATATTTTTTCTTTACTGCATTCTTGTTTCAAACAAATACATTTTAGTGTACCATTGCAATTCCTCTGGTTATATTTTTAACTGAATATTTTGTACTTATTTTAATAATATTTGTTCTAGGGATTACAATATGCATCTTAATTCATGACTATATGCCTAAGGTTAATACTGATTCAATTCCAGTAAAGTATTATATCTACATTTTTGGTGCTACTATTGTCACACATATCTATATATGTTATAAATTCAACAATATAATGTTATGATTATTGTTTCATATAATATTGTCTCTTAAAGAAATTAAGAAATGAAAAAAGAACTATAGATATTTATACAGATTTTTATATTTACCCATAATATTTACCAGTTCTAGCATCCTTTATTTCTTCCTGTAGATTTAAGTTAATGTTCCATATCATTTCCTTCAATACTTCTTTAGTATTTGTTATAGGGAATGTCTATTAGGTGTAAATTCTTTTAGTATTGTTTAATCTGGGAAATCTGTATTTTTCCTGAAATTTTACTATATAATTATTTCGTGATAACATTTTTTTCCTCCCACACTTTGAATATGTCATTCCACTGCCCTTTTTCCTCCATCACTGTTGATGAGAAGTCAATGTTAATCATATTGTTGTTTCTCTATACTTGATGAAAATTTTTTCTCTTGCTGCTTTCAAGATTTCTCTTAGTACCCATAGTTTTTTGAGCTCCTTGAATATCTAAGTTAATGTTTTGTTTATTTAATCATATTTACAAAGGTTTTAGCCATTATTTTTTAATAACCTTGTCACCCCCCTCATTTTTTATTAATTAATTTATTTTCACAAAAACAGTATTCATTATTTTTTCACCACACCGAGTGCTCCATGCAATCCATGCCCTCTATAATACCCATCACCTGGTACCCCAACTTCCCACCCCCCCGCCACTTCAAACCCCTCAGATTGTTTTTCAGAGTCCATAGTCTCTCATGGACTCCCCTTCCAATTTACCCCAACTCCCTTCCAATTTACTCCCACCTCCCCTTCCACTTTACCCCAACTCCCTTCTCCTCTCTAACACCCCTTGTCCTCCATGATATTTGTTATGCTCCACAAATAAGTGAACCCATAGGATAATTGACTCTTTCTGCTTGACTTCCCTATGACCCTGCAATTGCACTACTGGGTATTTAACCCAAAGATACAGATATCGTGAAAACAAGGGTCATCTGTACCCCAATGTTTATAGCAGCAATGGCCATGGTCGCCAAACTATGGAAAGAACCAAGATGCCCTTCAACGGATGAATGGATAAGGAAGATGTGGTCCATATACACTATGGAGAATTATGCCTCCATTAGAAAGGATGAATACCCAACTTTTGTAGCAACATGGACGGGACTGGAAGAAATTATGCCATTATTTTTCAAATTACTTTTCTACCTCCTCTTCCCTTTTCTCTTGTTCTGAGCCTTCCACTACGTGTATGCTGGCAAACTCCATGTTGTTCCACAAGTTTCTGAGATTCTATTAATCTTTATTTAGTAATTTTACTCTGGGCTTTTAAATTTGTTTTTATTTCTATTGATCTAGATTCAAGTTCACTGATTCTTTTTTTTTTTTTTTTAATTTTTGACACTTAAATTGCAGTTGAGTGGTTAGGTTTAGGGTTAGGGTTAGGGTAAATTTTTCATTCTAATTATTTTACATTTCTAAAATAAAATCTACAAACTCTAAAGATTTGCTTCTTTTTAATAATTTTTATTTATATTGATCACCATATTTGTTCATTTATTATTAACATATTTTTCTTTAACCTTTAAACACGGTTTCCTTTAATTCTTTGAACTTATTTATAATAACTGTTTTGAAGTCATTTGATGCTAAATCCAACATCATGACCCACCTAGATTCAGTTTCTGTTGATTGCACTTTTCCTGAGTATGGATCATATTTTCCTGTTTGTATGTAGACGCAAGCAGCCCCAGACAAGAACTCCACATTCTGCTACTGTTCAGTGTTTCTTCACAAACACTTAAATTTGTTGCTTCCCACTGCTCTATTTCTAGAACTGTGAAAATTGTATTTTTTAACACTTTTGTCCAATTTTATAGTTGTTTTAAAGTGAAAGAATTTGTCAAAATTTTCATTCTGCCTCAGCGAGAAGTCCTTTCTTTTTAATTCTGTATTTTTAACAACATTAAGTATGATTTTTGTTGTTGCTAATAGGGAATTTTTGTTTAGATTTCTCTACACATTTATATATATTCACTGTTTCTTTTTTCTCTTTCTTTTTTTTTAACTTGGATTAATTTTGTGGTTTTTTAAAAATTTCTTTTCAGTGTACCAGAATTCATTGTTTATGCACCATACCCAGTGTTCCATGCAATATGTGCTGTCCATAATACCCACTACCAGGCTCACCCAACCTTCCTCCCTGCCTCTCCAAAACCCTCAGATTGTTTTTCAGAGTCCATAGTCTTTCATGGTTCATCTTCCCCTCCAATTTCCCCCAACTCCCTTTTCCTCTCCATCTCCCCATAGCCTCCCTGTTATTTCTTATACTCCACAAATAAGTGAAACCATTTGATAATTGACTCTCTCTGCTTGACTTATTTCACTCAGCATAATCTCTTCCAGTCCTGTCAACATTGATACAAAAGCTGGGTATTCATCCTTTCTGATGGAGGCATAATACTCCATAGTGTATATGGACCCCATCTTCCTTATCCATTCATCTGTCAAAGGGCATCTGGGTTCTTTCCACAGTTTGGCGACTGTGGCCATTGCTGCAATAAACACAGGGTATGGATGGCCCTCCTTTTCACTACATCTGTGTCTTTGAGGTAAATACCCAGTACTGCAGTTGTAGGGTCATAGGGAAGCTCTATTTTTAATTTCTTAAGGAATCTCCACACTGTTTTCCAAAGTGGCTGCACCAACTTGCATTCCCACCAACAGTGTAAGAGGGTTCCCCTTTCTCCACATCTTCTCTAACATACGTTATTTACTGTCTTATTAATTTTGGCCATTCTAGCTGGTGTAAGGTGGTATCTCAATGTGGTTTTGATTTGAATCTCCCTGATGGCTAGAGATGATAAACATTTTTTCATGTGTCTGTTAGCCATTTGTATGTTTTCATTGGAGAAGTGTCTGTTCATGTCTTCTGCCCATTTTTTGACATGATTATCTGTTTTGTGTGTGTTGCGTTTGAGGAATTCTTTATAGATCCTGGATATCAGCCTTTGCCTGTACTGTCATTTGGGAATATCTTCTCCCATTCTGTGAGTTGCCTCTTTGTTTTGCTAACTGTTTCTTTTTCTGTTAAGAAGCTTTTGATCTTGATGAAGTCCCAAAAATTTATGTTAGCTTTTTGTTTTCTTTGCCTTTGGAGACACATCTTGAAAGAAGTTGCTGTGGCCGATGTCAAAGAGGTTACTGCCTACATTCTCCTCTAGGATTCTGATGGATTCCTGCCTCATGTTGAGGTCTTTTATCCATTTCGAGTTTATATTTGTGTATGACGTAAGAGAATGGTTAGTTTCATTCTTCTATATATAGCTGTCCAATTTTCCCAGCACCATTTATTAAAGAGGCTGTCTTTTTTCCATTGCATATTTTGTCCTGCTTTGTCAAAGATTATTGGACCATAGAGTTGAAGGGCCATATCTGGGCCCTCTACTCTGTTCCACTGGTCAATGTGTCTATTTTTATGTCGTACCATGCTGCCTTGTTGATAACAGCTTTGTAGTAAAGCTTGAAATCAGGCAACGTAATTCCCCCAGTTTCGTTTTTCTTTTTCAACATTTCCTCAACAATTAAGGGTCTCTTCTGATTCCATACAAATGTTAGGATTGTTTGCTCCAGCTCTTTGAAAAATGCTGGTGGAATTTTGATTGGAATGGCATTGAAAGTATAGATTGCTCCAGGCAGTATAGACATTTTAACAATGTTTATTTTTCTGACCCATTAGCATGAAATGGTCTTCCATCTTTTTGTGTCTTCTTCAATTTCTTTCATGAGTGTTCTGTAGTTCCTTGAGTACAGATCCTTTACCTCTTTGGTTAGGTTTATTTCCAGGTATCTTATGGTTCTTGGTGCTATAGTAAATGGAATCAATTCTCTAATTTCCCTTTCTGTATTTTCATTGTTAGCGTATAAGTAAGCAACTGATTTCTGTACATTGACTTTGTATCCTGCCACATTACTGAATTGCTGTATGAGTTCTAGTAGTTTGGGGGTGGAGTCTTTTGGGTTTTCCATATAAAGTATCACGTCATCTGTGAAGAGAGAGTTTGACTTCTTCATTAACAATTTGAATACCTTTTATTATTTTTGTTGTTGTTGTTTTCTGATTGCTGTTTCTAGGACTTCTAATACTATGTTGAACAAAATTGGTGAGAGTGGGCATCCTTGTCAGGTTTCTGATCTCAAAGGGAAGGCTGTCAGCTTTTTCCCATTGACAATAATATTTGCTGTGGGTTTCTCATAGATAGATTTTATGAAGTTGAGGAATGTTCCCTCTATCCATATACTTTGAAGCATCTTTAATCAGGAACAGATGTGGATTTTGTCAAATGTTTTTTCTGCATCAATTGAGAGGACCATGTGGTTCTTCTCTCTTCTCTTATTGGTTTGTTCTATCACATTGATTGATCACATTGATTTGCAAATGCTGAACCATCCTTGCAACCCAGGGATGAATCCCACCTGGTCATGGTGGATAATCTTTTTAATGTGCTGTTGGATCCTATTAGCTAGGATCTTGATGAGAATCTTAGCATCCATATTCATCAGGAATATTGGTCTGAAATTCTCCTTTTTGGTGGGGTCTGTCCTTGGTTTGGGGATCAGGGTAATGCTGGCTTCATAAAAGGAGTCTGGAAGTTTTCATTCTGCTTCAATTTTATTGAAATAGCTTCAGGATAAGAGGTATTATTTCTTCTTTGTAAGGTTGGTAGAATTCCCCAGGGAAACCATCAGGTCCTAAGCTCTTGTTTTTTGGGAGATTTTTGATCACTGCTTCAATCTCATTACTAGTATCAGTCTATTCAGGTTGTCAATTTCTTCCTGGTTCAATTTGGGAACTTTATAGTTTTCCAGGAATGCATCCATTTCATCTAGGTTGCTTAACTTATTGGCATATAACTGTTGATAATAATTCTGATGATTGTTTCTATTTCCTTGGTGTTAGTTGTGATCTCTTTCCTTTCATTCATCATTTTATTAATTTAGGCCTTCTCTCTTTTCTTTCAGATTAGTTTGGCCAATGGTTTATCAATCTTATTGATTCTTTCAAAAAACCAGCTTCTAGTTTCATTGATGCATTCTACTGTATCTCTAGTTTCTATCTCATTGATCTCTGCTCTAATCTTGATCATTTCCCTTCTTGTGTATGGATTTGGCTTAATTTTTTGTTGATTCTCCAGTTCTTTAAGGTGTAGAGACAGCTAGTGTATTCTGGATTTTTCAATTTTTTTGAGGGAGGCTTGGATGGCTATGTATTTCCCCCTTAGGACTGCCTTTGCTGTATCCCATAGGTTTTGGACTGAAGTGTCTTCATTCTCGCTGGTTTCCATGAATTGTTTACGTTCCTCTTTGACTTCCTGGTTGATCCAAGCATTCTTAGGCAAGGTGGTCTTTTAGCTTCCAGTTGTTTGAATTCCTTCCAAACTTTTCCTTTTGGTTGTGCTCCAGTTTCAAAGCACTATGATCTGAGAATATCCAGGGAATAATCTCAGTCTTTTTGTATTGGTTGAGCCCTGATTTGTGACCCAGTATGTGGTCCATTCTGAAGAAGGTTCCATGTGCACTTTAGAAGAATGAGTATTCTGTTGTTTTAGGGTGGAATGTTCTGTATATATCTATGAGGTCCATCTGACCCAATGTGTCATTCAGTGCTCTTGCTTCTTTGATTTTCTGCTTGGATGATCTGTCTATTACTGATAGTGGTGTGTTAAGATCACCTACTATTAATGTATTCATATCAATAAGACTCTTTATGTTGATTAACAGTTTTCTTATTTAATTGGCTGCTCCCATACTGGGGGCATAAATATTTATAATTGTTAGATCTTCTTGGTGGATGGTCCCTTTAAGAATTATGTAGTATCTTTTTGTATCTCTGACTACAGTCTTTAGTTTAAAATCTAATTTATATGATATGAGAATCACTACCCCAGCCTACTTTGAGGCCCACTGGCATGAAAGATGCTTCTCCATCCCTTCACTTTCAGTCTGGATGTATCCTTAGTTTCAAAATGGGTCTCTTGTAGACAACATATGGATGGGCCCTGTCATTTTATCCAATCTGCAACCCTGTGCCATTTTATGGGTATATTTAGGCCATTCACATTGAGAGTGATTATTGAGAGATAAGTTTTTATCGATGTCATCGTGCTACCTGTGAAGTCTTTGTTTCTATAGATTGTCTCCATATATTTCTGTTCAATGATATTCTTGGGTTTTTTCCTCTTTTGTAGAACCCTCCCCCCCTTAATATTTCTTGCAGTGCTGGCTTGGTGGTCACATACTCTTTTAAACCTTGCTGGTCTTGGAAGGTCTTTATCTCTCTATCCATTTTGAATGTCAGCCTTGCCAGATAAAGTATTCTTGGCTGCATGTTCTTAATGCCCTAAATACATCTTGCCAACCATTATTGGCTTTCCAGGTTCCTGTGGACAGGTCTGATGTTATTCTGATAGGCTTTCCTCTGTACATAAAGAATCTCTTCCCCCTAGCTTCTTTCAAAAGCTCCTGTCTAAAATTGTGATTCACCATTTTCACAATCAGGTGTTTTGAGGTCTTTCTAGATTCTATGATCTTGGGGGGAGACCTTTCTGCCTCTAGTACATGAAGATGATTCCATTCACCAGATTGGGAAAATTTTCATGGATAATTTATTCAACTATATCATCTAATCTTCTTTCTTTCTCCTGCCCCTCAGGGAATCCACTAATTCCGTTGTTGGAACATTTCATGGCATCATTTATTTCCCTAATTCTGTTTTCATGGCTTCTAAGCTGTTTGTTCCAGGATTCCTCCTGATCCTTTTTCTCTATCAGTTTGTCCTCCAGATCACTAATTCTATATTCTGCCGAAGTTACCCTAGCTTTTAGAGAATTTAGATTAGATTAAAACTCATTGAGAGTATTGTTAACATCATCCCTCATGGATTTCACTTCTGCCCTCATCAATTCCATTTTGTCATCAAAGGCTTTCTCCAACCTAGCTATTGCCTGGATAATTGTTAGTCTGAATTCCTTTTCCAATATACTGTTTATGTCCATATCCAATAGCTCTGATGGAGAGGGACCACTCTGAATTTTTCCTCTGTTTGGCATTCCTCCTCCTCGTCATTTTGGTGAGAGATTGCTGAACCAATGTGTAGCTGAATGCATCAACCGTGGTGCAGGCAAGGTGCACTCTGGAATGCTTCTGAGCAATTGAGAGTCCCCACCAAAAAGAAAGTGAAAGGAAAAAGAGAGAGGGACAGGAAAAAAAAGAAAGAAGAAAAAATAAAAGAGAAGTTCTAGCCTGAATGGACCCCAAAGGTAAGATTTATAAAGTATACAAACAAAAACAGACAAACAAAAAGACCAACAAAAGTAAGTGACAAGAAAAATAAATAAATTTTTAAAAAAAGAACCCAGCCAAAATGAACCCCAAGTATAAGATTTATATACTATCAGAACAACAAGAAATACACAGAAACACTGACAGAAAAAAAATATGGTCAGTGTGGGAGGGGAAGGTTATTTTGATTCTTCCTGGGTGTATCTTGATATCTTTGTTAAAGGACTCAACTTTCCTGAGATAAAGGGGGGTTAAAACTGGTTTTCATACAGGGGTAGCATTCATTAGGGAAAGGGGATTATCTGGAAGGTTATCCTTATATGAATATTTAAAATAATAATAAAATAAAATAATAGAAAAGCAAAAGAAAAACACAGGTATGTGTATCAAAAAAGTTCAGGCTAAAAGGTTATTATGGGAGTAGGACTCAAAAGATGGTAGAGAAGCAGCAGACTGAGATGACATCAGGTAGCAGGAGATCAAAGAGAAGAAGAGCAGCAATTCCAGAAACAGTAAATCCACCACTTTCTGAAATGTAGCACCTGTGGAAAAGTGAAAAAGTGATGGGAAGATAGACTGTGGTGTGAGGGGCCAGCTTCCGGCAAGTGATGGAACAATGGAGCACAAAATCAGAACTTTTAAGTCTGCTCCACTGAGGGACATCACTCCAGAAGCTAAGCCAAGGTGAAACCCACCTGGGAACAGCATGGTCTCAGGTCCTACGGGGTCACTGAAGGATCGAGGGTGTCTGAGTGTCACAGAGCTTGCAGGTATTAGAGCAGGGAAGCTGGCTAGAGAGACAGAACTAAGGAGTGAGCTGTCAACTCGGGGTTACCTTAGACTGTGATCTGTGGCCACTGCTCTTTGAGCAGGGACCCCACAAGATCTGAGGAGAACCCCCCTGGAAGAGCACAAGGATCTGCTGGCTTTGGAGATTCCAAGCAGGGCTGTGTGTCAGAGACAGAGACACGAGGTCACAGGCTGGGTGAGCTCAGAGCACAGCCAGAGGCCAGGGAGATGGGAGTGATTGAGCACTTTTCTCCAAGGGTGCACTGAGAAGTGGGGCCCCAAGCTCTTGGCTCCTCCGGGCTGCAGATTGGGAGGCTGCCATTTTCATTCCCATCCTAAAGAACTCTATGGAAAACATTCAGGGAACAGAAGTTCCCAAAAGTGAACCCGAGCGAATTACTTAGCCCAGCATGGGTAAGTGTAGTGCATTTCTGTCTTGGCCAAAGATACTTGAGAATCACTACAACAGGCCCCTCCCCCAGAAGATCAGCAAGAAATCCAGCCAAGCCCAAGTTCACTTACTAAGGAGAACAGTGGAATTCCAGAGGAGGAGAAAACAAAACATGGAATTCATGGCTTTCTCCCCATGATTCTTTAGTCTTGCAAAGTTAATTAATCTTTTTAATTTTATTTTTTTCTTATGCTAAAATTTTTTTAACTTTTACTCTTTCTTTTTTTAAAACATTTTTAACTAGTTTATCTTAACAATACCTTTCATTAAAAAAATAGTTTTGAACCTTCATTATTATAGTATTATTTTATCCTTCATTGTATCTAACTTTATTTTCTGTATACACATAGGGTTTTTTCTTCTAAAAAAGTTTGGGATACAACTTCTTCTAATAGATCAAAATATATCCTAAATCCAGCACATGGCTTTGTTTTAGTCTCCAGCCTGAGCAAATACTCTCCACTTTTTTTTTCTTTATTCTCCCAACCAACGTATCTCATCAACTTCTTTTTTTAGAAATATTTAAAGAAAATTTTCATCTTTATATTCATATTCCATCCCTTCATCATGTTTACCCTTACTTTGTGTGTGTGTGTGTGTGTGTGTTTCATTCTTTAAAATTTGGGGAGGGAGTTTCTTCTAAGAGACCAAAATACTCCCAGTGGGTGGGTGACTCTGTTCTATTCACCAGTCTGAAATATATATATATATATTTTTTTTCTTTTAAAAAAATTTTTTTAACTTCTTTTTGTCCCCTTTCTTCCCCCCATGATATACGGTCTTTTCTGATTTGCTTAAAGCACATTTTCCTGGGGTCTTTGCCAACCTTTCAGTATTCACACAAAAAGAACAAGAGGCATGGGGTGCCTGGGTGGCTCAGTGGGTTAAGCCTCTGCCTTCATCTCAAGTCATGATCCTGGGGTTCTGGGATTGAGCCCCACATCAGGCTTTCTATTCAGCAGGGAGCCTGCTTCTCCCATGCCCCCTGCCTGCCTCTCTGCCTACTTGTGATCTCTCTCTCTCCTCTCTGTCAAATAAATAAATAACATTAAAAAAAAAAAGAACAAGAGGCAGTACTGAAGGCTAGGGACCTAATCAATATGGACATTGGTAATATGTAAGATCTAGAGTTCAGGATGACAATTCTCAAGGTGTTAGATGGGCTGGAAATAGACATAGAACATATTAGAGAAATGCTATCTGGAGAAATAAAAGCCCTTTCTGGAGAAATAAAAGAACTAAAATATAATCAAGCAGAAGTCAAAAAAGCTATTAATGAGGTGCAGTAAAAAATGGAGGCTCTTACTGCTAGGATAAATGAGGCAGAAGAGAGAATTAGTGATATAGAAGACCAAATGACAGAGAATAAAGAAGCTGAGCAAAAGAGAGACAAACAACTACTGGACCATGAGGGGAGAATTTGAGAGATAAGTGATACCATAAGACGGAACAACATTAGAATAAATGGGATTCCAGAAGAAGAAGGAAGGTATATTAGAGAGAATTATTGTAGAGAATTTCCCTAATATGGCAATGGGAACAAGCATCAAAATCAAGGAGGCACAGAGAACTCCCCTCAAAGTCAATAAGAATATTTCCACACCCCATCATCTAATAGTAAAATTTACAAGTCTTAGTGACAAAGAGAAAATCCTGAAATCAGCCCAGGACAAGAAGTCTGTAGTATACAATGGTAAACATATTAGATTGGCATTAGACTTATCCACAGAGACCTGGCAGGCCAGAAAGAACTGGCATGATATATTCAGAGCACTAAATGAGAAAAACATGCAGCCAAGAATACTATATACAGCTAAGCTATCACTGAAAATAGAAGGAGAGATAAAAAGCTTCCAGGACAAACAAAAACTAAAAGAATTTGTAAACACCAAACCAGCTCTATAGGAAATATTGAAAGGGGTCCTCTAAGCAAAGAGAGAGCCTAAATGTAGTAGATCAGAAAGGAACAGAGACAATATACAGTAATAGTCACCTTACAGACAGTACAATGGCACTAAATTCATATCTCTCAATAGTAACCCTGAATGTAAATGGGCTCAATGCCCCAATCAAAAGACACAGAGCATCAGAATGGATAAAAAACAAACTCCATCAATATGTTGTCTACAAGAAACTCATTTTAGACCCAAAGACACCTCCAGATTTAAAGTGAGGGTTGGAAAACCATTTACCATTCTAATGAACATCAAAAGAAACCTGGGGTGGCAATCCTTAATTCAGATAAATTAGGGTCTGTCCAACAAGAAGATCTAACAATTGTAAATATCTATGCCCCTAACATGGGAGCAGCCAATTATATAAACCAATTAATAACAAAATCAAAGAAACACATTGACCATAATACAATAATAATAGGGGACTTTAACACTCCCCTCACTGAAATGGACAGATCATCCAAGCAAAAGATCAACAAGGAAATAAAGGCCTTAAATGACACACTGGACCAGATGGACATCACAGATATATTCAAAACATTCCATCCCAAAGAAACAGAATACACATTCTTCTCTAGTGCACATGGAACATTCTCTAGAATAGATCATAAATCAGGGGTCAACGGGTATAAAAAGATTGGGATCATTCCCTGCATATTTTCAAACTACAATGCTCTGAAATTAGAACTCAATCACAAGAGGAAATTTGGAAAGAACCCAAATACATGGAGGTTAAAGAGCATCTTTCTAAAGAATGAATGGTCAACCAGGAAATTAAAGGAGAATTGAACAAATTCATGGAAACAAATGATAATGAAAGCACAACTGTTCCAAATCTGTGGGACACAGCAAAGGCAGTCCTGAGAGGAAAATATAGAGTGATACAAGCGTTTCTCAAGAAACAAGAAAGGTTTCAAATACACAACCTAACATACACCTAAATGAGCTGGAGAAAGAACAAAGAAAGCCTAAACCCAGCAGGGGAAGAGAAATAATAAAGATCAGAGCAGAAATCAATGAAATAGAAACCAACAAAACAATAGAACAAATCAATGAAACTAGGAGCTGGTTCTTTGAAAGAATTAATAAGATTGATAAACCCTTGGCCAGACTTATCACAAAGAAAAGAAAAGGGACCTAAATTTTAAAAATCATGAATGAAAGAGGAGAGATCTCAACCAACACCAAAGAAATATGAACAATTATAAGACATATTATGAACAACTATATGCAAGCAAATTTGACAATCTGGAAGAAATGGGTGAATTCTTAGAGATATATAAACTACCACAACTGAACCAGGAAGAAATAGAAAACCTGAAAAGACCAGACCCATAACCAGTAAGGAGATTGAAGGAGTCATCAAAAAACTCCCAACAAACAAGAGTCCAGGTCCAGACGGCTTCCTAGGGTGTAAGGCACATAACTAGAGGTGACTCCACAGGGAGCGGCCCAGAATAAAGATGGCGCCGGCTTGCCGTCTCTTCCGGCCAACAAGGCGCCAATTTCACAGTTTCGGTTCCTGAAACCTATGGCACTTCCTCCTCTCGCCCGATACGCCTTACTCAGCAACTGCTACTTGGCATAATCTTATTGGCTCTTCCCCCTCTGTCCTCACTTTCCTTCTGCTGCTCTATATAAGGTGTGCCCCCGCACAATAAAGTGAGATCCTGCTTCGACAGATCCCCCGAGCCCAGTGTCTTCTGTGGGAACGTTCCGGGTTAACGACACTCACCATCCCGCTCAGCCCCAAGGAGAGGCCTCCGGCTGGCCCGGGCGCCTCCTCCCCTCGGCGGGGAGCCCAACACTAGGGGAATTCTACCAAACATTTAAAGAAGAATTAATTCCTATTCTCCTGAAACTGTTCAAAAAAATAGAAATGGAAGGAAAACTTCAAAACTCATTTTATGAGTCCAGCATTATCTTGATCCCAAAACCAGACAAAGACTCCATCAAAAAAGAGAATTACAGACCAATATCCTTGATGAACACCAATGTGAAAATTCTCACCAAAATACTAGCCAATAGGATCCAACAGTACATTAAAAGAATTATTCACCATGACCAATTGGGATTTATTCCAGGGCTGTGAGGTTGTTTCATTTTTTTAAAAAAGATTTTTATTTATTTGATGCACACAGAGAGAAATCATAAGTAGGCAAAGAGGTAGGCAGAGAAAGAGGAGGAAGCAGGCTCCCCGCTGAGTGGAGAGTCCAATGTGGGACTCGATCCCAGAACCCTGAGATCATGACCTGAGCCGAAGGCAGAGGTTTAGCCCACTGAGCCACCCAGGTGCCCCCGCAAAGTTGTTTCAATATCTGCAAATCAATCAATGTGATACAATACATTAATAAAAGAAAGAACAAGAACCATATGTTACTCTCAATAGCTGCTGAAAAAGCATTTGACAAAGTACAGCATCCTTTCCTGAACAAAACTCTTCAAAGCTTAGGGATAGAGGGTACATACCTCAATATCATCAAAACCATCTATGAAAAACCCACCATGAATATCATACTCAAACAGAATAACTGACAGCTTTTGCACTAAGGTCAAGAACACAGCAGGAATGTCCATTATCACCACTGCTATTTAACATACTACTAGAAGTCTTAGCATCAGCAATCAGACAACAAAAAGAAATTAAGGCATCTAAATCAGCAAAGAAGAAGTCAAACTCTCACTCTTTGCAGATGATATGAATTTTTATGTGGAAAACCCAAAAGACTCCACTCCAAATCTGCTAGAACTCATACAGGAATTCAGCAAAGTGTCAGGATATAAAATCCAAGCACAGAAATCAGTTGCATTTCTATACATCAACAGCAAGACAGAAGGAAGAGAAATTAGGGAGTCAATCCCATTTACAAGTGCACCCAAATCTATAAGATACCTAGGAATAAACCTAACCAAAGAGGCAAAGAATCTGTACTCAGAAAACTATAAAGTACTCATGAAAGAGATTGAGGAAGACACAAAAAGAAAAAATGGAAAAACGTTCCATGCTCAAGGATTGGAAGAACAAATATTGTGAAAATGTCTATGCTACCTAAAGAAATCTACACATTTAGTACAATCCCTATCAGTAAAACATCCTCCCCCCCCCAAAGAAATGGAACAAATAATCCTAAAATTTATCTGGAACCAGAAAAGTCTTAGAATAACCAGAGGAATGTTGAAAAAGAAAGCTAAAGTTGGTAGCATCACAATCCCAGACTTTAAGCTCTATTACAAAGCTGCCATCATCAAGATAGTATGGTACTGGCACAAAAACAGACACAAAAACAACGGAACAGAATAGAGAGCCCAGAAATAGACTCTCAACTCTATGATCAACTAATCTTTGACAAAAAAGGAAAGAATGTCTAATGGTAAAAGTACAGTCTCTTCAGCAAATGGTGTTGGAATATTGGACAGCCACATGCAGAAAAATGAAACTGGACCATTTCCTTACATCACACACAAAAATAGACTCAAAATGGATGAAGGACTTCAATGTGAAAAAGGAATCCATCAAAATCCTTGAGGAGAACACAGGAAGCAACCTCTTTGACCTCAGCCACAGCAACTTCTTCCTAGAAACATCACCAAAGGCAAGAGAAGCAAGGGCAAAAATGAACTATTGGGACTTCATCAAGATCAAAACCTTTTGCACAGCAAAGGAAATAGTCAACAAAACCAAAAGACAACTGACAGAATGGGAGGAGATATATGCACATTACATAACAGATAAAGGGCTAGTATCCAAAATCTATAAAGTACTTTACAAACTCAACATCCAAAGAACAAATAATCCATATCACATCCCCGGAGGAGTCAAGATGGCGGAGAAGTAGCAGGCTGAGACTACTTCAGCTGGCAGGAGATCAGCTAGATAGCTTATCTAAAGATTGCAAACACCGGAAAATCCATTGGCAGATCGAAGAGAAGAAGAACAGCAATTCTGGAAACAGAAAAACAACCACTTTCTGAAAGGTAGGACCGGCGGAGAAGTGAATCCAAAGCGACGGGAAGATAGACCTGAAGGTAGGGGCCGACTCCCGGCAAGCGGCGGAGCAACGAAGCACAAAATCAGGACTTTTAAAAGTCTGTTCCGCTGAGGGACATCACTCCAGAGGCTAAACCGGGGCAAAGCCCACGCGGGGTCAGCATGGCCTCAGGTCCCACAGGGTCACTGAAGGATCGGGGGTGTCTGAGTGTCGCAGAGCTTGCGGGTATTGGAATGGGAAAACCGGCTACAGAGACAGAGCCGACAGTAAGCTCACAGCTCGGTGTTACCTTGAACCGGTCGCAGGCTCGGTGAGCTCGGAGCGCGGCTGGAGGTCAGGCAGACGGGAGTAACTGGGCGCTGTTCTCTGGGGGCGCACTGAGGAGTGGGGCCCTGGGCTCTCGGCTCCTCCGGGCCGGAGACCAGAAGGCCGCCATTAGTATTCCCGTCCTCCGGAACTCTACGGAAAGCGCTCAGGGAACAAAAGCTCCTAAAAGCAAACCCACGGATTACTCACCCGGCCCCTGCTAAGGGCGGTGCAATTCGGCCTGGGGCAAAGACACTTGAGAATCACTACAACAGGCCCCTCCCCCAGAAGATCAACAAGAAATCCAGCCCAGACCAAGTTCACCTACCAAGGAGTGCGGTTTCAATACCAAGGAGAGCAGCAGAATTCCAGAGGAGAAAGCAAAGCATGGAACTCATGGCTTTTTCCCTGTGATTTTTTTAAGTCTTGCAGTTAATTTAATTTTTTTCTTTTTCATTTTTTGTTTTTTCTTCTCGCCTTCTCATAAATTTTTTTATAACTTTTACCTTTTTCTTTTAACGTTTTTTAACTAGTTTATCCAATATATATATATTTTCTTTTTTATATTTTTATTTGTTTTCTTTTTTTAATTCTTTTCTTTTCTTTTTTTTTTTTCTTTCTTCCTTTTTGAACCTCTTTTTATCCCCTTTCTCCCCCCTCACGATTTGGGATCTCTTCTAATTTGGTTAAAGCAGATTTTCCTGGGGTTGTTGCCACCCTTTTAGTATTTTACTTGCTCCTTCATATACTCTTATCTGGACAAAATGACAAGACGGAAAAATTCAACACACAAAAAAGAACAAGAGGCAGTACTGAAGGCTAGGGACCTAATCAATACAGACATTGGTAATATGTCAGATCTAGAGTTCAGAATGACAATTCTCAAGGTTCTAGCCAGGTTCGAAAAAGGCATGGAAGATAGTAGAGAAACCCGCTCGAGAGATATAAAAGCCCTTTCTGGAGAAATAAAAGAACTACAATCTAACCAAGTTGAAATCAAAAAGCTATTAATGAGGTGAAATCAAAAATGGAGGCTCTCACTGCTAGGATAAATGAGGCAGAAGAAAGAATTAGTGATAGGGGCGCCTGGGTGGCTCAGTGGGTTAAGCCGCTGCCTTCGGCTCAGGTCATGATCTCGGGGTCCTGGGATCGAGTCCCGCATCGGGCTCTCTGCTCAGCAGGGAGCCTGCTTCCTCCTCTCTCTCTCTGCCTGCCTCTCCATCTACTTGTGATCTCTCTCTGTCAAATAAATAAATAAAATCCTAAAAAAAAAAAAAGAAGAATTAGTGATATAGAAGACCAAATGACAGAGAATAAAGAAGTTGAGCAAAAGAGGGACAAACAGCTACTGGGCCACGAGGGGAGAATTCGAGAGATAAGTGACACCATAAGACGAAACAACATTAGAATAATTGGAATTCCAGAAGAAGAAGAAAGAGAGAGGGGAGCAGAAGGTATACTGGAGAGAATTATTGGGAAGAATTTCCCCAAAATGGCAAAGGGAATGAGCATCAAAATTCAGGAGGTTCAGAGAACGCCCCTCAAAATCAATAAGAATAGGCCGACACCCCGTCACCTAATAGTAAAATTCACAAGTCTCAGTGACAAACGGAAAAATCCTGAAAGCAGCCCGGGAAAAGAAACCTGTAACATACAATGGTAAAAATATTAGATTGGCAGCTGACTTATCCACAGAGACCTGGCAGGCCAGAAAGAGCTGGCATGATATTTTCAGAGCACTAAATGAGAAAAACATGCAGCCAAGAATATTATATCCAGCTAGGCTATCATTGAAAATAGAAGGAGAGATTAAAATCTTCCAGGACAAACAAAAACTGAAAGAATTTGCAAACACCAAACCAGCTCTACAGGAAATATTGAAAGGGGTCCTCTAAGCAAAGAGAGAGCCTACAAGTGGTAGATCAGAAAGGAACAGAGACCACATACAGTAACAGTCACCTTACAGGCAATACAATGGCACTAAATTCATATCTCTCAATAGTTACCCTGAATGTTAATGGGCTAAATGCCCCTGTCAAAAGACACAGGGTATCAGAATGGATAAAAAAACAAACCCCATCTATATGTTGCCTCCAAGGAACTCATTTTAAGCCCGAAGACACCTCCAGATTTAAAGTGAGGGGGTGGAAAAGAATTTACCATGCTAATGGACATCAGAAGAAAGCAGGAGTGGCAATCCTTATATCAGATCAATTAGATTTTAAGCCAAAGACTATAATAAGAGATGAGGAAGGACACTATATCATACTCAAAGGGTCTGTCCATCAAGAAGCTCTAACAATTTTAAATATCTATGCCCCCAACGTGGGAGCAGCCAACTATATAAACCAATTAATAACAAAATCAAAGAAACACATAAACAATAATGCAGTAATAGTAGGGGACTTTAACACTCCCCTCACTGAAATGGACAGATCATCCAAGCAAAAGATCAGCAAGGAAATAAAGGCCTTAAACAACACACTGGACCAGATGGACATCACAGATATATTCAGAACATTTCATCCCAAAGCAAGAGAATACACATTCTTCTCTAGTGCACATGGAACATTCTCCAGAATAGATCACATCCTCGGTCCTAAAACAGGACTCAACCGGTATCAAAAGATTGGGATCATTCCCTGCATATTTTCAGACCACAATGCTCTAAAGCTAGAACTCAACCACAAAAGGAAGTTTGGAAAGAATCCAAATACATGGAGACTAAACAGCATCCTTCTAAAGAATGAATGGGTCAACCGGGTAATTAAAGAAGAATTGAAAAAAATCATGGAAAAATGATAATGAAAATACAACGGTTCAAAATCTGTGGGACACAACAAAGGCAGTCCTGAGAGGAAAATATATAGCGGTACAAGCGTTTCTCAAGAAACAAGAAAGGTCTCAGGTACACAACCTAACCCTACACCTAAAGGAGCTGGAGAAAGAACAAGAAAGAAACCCTAAGCCCAGCAGGAGAAGAGAAATCATAAAGATCAGAGCAGAAATCAATGAAATAGAAACCAAAAAAGCAATAGAGCAAATCAACGAAACTAGGAGCTGGTTCTTTCTTGTTTCTTTAATTTCCCGGTTGACCCATTCATTCTTCCCAATCTTTTGATACCGGTTGAGTCCTGTTTTAGGACCGAGGATGTGATCTATTCTGGAGAATGTTCCATGTGCACTAGAGAAGAATGTGTATTCTCTTGCTTTGGGATGAAATGTTCTGAATATATCTGTGATGTCCATCTGGTCCAGTGTGTTGTTTAAGGCCTTTATTTCCTTGCTGATCTTTTGCTTGGATGATCTGTCCATTTCAGTGAGGGGAGTGTTAAAGTCCCCTACTATTACTGCATTATTGTTTATGTGTTTCTTTGATTTTGTTATTAATTGGTTTATATAGTTGGCTGCTCCCACGTTGGGGGCATAGATATTTAAAATTGTTAGAGCTTCTTGATGGACAGACCCTTTGAGTATGATATAGTGTCCTTCCTCATCTCTTATTATAGTCTTTGGCTTAAAATCTAATTGATCTGATATAAGGATTGCCACTCCTGCTTTCTTCTGATGTCCATTAGCATGGTAAATTCTTTTCCACCCCCTCACTTTAAATCTGGAGGTGTCTTCGGGCTTAAAATGAGTTCCTTGGAGGCAACATATAGATGGGGTTTGTTTTTTTATCCATTCTGATACCCTGTGTCTTTTGACAGGGGCATTTAGCCCATTAACATTCAGGGTAACTATTGAGAGATATGAATTTAGTGCCATTGTATTGCCTGTAAGGTGACTGTTACTGTATATGGTCTCTGTTCCTTTCTGATCTACCACTTGTAGGCTCTCTCTTTGCTTAGAGGACCCCTTTCAATATTTCCTGTAGAGCTGGTTTGGTGTTTGCAAATTCTTTCAGTTTTTGTTTGTCCTGGAAGATTTTAATCTCTCCTTCTATTTTCAATGATAGCCTAGCTGGATATAATATTCTTGGCTGCATGTTTTTCTCATTTAGTGCTCTGAAAATATCATGCCAGCTCTTTCTGGCCTGCCAGGTCTCTGTGGATAAGTCAGCTGCCAATCTAATATTTTTACCATTGTATGTTACAGGTTTCTTTTCCCGGGCTGCTTTCAGGATTTTTCCGTTTGTCACTGAGACTTGTGAATTTTACTATTAGGTGACGGGGTGTCGGCCTATTCTTATTGATTTTGAGGGGCGTTCTCTGAACCTCCTGAATTTTGATGCTCATTCCCTTTGCCATTTTGGGGAAATTCTTCCCAATAATTCTCTCCAGTATACCTTCTGCTCCCCTCTCTCTTTCTTCTTCTTCTGGAATTCCAATTATTCTAATGTTGTTTCGTCTTATGGTGTCACTTATCTCTCGAATTCTCCCCTCGTGGCCCAGTAGCTGTTTGTCCCTCTTTTGCTCAACTTCTTTATTCTCTGTCATTTGGTCTTCTATATCACTAATTCTTCTTTTTTTTTTTTTAGGATTTTATTTATTTATTTGACAGAGAGAGATCACAAGTAGATGGAGAGGCAGGCAGAGAGAGAGAGGAGGAAGCAGGCTCCCTGCTGAGCAGAGAGCCCGATGCGGGACTCGATCCCAGGACCCCGAGATCATGACCTGAGCCGAAGGCAGCGGCTTAACCCACTGAGCCACCCAGGCGCCCCTATCACTAATTCTTTCTTCTGCCTCATTTATCCTAGCAGTGAGAGCCTCCATTTTTGATTTCACCTCATTAATAGCTTTTTGATTTCAACTTGGTTAGATTGTAGTTCTTTTATTTCTCCAGAAAGGGCTTTTATATCTCTCGAGCGGGTTTCTCTACTATCTTCCATGCCTTTTTCGAACCTGGCTAGAACCTTGAGAATTGTCATTCTGAACTCTAGATCTGACATATTACCAATGTCTGTATTGATTAGGTCCCTAGCCTTCAGTACTGCCTCTTGTTCTTTTTTGTGTGTTGAATTTTTCCGTCTTGTCATTTTGTCCAGATAAGAGTATATGAAGGAGCAAGTAAAATACTAAAAGGGTGGCAACAACCCCAGGAAAATCTGCTTTAACCAAATTAGAAGAGATCCCAAATCGTGAGGGGGGAGAAAGGGGATAAAAAGAGGTTCAAAAAGGAAGAAAGAAAAAAAAAAAAGAAAAGAAAAGAATTAAAAAAAGAAAACAAATAAAAATATAAAAAAGAAAATATATATATATTGGATAAACTAGTTAAAAAACGTTAAAAGAAAAAGGTAAAAGTTATTAAAAAATTTATGAGAAGGCGAGAAGAAAAAACAAAAAATGAAAAAGAAAAAAATTAAATTAACTGCAAGACTTAAAAAAATCACAGGGAAAAAGCCATGAGTTCCGTGCTTTGCTTTCTCCTCTGGAATTCTGCTGCTCTCCTTGGTATTGAAACCGCACTCCTTGGTAGGTGAACTTGGTCTGGGCTGGATTTCTTGTTGATCTTCTGGGGGAGGGGCCTGTTGTAGTGATTCTCAAGTGTCTTTGCCCCAGGCCGAATTGCACCGCCCTTAGCAGGGGCCGGGGTGAGTAATCCGTGGGTTTGCTTTTAGGAGCTTTTGTTCCCTGAGCGCTTTCCGTAGAGTTCCGGAGGACGGGAATACTAATGGCGGCCTTCTGGTCTCCGGCCCGGAGGAGCCGAGAGCCCAGGGCCCCACTCCTCAGTGCGCCCCCAGAGAACAGCGCCCAGTTACTCCCGTCTGCCTGACCTCCAGCCGCGCTCCGAGCTCACCGAGCCTGCGACCGGTTCAAGGTAACACCGAGCTGTGAGCTTACTGTCGGCTCTGTCTCTGTAGCCGGTTTTCCCATTCCAATACCCGCAAGCTCTGCGACACTCAGACACCCCCGATCCTTCAGTGACCCTGTGGGACCTGAGGCCATGCTGACCCCGCGTGGGCTTTGCCCCGGTTTAGCCTCTGGAGTGATGTCCCTCAGCGGAACAGACTTTTAAAAGTCCTGATTTTGTGCTTCGTTGCTCCGCCGCTTGCCGGGAGTCGGCCCCTACCTTCAGGTCTATCTTCCCGTCGCTTTGGATTCACTTCTCCGCCGGTCCTACCTTTCAGAAAGTGGTTGTTTTTCTGTTTCCAGAATTGCTGTTCTTCTTCTCTTCGATCTGCCAATGGATTTTCCGGTGTTTGCAATCTTTAGATAAGCTATCTAGCTGATCTCCTGCCAGCTGAAGTAGTCTCAGCCTGCTACTTCTTCGCCATCTTGACTCCTCCCTCCCCAAAACATTTATTTTGATTGTGAATGTATTAAGTATACAAATTAGTAAGAGGAGAGACAGCATTTTCTATACTTACATGTTTTTTCTATTTAATGCATTTCCTTTATGTCCATCATTTTTATGCTTTTCAATATAAGTCTTGCATGTTTCTTAGCAAGTTCATAGCTAGACATCGTTCAGATTTTTTTTTTTTTTGGTGTGGTTGTCATCAAAATGCTTTTATCATAGTATTTCATCATATTTTATCATAGTATTCTGTAAGTTTTCTCTAAAATCCCTGTTTTTCTGAGATTATATAACTTATTGTTGGCTCATAATCAGTCTAACAAGTATCCACCCAGTATAAAGAGGGATAATTACAAATTGTTTGCTACATATTGATCTTCATTTCTGGATTTATTTGCATCTTTAACAGCTTTACTTAATTGCACTTATTTTCAGGTTGTGATGTTTTATTCTTTAAATCCTTTTCAGTGAGGGGTGCCTGGGTGGCTTGGTTGGTTAACTATCTCCCTTCAGCTCAGGTCATGATCCCAGGGTTTTGCGATGGAGCCCCACATCAGGCTCTCTGCTCAGTGGGGAGTCTGTTTGACCCTCTCCCTTTGTTCCTCTCTCTAGTTCATGCTCTCTTCTTCTCAAATGATTAAAATCTTTAAAAAATAAATCCTTTTCTGTCATACTTGCATAAAGCCTGTGTTCAATAAGAAGTCATATCGGGGCACCTGGGTGGCTCAGTGAGTTAAGCCTCTGCCTTCGGCTCAGGTCATGATCCCAGGGTGGTGGGATTGAGCCCCACATTGGGCTCTCTGCTCAGTGGGGAGCCTGCTTTCCCCCCCCCCCTCTCTGCCTGCCTCTTTGCCTACTTGTGATCTCTGTCTCAAATAAATGAATAAAATTTTCAAAAAAAAGTGTTAATAGATCTTTATTAGAATAAGGAAACCATTATATTCTGTGTCTGAATTTCAGCTCATACACTCTCTGGACCCAGTTGCTTTAGACAACATTTAGTGGATAACATAGCCATGTCAACTTGATAATTGAGCAGTAAAGTGATTATTTAATATATTAAAAACAATACTCAGGGGACGCCTGGGTGGCTCAGTTGGTTAAGCAGCTGCCTTCAGCTCAGGTCATGATCCCAGCATCCTGGGATCGAGTCCCACATCGTGCTCCTTGCTCTGCAGGAAGCCTGCTTCTCCCTCTGCCTCTGCCTGCCATTCTGTCTGCCTGTGCTCACTCTCTCTCCCTCTCTCTTGCTGACAAATAAATAAATAAAATCTTAAAAAAACAAAAAACTCAGTAAGAGTTATAGGTGTGCTTTAAACTTGAGGAAGTCTTTGCTCATTAAAATCTAATGGTAAGCATTAGAGAGATGGTTAGTTCTATAACTGGGGCAAGAAGTACTTGGTATGAGCCAGAGTAAGAAAAAAAAAAAAAGTAGTGCCAGAAGATAAAAAAGTGTTCAAACACTCACCCACAATGATGAGGTTATGTTGAAGGGCTCACATAGTCCTCTGAAAGAACTCACAAAAGCCAAAGCTGGAGGGGGTCCTGGGTGCCTCAGTCAGTTAAGTGTCTGCCTTTGGTTCAGTCAGGTCATGATCCCACGTCCTGGGATGGAACTCTGCATCAGGCTTCCTGATCAGCAGAGACCCTATTTCTCACTCTTCCTCTGCTGTTCCCCTAGCTGTGTTCTCTCTCTCTCTCTGTTAAGTAAATAAATAAAATCTTTTTTAAAAAATCCAAAGCTGGAATGAAGTTGAACAACAAAATAAATGAAGTAACATTGGATTATAACTCAAAATCTAAAATAACCATCCTTAAGCCCATACAAATATAAATAAAGGATTCAATAAATGGATACATGGCAGAGAATATATAAGTATCACATACAGGATTCCAAATAACTTACATAGATGATCTTTTAAAGGGATGAGGCTGGAAGGAACCCGTATGTCCATTGACAGATGCATGGATAAAGAATATGTGGTATATATATACATTGGAATATTACAGAGCCATCAAAAAATGAAACCTTGCCATTTGATGATGTGGATAATTAGAGGGTATTATGCTAAGTAAAATAAGCCAATCAGAAAAATACAATTATCATATGATCTCTCTAATATGTGGAATTTAAGAAACAAGGCAGAGGATCATAAGGGAAGAGAGGAAAAGATGAAACAATATGAATCAGAGAGGGAGACAAACCATAAGAGACTCTTAATTTTAGGAAACAAACTGAGGGTTGCTGGAGGGGAGAGGAGTGAGAGGATGGGGTAACTGAGTGATGGACGTTGGGGAGGATATCTAGGGGCAGACGCCTCTAGATTTTTTTTTTTTAAAGAGGGAAGCTGAGGGATGCCTGCATGACTCAGAAGGTTGAGTATCTACCTTTGGCTCAGGTCATAATCCCAGGATCCTGGAGATCAAGTCCTGCACTGGGCTCCTTGTTCAGTGGGAAGCCTGCTTCTCCCTCTGCCTACCACTCTCCCTGCTTGTGTGCTCTCTTTCTGAAAAATAAATTAATAAAATTTTTTAAAAACAGAGAGTGAGAGGGACAATGTGATTTTATAGTGGAGAATCCTGGCAAACACTAGCTCAAGCCAAGTGACTAAGACTAACATCAGCAATGATGTCATGTTGATAGTATTTATAGTAGTCCTATTGATAAGGTTTGATGAGAATGGTATTTTACCTCTGTGGTCTTCCTCTTCAAAACCCATAACTTCAGTCTATTCATGACAAAAACATTAGGTAAATTTCACAGAAATACATGGCCAGTATTCTTCCAAACTGTCAAGGTCATAAAAACAAAGTCTCATTGAATACCACATAAAAAACTAATGATGTAGTAATGTTGGCTAATTGAACATAATAAAAAATTATATTAACAAAAAACAAAGTTTGGGGCGCCTGGGTGGCTCAGTGGGTTGGGCCTCTGCCTTTGGCTCAGGTCATGATCTCGGGGTTCTGGGATCGAGTCCCACATCAGGCTCTCTGCTCAACAGGGAGCCTGCTTCCCCCTCTTTCTAGGCCTGCCTCTCTGCCTACTTGTGATCTCTCTGTCAAATAAATAAGTCAGACCTTTAAAAAATACAAAAAATAAAACTATTAAAAAAAACAAAGTCTGAGAAACTGTCACAGCTGTGAGATAGCCTAAAGAGACGTGAGTATTAAATATAATGTTGTATCCTGGATGAGATCCTGGAACAGAAAAGGACATTAGGGGAAAATGGGTGAAATCTGAATAAACTGTGGACTTTGCTTAATAGTAATATGTCAGTATTGTATCATCAATTTTTACAATATACCATACTAACAATTGGGTTGTGAGTTTAAGCAGTAAGATGTTAATAATAGGAAAACTGGATATGGGATATATATCTCTGTACTATCTTTGTAATAAATATCACACATCTTAAACTGCTATAAACAGTTCATTTAATAAATAATTTTTTAAAAGTCAGTAGTAGGGCTTTGTTTCCTTCATGTCTGGTATTTAAATGACTATACTGGATAATATTGATAGTGTCCCAATCAAGACCAATGGAGAAAAATGAGAAGTGATAGCTAATTTGTTAAATAAGATAATTGGGATTTTAAAAGATCTCAATAGACTGGAATGATAGACTGATCTTCAGTAAGATTCAATCTCACAAGGCTAAATTTAAATTTATGTTCAAAAATCAACTGCACAAATCAATTATGTTTACTAGATACAACATATATGTGAAAAAAATCTTAGAGGTTTTATTTTATGATAAACTTGATGCAAATCTGTACATTTTAGCTGCCTAAAAAAGTCAGGGCTCCTGGCTGGGTCAATCAGTAGAGCATGTAACTCTTGTTCTCAGGGCTGTGAGTTTAAGCCCCACATTGAGCACAAAGATTATGTAAATAGATAAAAATATGGGTCACCTGGGTAGCTCAGTAAGTTAAGCACCTGGTTCTTGATCTCAGCTGAGGTGTTGAGCTCAGGGTCACAACTTCAAGCCCACATTGAGCTCCATGCTGGGCATGGAGCTTACTAATTAAAAAAAAATTAAAATATGTCAATCAATCAGTCAATCAATATTCATCTACAGCAACAAGATTTAGAATGAATGGTAATTTTGCTACCCTGTTATACTCCAAAAACTCCTTGAATATGGAATTCATTTTAGGAATGGTGCACTTTAAGAGATACAAGACAGATTGGAGCAGATCCAGAGGAGAAAAAGCACAAATGAAGAACACATTTTAGAACACAGTTTCTTCACATATTTGAAGAGTTACAGTGTGAAAAAACTGAGGTTAATTTCATGTGGCTTTAGAAAATAAGATAGAAATAGGATAAAAGCTCTAAGGAGGCAGATTTCAGGAAAAAATTAATTTCTGAAAATAAAATTGTCTGACTCAATATGAGTTCTGTCTCACTGAAGGTGTTCACATAAAATCTCTATTATAATTGTTTAAGATCTTGAGGAATTCAATTATTTATGGGGAGATTTATTAGAATGAAATGCCCTTAGCTTTTACAGTCTTTGATATTTCATTCAATTAAAAAATTTCAAAATACATTATTTCCTGTGTTAAAAGCCAAACTCTGCATACTGAATAAAACAAGTATAAAGATGAGTTCATTGCAAGGCTTTTGACCTGCAAGCCAGGAAATGAAAGATACAGAAGCAATGAATTCAACGTTGCTCAGAGACTAAGATATTTTTATAAGTACAGAAGTTATTTGGCCTTTTCAGCTGATAGGTTGCCTAGTGGTTTTCTTTTTTTCTTTTCTTTTTAAAATTTATTTATTATGTTTTAATAGCCAACATATAGTATATCATCAGTTTTTGATGTAGTACTCAACTATTCTTTAGCTAATGGTTTTCTTATTTGGATCAGGTTAGCTGAGTCAGGGGAACAAGAAGTCTGGAGATGGTGTAAACAGACTTGGAGTTTGGAGATTGGCTAGTGTCCTCTGCTGATTTCAAGAAGAGCTGTAAATTCCTATAAGGTTAGATTGTTTCTTTTATGCACCTGCTTTGACACTTCCCATTTTGTCCTTGACATAAGTGACTCCATTTTAGTTTAGTTCCACACTTGTTACTAGTTAATCTTCTGAAGACTAAATATAAGGCATTGGGGAAGCAGCAAAGCATACAGTGAATAAGATAATAGTCTTTGGAGCAATTGTCTGTGTTCATATCTTGTTCTTCCATTACTATGATGGTGAGCTGGAGGAAGTTACTTAACTTCAATATGTTGTAGGTTTTATCTAGGCAAAAGCAGTTAGTTTCTTTATTTGTAAAATGAGAATAATAGTACCTACTTCATGAGTTTATTAAAAGGATTTAATGACTTCATACTTATAAAATGCTTAGAATAGTAACTGATACTTTGTAAGCATTATAAATGTTGAAAAATAATGAGGATTTTTAGTAAAAGTTTTAAGATGGCCTAAGATTAAGGCTGCAATCTCTATCTCATATGGTCTATTTAGTGTCAAAATATACAATTTTTCTTCTAATTTACAACTTCTGATGCTGTTTTGTTATATTTCTAAATAAAGAGGAATCTGTTCATGCCACAATTGTAAAATAATCTCGTAAGATCAGTAAATGATCCTCTGCTATGTAGATAATTATACATTAGATTCTTAATTACTTTATTTCCCCCCCACATTCTTCTGCATCAAGTGTAAATTCCAAAGTGTTTCTTCCCAAATTATTTTGAGACCTGTCTTTCATCACTTATTTTGCTCACCCCAAATGCAACAATACCCTTGCTTAATCAGCTTAACTTATGTATCTGGAATTGCAACACAGAAGTCCCAAAAGAGCACTTGAGAAACTATGATTTATACTTAATGTGTTACAGGTGGCTTCTTAGGAGAAATTCTTATTTCTTGTGTCATTAAAATGATAAATTTCTAAATTCTCAAGTTGCATTTCTGTTAAAAGTTTGCTATAGTTCATTTACTTCCAAATTTGGTTTTGTCTACATATTCCCAAATAATACTTTTGACCGTAAATTTACAAGAGGAACATTACAATTAAAATCCTGGGAGAAATAGATGGTATTAACAAATTTATTGACAGGATTTCCTGATCATAAGTCATTTAGACTAAACTCTACCAGATTTTGTTCTTAGGATTGGTTTTAAAAAAATTACATCAGATCATTAACAAAACCAATAGTATCATGAGAGGATGGGTTAAATAGGTGATGGGGATTAAGGAGGCCACTTGTGATAAGCACAGAGTGATGCATGGAAGTGTTAAATTACTATGTTGTACACCTGAAACTAATATAACACTGCGCGTTAACTAACGGAATTAAAGTAAAAACTTAAGAAAACCCAGTAAGAATGTAATGGATGAGACATTATCAAATATAAGATAAACCAAAGAAAGAAGCTGCTATAGACTTTAACATGTGATCTGTTAACATTGATTTTTTTTGAGAGGTTTTATCTTCAAATTCCAATTTTAAAAAATATTTATAATGAAATAAGTGCAATAATCATGTCTTGAAAACACATTTGACTATACCTTTGCTAAGTTAATGTTTTACAATTTAAAACCTACTTTAAAAATGAGTATAGAGACCAAACACATGGTTTCAATAAGCTTTGGTGTGATACAGCAAACATGTTTTCTTGATTTAAAGATAAAGTGTATTATACTACAGTTATACAGCTAGGCTGAATTTAATGAACACCACAAATTGTCAGTCAAATGCCCATCATTTTGGCATAAGATAATTAATCCTATATATTCTGTAATATTTTAGGAAAGAACTGGGTTTTTTTTTTAATTTAATTTTATTTTTTTCAGTGTTCCAAGATTCATTGTTTTGCCACGCCCAGTGCTCCATGCAATATGTGCCCTCCTTAATACCCACTACCAGGCTCACCTATCCCCCTACCTTCCCCCCCTCCAAAACCCTCACTTTGTTTTTCAGAGTGCACAGTCTCTCTCATGTTTTATGCCCCCCTCCAATTTCCCCCAATCCACTTTTCCTTTCCAGCACCTAATGTCCTCCACATTATTCTTTATGCTCCACAAGTAAGTGAAACCATATGATAATTGTCCCTCTCTGCTTGACTTATTTCACTCAGCATAATCTCCTCTAGTCCCATCTATGTTGATACAAAAGTTGGGTGTTCATCCTTTCTGGTGTAATATTCCACTGTGTATATGGACCATATCTTCTCTTACACCACACACAAAGATAAAATGGATAAAAGACCTCAATGTGAGACAGGGATCTATCAAAATCCCAGAGGAGAACAAAGGCAGTAACCTCTTCGACATCAGCCACTGCAACTTCTTTCAAGACATGTCTACAAAGGCCAGGGAAACAAAAGCAAAAATGAACTTTTGGGACTTCATTGAGATAAAAACCTTCTGCACAGCAAAAGAAACAGTCAACAAAACAAAGAGGCAACCCATGGAATGGGAGAAGATAGTCCCAAATGACCCTACAAACGAAGGGCTGATATTCACGATCTATAAAGAACTCCTCTAACTCAACACTCAAAAAACAGATAATCATGTCAAAAAATGGGCAGAAGACATGAACAGACACTTCTCCAAAGAAGACATACAAATAGCTAATAGACACATGAAAAAATGTTCACCATTATTAGCCGTCGGGGAGGTTCAAATCAAAACCACATTGAGATGCCCCCTTACACCAGTTAGAATGGCCAAAATTAACATGACAGTAAACAACAAGTGATGGAGAGGATGTGGAGAAAGGAGAACCCTCTTACACTGTTGGTGAGAATGCAAGTTGGTGCAGCCACTTTGGAAAACAATGTGGAGATTCCTCAAAAAATTAAAAATGGACATATCCAATGACCTGGCAAATGCACTACTGGGTATTTACCCCCAAAATACAAATTTGTCAAAAAGAAGGGCCATCTGTACCCCACTGTTCATAGCAGCAATGGCCACAGTCGCCAAACTGTGGAAAAAGCCAAGATGCCCTTCAACAGATGAATGGATAAAAAAGATGTGGTCCATATATACAATGGAATATTATGCCTCCATCAGAAAGGATGAATACCCAACTTTTTTTTTTATCAACATGGATGGGACTGGAAGAGATTAGGCTGAGTGAAATAAGCCAAGCAGAGAAGGTCAAATATCATATGGTTTCACTTACTTCTGGAGCATAATGAATAACATGGAGGACATTAGGAGATGGAAATGAAAAGTGAATTGGGGGAAATAAGAGGGGAAATGAAGCATGAGAGACTGTGGACTCAGAAACAAACTGAGGGTATTGGAGGGGAGAAGAGTCGGGGTTTAGGTGAGCCTGAAGATGGGTAGTAAGGAGGGCACATATTGTATGGAGCACTGGGTGTGGTACATAAACTATGAATCTTGGAACACTTAAAAAATAAAATAAAATTTAAAAAAAGAAAACCAACTTTAAACATAAAATTATCCAAATAAATATTCAAGTACATTTATAATAAGAATCAATAAAGAAAAGTACTGGTTGATAAAAGCATTAAACAAAGGACCATCTAATCCTCTTTATGGAGTTAGGAAACGTTTCCTCATGAAGTGATATTTAAGTCAATACCTAACTGATGAAGTGGGAAAATGCAAAAAAGTAGAAGGAATAGCATGTACAAAAACCCAGAGGCAAGAAAGAGTTTGCCCTTTTCACAAAACTACAAAATCTGTAAGGTTTTTGGGATATAGTGGTTGAGTATATTTTCAATTTGTGTTTCTCTGAAAGCAGACTCAAAGACATGGTCTTGGATGCAGGCAGTTTATTTAGGAGGCAGGTAGTCTATGTAGGAGGTCATCCCAGGAACCAGCTGGGAGGGAGTAACTAAAATGAAATAGGGAAAGAGGAAATCAAATGTAAGGACATGTTGAGTTTTTTATAATCCACTTTAAAGAAGCTGGAACATTTATTCATGAACCCCACATCCTATCAATTACGAGTTGTCCCAGAAGAGGTTAAATCCCCCTACTCATCTGGGTTGTGCTTGCATTATGGGCTAAGCAAGTTCTCTTGATGTCTGGAGAAGGTCCAGACTTACTTGAATATGACTAGGAGAAGGCATAGACTTATTTGAATAGGACAAGGGAAATGGGAAGTGAATTGGGATGACCTCATAGATATGGCTAACATCAGAGATCAGCTGTGGATATGTGATATGGGTAAAGACATCTGCTACAGAAAGGGAGAATGGTACTGAAATAATTCTTTTTTATATAATTAAGAATTGTGTTACCTCAGAACATGACATCTAAATTCGGAATAATTACATTCCAATGCCTAACCTTTCTCCACCTCAAAATCAAATTCAGTTTTTAGTCTAGTTAGGATGCAGTGAGAATATTTTTTACACTTATATTTATTGATTGATTTCCTATTACATTAAATGTTCTCATGGAATTTAGTCTGTTTGGAGAGATGAGTGTTGGGCTCCCCGCCGAGGGGAGGAGGCGCCCGGGCCAGCCGGAGGCCTCTCCTTGGGGCTGAGCGGGATGGCGAGTGTCGCGAACCTGGAACGCACCCACAGAAGACACCGGGCTCGGGGGATCTGTCGAAGCAGGATCTCACTTTATTGTGCGGGGGCATACCTTATATAGAGCAGCAGAAGGGAAGTGAGGACAGAGGGGGAAGAGCCAATAAGATTATGCCAAGTAACAATTGCTGGGTAAGGCGTGTCGGGCGAGAGGAGGAAGTGCCATAGGTTTCAGGAACCAAAACTGTGAAATTGGCGCCTTGTTGGCCAGAAGAGACGGCAAGCCGGCGCCATCTTTATTCTGGTCCGCACCCTGTGGAGGCACCTCTAGTTATGTGCCTTACATTTCCCCCTTTTGTTTTTGTAGGCATGACTTCTGTCTTAGGTTGCCAGTGACAAGACAACAGGCTTACCCATCATTGAGGGTCATACAGCGTAGGTATGTCCTCTGTCTTAGGTTGCTCTGTGTCTTTCATTGGTCTTACCTGTCACTGGATATCACGCTGCTACAAGGGGCATCTCTTTTAAGGCCTGTCTTAGGTCGCTCCAACCGGTATGGAGTCTTACCCGTCATTGGCCAAAAGAGATTAGTGATATATCTCTTCATCGCCGGTGGCCAACCTTTGGTAATGTACTTGAACGCTCATAAGCTGAATGGCTTCCATCCTCTTTTGTATAAATTGAGTTAGCTTATTGATAAAGCAGGGGCCAAAGGAAATTACAAGGAGCAGAATTAAGAGGGGGCCCAGAAGAGGAGCGAGGTATGGGAGGAGACCCCCGAATCCGGTCCAGAACGGACTGTTCCATATCTCTCGGCGTCTTTTTTCCAGGTCTTCTTGTAGTTTTCTAATCTTATCTTGAACTATGCCCGATTTGTTGGCATAGAAGCAGCACTCTTCCTGTAAAAACAAACAGATGCCTCCCTTTTCGGCAGTTAAAAGATCAAGACCTCTGCGGTTTTGGAGTACTACAGCGGCTAAGGAGTCTAAAAATGGAGAGAGGTGCCCAAACCAGCCGACCCAGTGGCTACCCCGGCAGTGATGCCGAGCCCCAATAAGAGAGGGATGGCGGGATTGGCTCGAGCATTTCTCTCTGCAATTCGTTGGCATTCCTCCTTGTATAGGGCTGTCCACTTTATATATAAGGCCCCTGGAAGAACGGCCCTAGCTAGCGACCGCCAGTCAGCTGCTGTACATGGGGCATGGGCCAGACCTCGGAGGATGGTTTCTGTCCATGGGGCATTGGGCCCGTCCTCTAATACTGCCTTTTTGAGCTCCTTAAGGTCCCCAGGTTCCCATGGGTACCAAGGAGCCGGACGGTTGCCTCTTGGGTTAACGTTTACAAGGAAAAGAGAGCAGCTGGAAAGCTCAGGGGAGGTATGCTCCGGAGGGGGGGGGGCAATAAGGAGGCGGAGGAGTGGGCGCTGATGGTTGGAGGAAGGGGTTAGTAGAAGGGGGGCGCGTAGGAGGGCCTTCAGCCCGAGATTTGGGTTGGAGATCCTGGGGCCAAGGAGCTGCATCAAAGGGATCTAGCGAGGGATAGAGCCTCTTTGGTTTAACAGGGGGGTCTCCAGCGGTGTTTGAGACGGTGGAGGTGGGCTCCTTTGAGGGCTGGTGGGATTCATTTGGGGCAGCTGCTTCGGGAGGGTCCTTAGTGGCCTCAGGTTGTATGGGGAGAGGAGTTTGGGATCAAGGGGGGCAGGATGTCTCCTTTGACCCCTTGGGAGGTCGGGGAGGAAAGCAACTTTTTAATGCTGCAAGGGTAGGGTATGTACCCAGGGGGGGGACTTCACCCCTGTTGACATGGGCTTTGCGAACTAATTGTTCGATAGGGTCCCAGGTGTCCCAGTCAAAGAGATTACTTTCAGGCAGCCAAAGGGCGGCTTTAATAAGGGTTTCCCATGTTTTGAGAGCCTGGGAGTCGGTGAGGGAAAGACCGCGGCTCTTCAGAAGGAAGCGTAGGGATTCTAAGGAAGGGTCATTTTTAGAAGAGGACTGCCCCATAACTTATGGGGGTACACTCACCCGTAGACCGATTGGCCCGTCAGCGAGAAGAGCGAGGTTCCTCACACGGGGCACCAGTTGTTGGGCTCCCCGCCGAGGGGAGGAGGCGCCCGGGCCAGCCGGAGGCCTCTCCTTGGGGCTGAGCGGGATGGCGAGTGTCGAGAACCCGGAACGCACCCACAGAAGACACCGGGCTCGGGGGATCTGTCGAAGCAGGATCTCACTTTATTGTGCAGGGGCATACCTTATATAGAGCAGCAGAAGGGAAGTGAGGACAGAGGGGGAAGAGCCAATAAGATTATGCCAAGTAACAATTGCTGGGTAAGGCGTGTCGGGCGAGAGGAGGAAGTGCCATAGGTTTCAGGAACCAAAACTGTGAAATTGGCGCCTTGTTGGCCGGAAGAGATGGCAAGCCGGCGCCATCTTTATTCTGGGCCGCACCCTATGGAGGCACCTCTAGTTATGTACCTTACAATGAGACAATTTATAATTTTGTAAGATATACAGATTGGTGAATGATTCAGTAAAATATAAAAACAACCTACCATATACAGAGATACAGAGTGTTCAGGAAAAGAGAACATTCTCAACCTCATTCTTTTTTTTTTGAGAGAGAGAGAGAAACAGAGATAGCGACAGACATAACAAGAGAGCATGCTCAGGGAGGAGAGGGAGAAGCAGACTCCTCACCGAGCAGAAAGCCCCATGAATGGCTCAATCCCAGGACCATGGGATTATGGTCTGTGCCAAAGGCAGGCACTTACCCAACTGGTTGGGTTACCCACCCCACCCAGGTGCCCCTTAACTTAATTCTTAAAATATTAAATTGTTATCACTATAGGCAATGATGAATTAGTGTATTTGATATAAGAATTGGGACATTTTATTAACATATTCCTCCTCTAATGAACAAAAAAAAAAATTTTAACAAAATTGTTTTTAGTAGAAATCAGAAAATTAAATAAATAATCATAATGGCCAGAAAATAAATATAGACAGTGAAAATCTTTTATTATTGAAATATAATATACATATAGCATTATATTAGTTTCATGTATACAACCTAATGAGTTGACATCTGTATATATTGTGGAATGACTACCACATTAAGTATAATTAGCATCCATCACCACATAGTTACAGTTTTTTCTTGTAATAAGAACTTTAAAGATCTACTCTTAGCAACCTTCAAATATGCAATACAGTATTGTTAACTATAGTCACCATTCTGTACATCACATCTCCAGGACTTATTTATTTTATAACTGAAAAGTTTGTTCCCTTTGACCACTTACACACATTCACCCACCCCCCACCTCTAGCAACTACAAATCTGTTCTCTGTATCTATGAGCTTGGTTTTTTGGGTTTTTTTTTTCTTTGTTTTTTTTTTCCCCAGGAACATTTTATTTTTATTTATTAATCATACTTGGCTCTTATAAATCAAAATGCATTGACTTTTTAAAAATATATTATTGTGTTCAATTAGCTGACATATAGTTCATCATTAGTTTTTGATGTGGAGCTCAATGATTCATTAGTTGCATATAACACTCAGTGCTCAATACCACACATACCCTCCTTAATACTATGAACTTGGTTTTGGTTGGTTTATTCATTCATTCATGTAAGTGAGATTTATGGTTTTGTCTTTGTCTGACTTATCTCTATTACCATAATACCTTCAAGGTCCATCCATACCACTGCAAATGGGAAAAGTTCCTCTTTATGTCTGAATAACATTCCATTGTGTGTATAAATACCACATTTTCTTTATCCATTCATCCGTCAATGGACGTTAGGTTTATTTCCATATCTTGGTTATTTTAACTAATGCTACAGTGAACAATATGTTCAGTGCATATGTCTTTTCAAGTTAGTGTTTTCATTTCCTTTGAGTAAATACCCAGAAGTGGAATTGCTGGATCATAGGGTAATTCTATTTTTAATTTTTTTGAAGAGCCTCTATATTGTTTTACATAGTGGCTATACCAATACTGCATTCCCACTAGCAGTACACAAGGATTCCCTTTACATCTACATTGCACTGGTTATTTTTGTGTTTTTGGTCATTGTTATTCTAACAGCTATGAAGTGATATCTCATTGTGGTTTTGATTTGCATTTCCTTAATGATTAGTGATGTTGAGCACATTTTCATGTATCTGTTGGCCATCCATGTCTTCTTTGTAAAAGTGCCTACTCAGATCTTCTGTCAATTTTTTTTATACTTTCCCTATCCAAAACACATTTTTTAATTTAAATTAAGTTAGCCAATATGTCATACATTTTTAGTTCAGATATAGTGTTCATTTATTCATCATTTGCATACAATACCCAGTGTTCATCACTTCATGTGCCCTCTTTAATGCCTATCACCCAGTTACCTCAACTCCCTTCCCACAACTCTCAGTTGTTTCCCACAGTTAAAAGACTCTCACGGTTTACCTCTCTCTCTGATTTCTTCCCATTCAATTTTCCCTCCCTTTCTCTATGGTCCTCTACACTGTTTCTTATAGTCCAAATTGAGTGAAACCATAAAATTGGCTTTTTCTGATTGACTTATTTTGCTCAACATAATACCCTCCAGTTCCATCCACATTGATATAAATGGTAAGATTTCATCCTGTTTGATGGTTGAGTAGTATTCCATCACACACACACACACACACACACACACACACACACACACACACCCCACTTCTTCTTTATCCATTCATCTGTTGATGGACATTTGGGCTCTTTCCACAGTTTGGCTACATGGATATTGCTGCTATGAACATTGGGGTAAGTTGCCACTTTGATCACTACATTTGTATCTTTGGGGTAAATACCTAGTAGTGCAATTGCTGAGTCATAGGATGGCTCTATTTTTAAGTTCTTGAGGAACTGCCATACTGTTTATCAAACTCAACACCCAAAAGACAAATAATCCAATCAAGAAATGGCCAGAAGACATGGACAGACATTTATCCAAAGAAAACACACAAATGGCAAACAGACACATGAAAAAATGCTCAACATCACTTGGCATCATAGAAATACAAATCAAAACCACAATGAGATACCACCTCACACCAGTCAGAATGGCTAAAATTAATGTCAGGAAATGACAGATTTTGGTAAGAATTCAGAGAAAGGGGAACCCTCTTACATTGTTGGTAGGAATACATCCTGGTCCAGCCTCTGCCCATTTTTAAATCAGATGGCTTCTTTTTCTGCTATTGAGCTATATGAGTTCTTTATATATTTTGGCTATTAACACCTTATCAGATCATTTATACCAAATATTTTCTCACCTTTTGTAGGTTGCCTTTGAATTTTGTTGATGATTTCCTTCACTGTACAGAAACTTTTTAGTTTGATGTCATCCCACTTGTATTTTTTAAAAATATTTTATTTATTTATTTGACAGACAGAGATCACAAGTAGGCAGAGAGGCAGGCAGAAAGAGAGAGGAGGAGGAAGGCTCCTCCCTGAGCAGAGAGCCTGATGCGGGGCTTGATTCTAAGACCATGGGATCATGACCTGAGCCAAAGGCAGAGGCTTTAATCCACTGAGTCCCCCATGCACTGCCCCCACCCCCCGCCACTTGTATTTTTTTCCTTTGTTGCTTTTCACTTTATTATTTTTTTTTTGCTTTTGACTTTTTAAAAAAGATTATTTATTTATTTATTTATTTGTTCATAAAGCATGAGCCAGGGGAGGGGCCAAAGGAGAGGAAGAGAGAAAATCTCAGGCAGACACTGTGCTGAGTGTGGAACCCAATGTGGGGCTTGATCTCAGGAGCCTGGTAGCATGACTTTAGCTGAAATCAATAGTCAGACACAAGAGTCAAACCCAAGTGCCCATGTCCTTGCTTTTGGTGTAAGATCCAAAAAAGCATTGCCAAGACCAATGTCAAGGAATTTACCACCTGTGCTTTTTTCCAGGAGTTAAGGAACTTACTACCCATGTTTTTTCCCAGGTCTATGGTTTCAGTTCTTACATTCAAATCTTAATTTTTTTAAGATTTTATTTATTTATTTCACAGACAGAGATCACAAGTAGGTGGAGAGGCAGGCAGAGAGAGGAGGAAGCAGTTTCCCTGCTGGGCAGAGAGCCTGATGCGGGGCTCAATCCCAGGATACTGGCATCATGACCTGAGCTGAAGGCAGAGACTTTAACCCACTGAGCCAACCCGGTGCCCCACAAATCTTTAATCTATTTTGATTTGATGTTCGGCACAGGGTAGTGGTCCAGTTTCATTATTTTGCATGTGACTGTCCAGTTTTCTCAACACCACTTATTGAAGAAATTATCCTTTTCCCATTGTGTATTCTTGGTTCCTTTGTCATAAATTAACTGACCATACGTGCATGGGTTGAAAATCTTTTATTGATAACAACAAAAATTTTTTTTAAGATTTTATTTATTTATGTGTCAGAGAGAAAGAGAGTTCACAGCAGGGGTAATGGCAGGCAGAGGGAGAAGCAGGCTCCCCACTGAGCAAGGAGCCCAATGTGGGACTCAATCCCAGGACCCTGAGATCATGACCTGAGCTGAAGACAGATGCTTAACTAACTGAGCTACCCAGGTGTCTCAACAACAAAAAAAAATTTTAATTTCTTAAAAATTAAGAACCATATGATCATTTCAATAGATGCTGAGGAAGCATTTGACAAAGTACAGCATGGATTCCTGATAAAAACCCTCAACAAAAAAAATAGGTTTAGAAGGAACATACCTCAACATAATAAGGGCCATATATGAAAAACCCACAGAAATATCATCCTTAATGGGAAAAGCTGAGAGCTTTTCCTCTATGGTCAGGAACAAGACAGGGATGTCAAGTCTCAGCACTTCAACTTAACATAGCACTAGAAATCCTAGTTACAGCATCAGACAACAACAACAACAACAACAAAAATAAAGGCATCTAAGTTGGCAAGGAAGAAGTAAAACTTTCAGTATTTGCAAAAGACATAATACTCTATATAGAGTATTAGAAAACCCGAAAGACCACCAAAAAGTGCTAGAACTGACACACGAATTCTGTAAATTTACAGTATACAGAATCAATACTACCTTAAGCTATGTACATATTTAATGTAATCCCTTTCAAAATACCATAAGCACTTTTCAGAGAGCTAGAACAAAGAATCATAAAATTTGTATGAAATCACAAAAGACCGAATAACCAAAGCAATTTTGAGAAAGAAAAGCAAAGCTGGAGGCATCACAATTCTGGACTTCAAGTTATATTACAAAGCTGTAGTAATCAGAAGAGTATGGTACTGGCACAAAAATAGACACATATTGCAATGAAACAAAATAGAAAACCCAGAAGTGAAATAACCACTATATGATCAGTTAATTTTTGACAAAGCAGAAATATACAATAGGAAAAAGATAGTCTTTTCAACAAATGGTATGGGGAAAACTGGACAACAAAATGCAAAAGCATGAAACCGGGTCACTTCCTTACACCATACATAAAAATAAATTCAAAATGGATGAAATACCTAAATGTGAGACAGGAATCCTTCAAAATCCTAGAGAACACAGACAGCAACTTCTCTGGCATTGGCTGTAGCAACTTCTTTCTATATATGTCTCTTGAGGCAAGGGAAACAAAAGCAAAAAATAAACTGCAAAAAATAAACTACTGGACTTCATAAAAATAAAAAGCTTCTGCCAAGCAAAGGAAACAATCAACAAAACTAAAAGGCAACCCATGGAATGGGAGAAGATATTTGCAAATGCCATATCTGATAAAGGGTTATTATCCAAAATCTATAAAGGTTTTATCAAACTCAATACCCCAGAAATGAATAATCCAATTTAAAAACGAGCAGAAGACATGAATAGACATTTTTCCAAAGAAGACATACAGATGGTTAACAGACACATGAAAAGATGTTCAGCATCACTGATCATCAGAGAAATACAAACCAAAACCACGATGAGATATCACCTCATACCTGTCAGAATGGCTAAAATCAACAATACAAGAAAGTATAGGTGTTAGCAAGCATTAGGAGAAAGGAGAACCCACTCTCACTGTTCCTGGGAATGCAAACTGGTGCAGCCACTCCGGAAAACCATTTGGAGGTTTCTCAAAAGGTTAAAAAAAGAACGACCCTATAAGCCAGCAATTGCATGAGGAGGTACTTATCCAAAGAATAAAAAAATACTACTTCAAAGGGATACATGCACTCCAATTGTTTATAGCAGCATTATTTACAATAGCCAATTTATGGAAACAGACCAAATGTCCACCAATAGATGAATGGATAAGGAAGATGTGATACACACACACACACACACACACACACACACACACACATTAGAATATTATTCAGCCATAAAAAAAGAATGAAATCTTGCCATTTGCAATGGTGTGGATGGAACTGAAGTATTATGCTAAGCAAAATTAAGTCAGTCAGAGAAAGACAAATACCATATGATTTTACTCATATGTGGAATTTAAGAAACAAAACAAATGAGAAAAGGGAAAAAAAGAGAGTCATACAAAGAAACAGATTCTTAATTGTAGAGAACAAACTAATGGTTACCAGAGGGCAGGGGGTGAAGAGGTGGGTCAAATAGATGATGGGGATTAAAGAGTAAACTTTTAGTGAGCATCAGTTATTGGTATGGAAGTGTTGAACTACTATATTGTTCACCTGAAATTAATATTAAGCTATATGTTAATTAACTGGAATTTAAATAAAAACTTGAAAAATAATAAAAAATTAAACCAATGTGCTGTATACCTAAAGCTTACAAAATATGCTATGTCAGTTATATCTCAACAAATATTAAAAATAGCAAAAATAATTTAAAATAATTAAAATTACAGTACAGAAAATTTAAAAATTAAGGATTGATAATTTTTAATTAAGTTATTTATTTATTTTAAAGAGAGAGAGCATGAGCTTGAGGAGGAGGGGCAGAGGGAGGGAGCAAGAGATAATTTCAAGGAGGCTCCACACCCAACATGGACCCCAACATGGGGCTCAATCTAACAACCATGAGATCAAGACCTGAGCCCAAATCAAGAGTTGACAATTAACCAACTGACCACCCAGGTGTCCCAAAACTTTTTAATTATTTTTAAAGGGGAAAGAAACATACTTACAAGTTGTCTGTTTTGGTAATGAATACCATTCTGCTTTTTTAAAAAATTAATTAATTAACTAATTTTTAATAAACATAATATACTTTTATCACCAATATACCATTTTGCTTTTGAGCCTTACTGTCTGCTTTTTTGTCAATGACTTCATCAAAATTGGCCTTCTTCATACACTCATATTAAATAGAGAATATTTTGTCAGTCTCTCTTCACTCACTGTTGATTGAAAAACTCTTTTTACCTTGTCGATTTTTGCTATTCTGACTGGTATAAGGTGATATCTCAGTGTGGTTTTGATTTTAATTTCCCTAATGGCTAATGGTGATGGACACTTTTTCAGGTGTCTGTTAGCTATTTGTATGTCTTCTTTGGAGAGGTGTCTACATATGTCTTCAGCCCATTTTTTGATTTGATTATCTGTTTTTTGAGTATTGAGTTTGAAAAGTTCCTTATAGATCTTGGAAATCAGCCCTTTGTCTGGAGTGTCATTTGCAAATATCTTCTCTGACTCTGTGGGTTGCCTCTTTCTTTCAAGGACTGTTTCCTTCACTGTGCAGAAGCTTTTTATCTTAATGAAGTCCCAAAAGTTCATTTTTGCTTTTGTTTCCCTGGCCTTTGGAGACATGTCTTGAAAGTAGTTGCTGTGGCCGATGTCAAAAAGGTTACTGTCTATGTTCTCCTGTAGAATTTTGATGGATTCCTTTCTCACTTTGAAGTCTTTCATCGATTTAGAGTTTATCTTTGTGTATGGTGTAAGACAATGGTTGAGTTTCATTCTTCTGTATACCTATCCCATTTTCCCAGCACCATTTATTAAAGAGACTGTCTTTCTTCCATTGGATATATTTTCCTGCTTTGTTGAAGATTAGTTGGCCACAGGGTTGAGAGTTCATATCTGGCTTCTCTATTCTTTTTTTTTTTTTTAAAGATTTTATTTATTTATTTGACAGAGAGAGATCACAAGTAGGCAGAGAGGCAGGCAGAGAGAGAGAGGAGGAAGCAGGACTCGATCCCAGGCAGGACTCGATCCCAGGATCCTGAGATCATGACCTGAGCCGAAGGCAGCGGCTTAACCCACTGAGCCACCCAGGTGCCCGGGCTTCTCTATTCTGTTCCATTAGTCTATGTGTCTGTTTTTGTTTTTGTTTTTGTTTTTTAAAGATTTTATTTTTTTATTTATTTGACAGAGAGAAATCACAAGCAGACGGAGAGGCAAGCAGAGAGAGAGAGAGAGGGAAGCAGGCTCCCTGCCGAGCAGAGAGCCCGATGCGGGACTCGATCCCAGGACGCTGAGATCATGACCTGAGCCGAAGGCAGCGGTTTAACCCACTGAGCCACCCAGGCGCCCTATGTGTCTGTTTTTGTGCCAGTATAATACCGTCTTGGTGATCACAGCTTTGTAATATAGCTTGAAAGCAAGCAATGTGTTGCCCCCAGCTTAGTTTTTCTTTTTCAACATTTCCTTAGCAATTCAGAGTCTTTTCTGGGTCCATACAAATTTTAGGGTTGTTTGTTCCAGCATTTTGAAAAATGCCATTGGTATTTTGATTGGGATGGCATTGAAAGTACAGATTGCTCTGGGCAGCATAGTCATTTTAATGATGTTTATTCTTCCAATCCATGAGCATGAAATATTTTTCCATCTTTTTGTGTCTTCTTCCATTTCTTTCATGAGTGAACAACAAATGTTGGACAAGCTGTGGAGAAAGGGGCTCCTCTTACACTGTTGGTGGAATGCAAGTTGGTGCAGCCACTTTGGAAAACAGTGTGGAGTTTCCTCAAAAAATTAACAATAGAGCTACCCTATGACCACCAATTGCACTACTGAGTATTTACCCCAAGATACAGATGTAGTGAAAAGAAGGGCCATATGCATCCCAATATTCATAACACCAATGTCTACAATAACCAAATGTAGAAAGAGCTGAGATGCCCCTCAACAGACAAATGGATAAAGAAGATGTGGTCCATATACACATTGGAATATTACTCAGCCATCAGAAAGGATGAATACCCAACTTGTGCATCAACATGGATGGGACTGAAGGAGATTATACAGAATTAAATGCAGAGAAATTAAATTATTATATGGGTGCACTTACTTGTGGAACAAAGAATAGCATGCAGGACATTAGGAGATGGAAAAGAAAAGTGAATTGGGGGAATTTGGAGGGGGAGATGGGCCACTAAAGATTCTGGACTCTGAGAAACAAACTGAAGGTTTTAGAGGAGGGGGTGGGAGAATGGGTGAGCCTGGTGATGGGTATTAAGGCAGGAGCGGATTGCATGGAGCACTGGGCATTATATGCAAACAACGAATCATGAAATATGACATCAAAAACTAATGATGAGACGGGGGTAGGGTTATGGACATTGGGGAGGGTATGTGCTTTGGTGAGTGCTGTGAAGTGTGTGAACCTGGCGATTCACAGACCTGTACCCCTGGGGATAAAAGTAAATGTTTATAAAAAATTAAAAATTTAAAAAAAATAAATAATAAAAACTAATGATGTACTATATGGTGATTAATATAACACAATATAATAAATAAATAAATAAGCAACAACAACCAACCGCCCCTCCGAAAAAACAACTCTTTTTTTTTTTAAGATTTTATTTATTTATTTGACAGAGAGAAATCACAAGTAGATGGAGAGGCATGCAGAGAGAGAGAGAGAGGGAAGCAGGCTCCCTGCCGAGCAGAGAGCCTGATGCAGGACTCGATCCCAGGACCCTGAGATCATGACCTGAGCTGAAGGCAGCGGCTTAACCCACTGAGCCACCCAGGCGCCCCAAAACAACTCTTTTTATTGACTTTAATTTTGAAAATCTTCTTTCAAATGAAGCAACATATATACAAATAGTAAAAGTCTTAAGCAGAAAGGATAGGCTTGGCAGAGATTCACAAAAATCCTATTTCACAATCAATTTTAGAAATTACATGTCTGTTTCTTCAGTATTGATTTTAGCTTTCAAATGTCTCTGCATTTTAAATTTTAAACACAAATAAGAACTCCATATTATGTAAAATGACAGAATTCAGGGAACTAAGTTTGTTTCTTCATCTTTACAATCTCTTATCATTTTTGTATCAAATTTACTGATTAATGCAAAAATATGTAGTAACACAGGGGTTGAAGACAAGAATAACATCTGTAGTGAACTCAAGCAATTCTGAACCATTATGAATTTACCCTAAAACAAATGTGCAGCTGTGTTTGAGGGTATTGGATGCTGATTCCAAATTGACTTTCATATGGCATATAAAGTTTTAATGGCAAAAAATAAAAGATGATTATTTTTAAGATGATTAAGAATGTGCTAATTGGAAGTTTATGTACATATTAACAATGTTTGTTATTTGTTATTGTTTTATTATATTGATTTTAGTTTCCCAGCAAAATTAAAAGGAAAATACAGAAATTTCCCATAGACTCCCTGCCCCAACATGTATTGTTTCATTATTCCATTATCAACATCCATCACCAGAGTGGTATATTTGTTACAATTGATGGACCTAAACTGACACATCATAATCAGTCCCAAATTCATAGTTTGTTTTAGGATTAACTCTTGGTGTTGAACATTGTACAGATTTGGATAAATATATAATGATATGTATCCATCATTGCAGTGTCATACAGAGTATTTTCACTGCCCTAAAATTTTTCTGTGCTCTTCCTATTCATCCCTCCAAACACTCTTATCTCTGGAAACCACTGATTTACTCTTCTCATAGTTTTGTCTTTTCTATAATGTCATATAGTTGGAATCCTACAATATGTAGCCTTTTCAGATTGGCTTCTTTCACTTAGTTACTTACATTTATGGTTCCTCCATGTCTTTTCATGACTTGATAGCTCACTTTAACACTGAATAATATTCCCTTGAATATTCTGAATAATATTCATAGTTTATTAATTCACCCATTGATGAATATCTTGGTTTGCTTCCAAGCTTTAGCAATTATGAATAAATGTGCTACAAATATCCAGGTGTAGGTCTTCCATGAATATTACTTCTCAGCTCCTTTGGGTAAATACCAAGGGATGCAATTACTGGAACAAATGAGAAGAGCATATTTAGTTTTATAAGAAACTATCAAATTTCCAAAGTGGCTGTATCATTTTGCATTCACATCAGCAGTGAATGAGAGTCCCAGTTGATCTACATTCTTGTCCAAATTTGGTGTTGTCAGTGACCTGGAGTTTAGCCATTCTAATAGGTATGTGATGGTATGGGTTACTGGATTTTTGGAGGAAGGTTATAAATGTAAAGTACCATTTTCATCATAGGATATCAAGGTTACATACCACCAACGTGACACAGGACAGTTGATATTGACCTTAATCTGCTGACCATAGTATTTGTTAGGCTTTTCTACTCTGAAGATATTCCTATCCCACAACTTTCCATATTGTACTTTTAGGAAGAAGTCACCATGTGCAAACTACACTTAAGGAGTAGGAATTTAAACTTGCCTTCTTTTAGGTTTGAGTATCTATATAATATATTTGGAATTCTTCTGCATGGGAAATTTACCTATTCTTCTGGATTAATTAATTAATTTGGTCATGTATTTATATCATTATGGACTCATGGTTATTTATTTTATACTTTGGGTTATAATTTGATGCTACTTTTATTTTGTTGTTCAAATTATTCCATTTTGGTCATTTAATAGTTCTTTCAGTAGGCTCTTATGCCCCTTTGACATATCCCATCAGTGTATCTGAGTGTGTTTATATGTGTATTAAACAATCCTTTGTGTATATATGTGTGTATATGAGTGTGTTAGTGTGTGCATTAAACAACCCCTTACCTTCTGACACCACAAGCTGATCCAGCTGATTCATCTTATGTATTCTCTGCCCGAGTCATAAAATAAGCCATTTTCCAAGGATCCTTGGTTCCTATTCATGAATAATGGTACTAGATGCCAAGATCTAGTCCCTTAGTGTTCATTGTATTTGGGGTGTCATTTCTTCTAATCTTTCTCAGTGGACAGAACAAAGAAGTATGTGTGCATATACTAACCAATATGTGTACACATATCTACAAATATTTTTATATTTAACTATCTGTACCTACTAATATCTCCAACTCTAATTCATTACCACATTCATGATTCTGTGTATCCTGTTCCTCTGGCTTGTCTGTAACTCCCCCTCATGAAAAGAAATCTATCATCTATCTATCTATCATCTATCTATCTATCTATCTATCATCTGTATCTGTATATATTTATATACCTATATGTATGTGTATATATGCCATTATTTAATCTTGTGAGATGGGTGTTAGTATGTCATTTTGTAGTTGAGGAAACTGAGGATCAGAGATGATACATTTTTCTAAGACACAGCAATTAAAAGGTGGAAATAAATTTGTTCTAGGAGGAAAAGAACATTTAAAGCACAAAATAAAACGTATTGTTTGTGCAGTAGGTCATCTTGGTGAATTGGGAAAATGCATTAGAGCTATGTTGGTATAACCTAGAATTAAATACAGATGAATTTGAAATTATGTCAGTTGTTTCAATGTTGTATATACATCTTTGAGAACCAAACTATTATATTGAAGATCTATTCTTAATTGTACATCAATCACCTCATGAATAAACTGTAAAACTGTTTAAATTTGTTTTATGTCTTCTAAAAAAGGCATGACTTGTCCTTAAATCACAAAGACCATTTTGTGTTGTATATTTTAAGTCAATTGATTAAGGAATAATAAATAAGAACAGATTAAATAAGGGAAATTGCACAGTCATATTTTTACTGGCCCACTTAAATAATCCAAAACAACAACCAGAGACCACAACTGGGTGGTTGTGGTCTATTTTGAAATATTAATTTTGACTGGTCACTGAAAATGAGGCTCTGTGAAAAAGGAGTTTGGGAAACATTGCATATCTGTCAATCCCCTCTTGTAAATTCACATTTCCTTAGTAAGGTAGTTGAGAAAACCTGCAACAAAAAGTCAGTTCAACTTTTGAATACTGTTTCCCAAATTTATTTGTCCACTGAATGTTGTTTTCACATAAAGGCTACTTACACCTCATATATCTATACTTGGAACACAATTGGTTCTTTGTTTTACAAGAGAAGGAACATGGTTTATTTTTTTCATTTTCATAATCTGAAACAGGACCAGGGATATTATAGGTACTCAATATTTGTCAAATAAATGAAGGAACAAATATTTATTTAGCATCTACTACATGCCAGTTGTAAGAAATACAATGCAGAAAAAATAAACATGGTCCATGCTCTATGCAATCTACTGTCTAATGGAGAAGATTATTAAATAAGCAAATAAAAAATAAAATTTTAGGTAAGAGTTGCAGAAACAAGCATAATGTTGAGATGGAGCAAAAAGGAGGTGATGGTGATGGTAGCTCTTTAAAGCATTTACACAAACAAATCAATAGTTACCCAGAATTTTAATATTTCTAACATCAACTTTTATTCAGAATGCATGTTGAAGTAAGTTATATTAATTAAGTTCTTGCATTAAATGGATAGCATGCTCAAAAGAACTTAAATTAAGGAATGTTTACAGAGATGTGGACTAGTTTAAACAAAGAAGGGGAAAAGAGGATCTCAAGAACCAAAGACAGTCAAGAGTCATTAACACTCTTAGAGAAAAACAAGGAAGTCAGTAAGAGCAAAGCATTGGAGGTTGGCTGAAAAAAATTATATTAAGCATTAGATTATATGCAGGCCATGTAACATCATTTATATAAATAGGCCAAAACCATTATTCCATTTAGACAAAAAGCAGATTTGTCTTCTTGACTGTCTTAGCACTTATCACAGTTCTCAAATATAGTGGCACTCAAATGTGTATTCAATATATAAATTACATCTACTTCAGTCTTTCACACATGGTTTCCTATAAACCATCAAACAGCCATACAGACAAGTAGCTACCAGCAGCAGGGATGTACTGAGAAAAGTACTTATCCATCTGCCCAAGTACTTAAGGTACCAAATAAGAATAGACTGGGGAAGGCAAGGCCAACTGTTGAGAATATTAGTAGGAAATGTCCATTTTGGGGGTACCTGGGTTGCTCAGTTGGTTAAGCGTCTGTCTTCAGTTCTCGTCATGATCCCAGGGTCCTGGGATTGAGCCCCGTGTCAAACTCCCTACTCAGCGAGGATCTGCTTCTCCCTTTCCCTCTGCTGTTCTTCACACTGGTGCTCTCTCGCCCTTGCATTCCCTCTTTTAAATAAATAAAATCTTAAAAAAAAAAAAAAGAAATGTGCACTTTTACTAGCTCCCTTACTGTTATTAGCACTGGGATACAGCCTCATCCCTTGTTGGTTTCCTTAAACTCTACTCATGCCTTTGAAAATAAAATTCCTTTATTAAATTCTTCCCAAACAAACAAACATCTAACTGATATAACTTTCTTGAACAGCAGTAATTATATGAGTTATAATTTTTCTGAAATTTTGCAATTAAAAAGTCAGGATAACTTTTATAAGAGTCAGAATATTTCAAATTTAGAACTATCTTCTATTTGGCAATTATATATTTCAAATGAAGAAAACTATTCTCTTGTGGGTCTAGTGAAGAAACCAAAAAAAATCAGCAATAAAAAGAACAGAGTTTTAAAAGGATACTGGCACAAAGGCGTAAAATGGGTTTTCTTTCATGTTTACTTTTAAGTGTGTGAAACAGTGAAATAAAGAGCACGTTAGAAAAAGTATGTTTGGGGCGCCTGGGTGGCTCAGTGGGTTAAGCTGCTGCCTTCGGCTCAGGTCATGATCTCAGGGTCCTGGGATCGAGTCCCGCATCGGGCTCTCTGCTCGGCAGGGAGCCTGCTTCCCTCTCTCTCTCTCTCTGCCTGCCTCTCCATCTACTTGTGATTTCTCTCTGTCAAATAAATAAATAAAATCTTTAAAAAAAAAAAGAGAGAGAGAAAGTATGTTTGCCATATAGAGGAATTTGCCATGAATCTTCATATGTAATCACTTTGTTCCATTCTATGTGAAAAAAGATAGATGAAGCATTAATGACCTTTTTAAAAGAACAAAATGGCTCTAGATCATTTTAAATGTCTCTTTAAAAAAGGATTTGTTTAGGTCATGTGAAGTAATTTACATTTTAAAACATGCTACACATGAAAATGTAGAGCATTATAAGCACTAAAGGCTGGGCTTATTTTTCTCTTCTTTTTCCCTACTTAATCTACTATATCTGTATAAAATTATGTGATGTCTGTAACAGAGAACATAAACAATTAAATGACCATGCTGCAATATTAGAGGCAAAATTGTCTTTTTGCCAGAATCCACTTATGCAAGTGCTTAGATGGGATTGGCTCAATACTCCCAAGGATGGGTAAACCCAGGTTTGGCCAAACAAAGCCACAGTGATTACTTCAGAGACTGGTTGCTTAAAATCAATGAGGCTCAATGACAAAGAAGGAAGGAAGTCAGAGGATTCATAATATATTTTTGTGATGCAGTCAGCAGGAGTTGCTAATAGTTCAGAAAGTTAAGAGAAAGAGAAGAGTCACAACTGATGAACCTGAGAATTTGGGTGATGGTAGCCACGTACCAAGATGGCAAACACAGAAGAAACAGGTTTTATGGAATAAAAACTAAGGTTTTAGTTCTGGACATTATAAATATGAGATGCCTGTTAGACACACATGGTTGTAAGACAGGCCCAGTAAACAGTTACATAAATGAATTTAAGATAAATTTAGAATTCCTTAGGGTAGATTCCTAGCAGCAGAGTTGCTGGATCAAAGGTTATGTGCATTTTTACTGAGTTGTGCCAGAGCCAGCTTCTGCTGGCTTGTAAGAGTTGATTGTTAAATTTTCAAGAATTTTATGAGCCAATTGTTAGAAATAGTCATTTAAAAAAATTAAATTATATAAACTTACAATGAAATACATTACTTTTTAAAAAAGGATAATGAGGGGTGGTGTCAGAGGAGGTCTAGTAGAGAGTCAGGATGTTCACCACTGCCCAACAATAATGAAGTTACTTTGTTCTCCCCCACAGTGCCCATGGGTGGTCCTATTGGGAGAAAAAAATGAAGCACACTTATTTTTCCCAGACAGTTTGGTATTGGTTGGATAAGTAATGGGGAACCAGAAATTCTATCCTTGCCCAGCTGTAATGAATAGCCCCCATCCTGCATGTAAACAGAGTCCAAATTGGAAACCTGGACTTGTACCCTCACTTCCACCCCACCTTGCAGTAATGAGATGGTGGGAATTTCCCTTCCCCCGCCATAGAAATGTCAGAGAAAGCTGGCTAAAACAGAATATTTAAGTAATATCCATGGCTCAATCCAACCCCTAAATAAAGGGACAGAGAAGCATGGGAAGTTAAATTCAATGGTGAAGCAATTGGCAAAAGCCTGACAGTATAAATCACCCAGTTTCTGCAGTAACAATAAAACAACAAAAATTTTTTGAGAAAATTTTTAAGAGGGGAGAGACTACTTATACACTAAAAAAGACAAGATTTATTGATGAAACACAGTGGGGACATTATTAGGATTCTGATTCAAATAGTCTGTCAAAAGAAATGAGACAATTAAGAAAAAATTTAAAACTGGATGTTTGATGATAAGAAAGAATTACTGCTGGTTTTTTCATACTTTAAAAAACCTTTAGGGACGCCTGGGTGGCTCAGTGGGTTAGGCCGCTGCCTTCGGCTCGGGTCATGATCTCAGGGTCCTGGGATCGAGTCCCGCATCGGGCTCTCTGCTCAGCGGGGAGCCTGCTTCCCTCTCTCTCTGCCTGCCTCTCCATCACTTGTGATTTCTCTCTGTCAAATAAATAAATAAAATCTTTTAAAATTTAAAAAAAAAAAACAAAACTTTTAAATAAATAAATAAAGCCCAGAGTCTCATAATACAAAACCCCAAAATGTCAAAGTTTCAATCAAAAGCCACACAACCCACCTGGAAATAGGAAAATCTCAAACTAAATTACAAATAAGTAGAAAAGGTAACAGAGATTTTAGGTCTATTTGACAAAGGTTAAAGTAGCCATCATAAAAATACTTCAAGAAACAAATGTAAAAACATGCTTGAAACATGGAAAAATAAAAGTTCTTGGTAAAAAAAAAAAATAGGAAACGTAAGGATGGACCAAATGAAAATTTTAGAATTGAAAAATAGAATAACCAAAATAAAAACTCAGTGGAGGGACTCAACAGCAGAACAGAAGGATCAGAGGGAAGAACTAATGAATGACAAGATCTAAAAATAGAAATTACACTATCTGAACAAAGAGAAAATAGACCAAAAAGAACAACAGAAACAAAAAGAGAACAGAGCCTCAGGAACCTGTGGGACTGTAACAAAACAGTCATTAGGCATCTGCTTTCAGATCAGGTCATGATCCCAGAGTCCTGGGATGGAGGCCCATGTCAGGCTCCCTGCTCAGCATGAATAAATAAATAAATAAATAAATAAATAAACAAATAAATAAAATCTTTATAAAAGCCCCACACAAAACAAAACAAACAAACAAAACCTTCCTTTCCAGTGGCTGGTGTGAGAAATTGCTCAGGGCTTCAAAACAGATCTGTGCTTTCAGTGCAGCTTTTCGTGCTTTGCAGGAGGCAAGTGAGGTTTATCTGGTGGACCTTTTTGAAGACACCAACATGTATGCTGTCCATGCCAAATGTGTAACAATTGTGCCAAAAGACATCCAGCTGGCATGCCACATGGAGAACATGCTTAAGAATCCGCTATGATGGAAAACATTTCATTCTTTAAAAACACCAAAAACTCTCTTCTCCTTGTTATTGGTAGTTCTGAATGTTAGTTTTTTTTTTTTTTCTTTTCCCATAAGGTCAAAAGGTACCTAAAGAATATGATTGCAAGTGGAAAAAATAGAAGACAGAAATCAGGTAGTGGCAGTTTTTCCATTTTCATTTGTGTGTGAATTTTTAGTATAAATATGGGAATATAAAGCCTTAATGCAAGTTAAAGCTTTTCAATGAACAAATTTCAACAGTCCCACTTTATAACAATTATAAGTAAACTTGTTAAATTTTTAAAAAGTAATTAGTGATAGATAGATAAATAAATAAACAAATAAAAAAGTAACTGCTTTAATAATATCAGATAAAGTGTACTTCAGAGCAAAAAAATAAAAACCAGAAACAGAGAAATATATTATATAATGATTAACCCACTAAGAAGACATAGCAATCCTAAATATATATGCACCAAACAATGGGGCTGCAAAACATGTAAAGTAAAAACTGGTAGAACTGAAAAGATAAATTGACAAATCTACAACTATAGTTGGAGACTTAAACACCCATCTGTCAACAAATGATAGGGTGGATAACAGATATAAATGTAAAAGCTAAAGCCATCAGAAGAAGAAAAAAATAAGAGAATATCTCCATGGTCATGACTTTGCATGTCTGCAAAGTTTTTCAGACAGGACCCAGAAAACCATAACAGAAAATACTGATAAAAATGGGCTTCATCGAAATTTAAAACATTTGCTTATTGTATGGATATGCATGTTTTATTTATTCACTTATCAGTTAAGGGACATTTGAGTTGTATCCATTTTGTTGGATATTATGAATAATGCTGTTATGAATATTTGTGTGCAAGTTTTATGGAATATGTTTTTATTTTTCTTTGATATACACACTGAGTAGAATTCTGGGCCATATGTAATTCTTTGTTTAAAAATTCAAGGAATCATCATGTTGTTTTCTGAAGTAGCTCTACTGTTTAACATGCATACTGGTATGAGGATTTCAATTTTTCCACATATAGGTGAACCTGAGTGGCTGAGTTGGTTAAGTATCTGACTTCAACTCAGGTCATGATCCCAGGGTCCAGAGTCAAGCCTTGCATTGGGCTCCTTGCTCAGCAGGGAGCCTACTTCCCTCTCCCTCTGCTCCCCGTGTTTGTGCTCTCTCACTCTCTCTATCAAAAAAGTAAATAAAATCTTTAAAAAAAAATTTCTGGGGTGCCTGGATGGCTCAGTGGGCTAAAGCCTCTGCCTTCAGCTTGGGTTATGATCCCAGGGTCCTGAAATCAGGCCCCACATCAGGCTTCCTGATCTCTCTCTCTGCCTGCCTCTCTGACTACCTATGATCTCTATCTGTCAAATAAATAAATAAATAAATAAATAAATAAATAAAATTTTCCACAGCCTTGTCAACACTTATTATAGTTTTTAAACTTTTTTGTAAGACTTTATTTGAGAGAGAGATTGAGAGAGGGGGGCAGAGAAAAAGGGAGAGAGAGAATCTCAAGCAGACTCTATTGAGTGCAGACCTCTATGCCAGGCTCAATCTCATGACCCTGAGATCGTGACCTGAGCTGAAATCAAGAGTCAGATGCTTAACCAGCTAGAGTCATCCAGGTGACTCTATTATAGTCTTTTAGATCACAGCCATCCTACTGGATGTGAAGTTCGGTATCTCCTTTGGCCTTGATTTGTGAATAATATTGATCACCTTTTATATGCTTATTAACCACTAGTATATCTCCTTTAGACAAGTATCTATTAAAATTGTTATGTCTCTTTTTAAATCAGGCCATTTGTATTTTTTAAAAAATTTAGTAATGATTTTTTTAATTCCAGTATAATCAACATACAGTGTTATATTCATTTCAGGTGTACAATATAGTGATTCAACAATTTTATACATTACTAATTGCTCATCATATAACTGTTCTTTTAATCCACTTCACCTATTTCACCCATCCTACCACCCACTTCCTCTTCTGACAATGACCTGTTTGTTCCTTATATTTGAGTCTGGATTTTTTTGTTTGTTTGTTTGTTTCTCTCTTCTTTTCCTTTCTTCATTTGTTTTGTTTCTTAATTTCCACACAGGAGTGAAATTATATGGTGTTTATCTTTCTCTGTCTGATTTATTTCACTTAGCATACCCTCTAGTTCAAAAGATTTCATTGTTGTTCTAATCAAAAGATTTCATTCTTTTTGTGGCTGAGTAAAATTTCATAGTATGTATATACCACATCTTCTTTATCCATTCATCTGTCACTGGACACTTGGGCTGCTTCCACATCTTGGCTATTGTAAATAATGCTGCAATAAACATAGTGATACATATATCTTTTTAAATTAGTGTTTTGCATTTTGGGGGAGTAAATATATGGTATCTGAATTACCAGATCATATGGCAATTCAATTTTTAATTTTTTGAGGAACGTTGTACTGTGTTCTTCAGTGGTTGCCTCAAATTGTATTCCCACCCACAGTACATGAGGGTTCCAAAAGCTGTAGTAATCAAAACAGCATGGTACTAGAACAAAAACAGACACATAGATTAATGGAACAGAATAGAGTCCAGAAATAAATTCATGCTTTTATGGTCATTTAATCTATGACAAAGGAAGCAAGGATATACAATGGGGAAAATGTTGATTCTTCAACAAAATTATTGGAAAAACAGGACAGCTACATACAAAAGAATGAAACAGGACCACTTTCTTACATCATTCACAAAAATAAACTAAAACTGAATTAAAGACGTAAATGTGAAACCTGAAACAATAAAATTCCTAGTAGAAAACACAAGCAGTAATTTCTTTGATGTTGACTATTGGAACATTTTTCTAGATACGTCTCTTCTGGCAAGGGGAACAAAAACAAAATTAAGCTTTTATATTTATTAAAATAAAACTATTGGGACTACACCAAAATAAAAAGCTTCTGCACAGTGAAGGATACCACCAAAAAACAAAAAAAGCAAACTATTGAATGGGAAGAGATATTTACAAATGATATATCAGATAAGGGTTAATATCCAAAATATATAAAGAACTTATATAGCTCAACACCAAAAAACAAATAATCTGATTAAAAATGGGCAAAAAACCTGAATAGACATTTTTCCAAAGAAGACATCCACATGGCGGAAACACATGAAAAGATGCCCAACATCACTAATCACCAGAGAAATAAAAATTAATACCAAAATGAGATATCACTTTGCTTTTTTTCATTGATAAATTGATATTTTTTAAAAGATTTTATTTATTTATTTGAGAGAGAGCATGAGAGAGAAGTTCAGAGGGAGAAGCAGACTTCGTGGAGCTGGGAGCCCAATGTGGAACTCGATCCCAGGACTCCAGGATCAAGACCTGAGCCAAAGGCAGTTGCTTAACCAACTGAGCCACCCAGGTGCCCAAAATTGATTTTTTAACAATCTAGACAATTGTCTCATAGAAGATTTCAAAATTTTTGTCTGATTGCTTCTTCAAAATTAGATTCAGGTTAAACATTCTTGGCAAGAAAATTTCCTGTGTAGTATTGTGTGCTCCCTTTGTATCACATCAGGAATACCTAATGTCAGTTAATTCCCTTGTGGTCTTGCTAAGTTTCATCACATGATTAAAGTGGTGCCAAAAGATCTCTCCACTGTAGTAATACCTTTGTCCTTCATGATTAAATAATCTTAAGGGTGATCCCTTTGGATCATGTAAATAGCCTATTATCCACCAAACTTTCATACAATTATTATAACTATTGCAGAGGTAACTAGAAGATATGATTTTTAAATTTTTTTTATTTTTTTAATAAGCATATAATGTATTATTAACCCCAGGGGTACAGGTCTGTGAATCGCCAGGTTTACACACTTTACAGCACTCACCATAACACATACCCTCCCCGATGTCCATAACCCCACCGCCCTCTCCATACATCCCTCCTCCCAGCCCCCCTCAGTTTGTTTTGTGACATTAAGCATCTCTTTTGGTTTGTCTCCCTCCCGATCCCATCTTGTTTCCTGCCCTCCAAACGCCACCCCTTTGCATCTCCACTTCCTCATATCAGGGAAATCATATGATAGTGGGTTTTCTCTGATTGACTTATTTCGCTAAGCATAATACCCTCTAGTTCCATCAACATCATCACAAATGACAAGATTTCATTTCTTTTGATGGCTGCATAGTATTCCATTGTATATATACACCATATTTTCTTTATCCATTCATCTGTTGATGGACATCTCGGTTCTTTCCATAGTTTGGCTATTGTGGACATTGCTGCTATAAACATTCGGGTGCACGTGCCCCTTTGGATGACTACGTTTGTATCTTTAGGGTAAATACCCAGTAGAGCAATTGCTGGGTTGTAAGGTAGCCCCATTTTCAACTTTTTGAGGAACTTCCATGCTGTTTTCCAGAGTGGTTGCACCAGCTTGCATTCCCGCCAACAGTGTAGGAGGGTTCCCCTTTCTCCTCATCCTCGCCAGCATCTGTCATTTCCTGACTTGTTTATTTTAGCCATTCTGACTGGTGTGAGGTGGCATCTCATTGTGGTTTTGATTTGTATTGCCCTGATGCCCAATGATGTGGAGCACTTTTTCATGTGTCTGTTGGCCATCTGGATGTCTTCTTTGCAGAAATGTCTGTTCATGTCCTCTGCCCATTTATTGATTGGATTATTTGTTCTTTGGGTATTAAGTTTGCTAAGCTTTTTATAGATTTTGGATACTAGCCCTGATATCTGATATGTCATTTGCAAATACCTTCTCACATTCTGTCAGTTGTCTTTTGGTTTTGTTCACTGTTTCCTTTGCTGAAGATATGATTTTTTTTTAATGTGATATGATTTTTTTTAAAAGGTCTTATTTATTTATTTGACGGAGATCACAAGTAAGTGGAGAGGCAGGCAGAAAGAGAGAGGGGGGAAGCAGGCTCCCTGCCCAGCAGAGAGCCCAATGCAGGGCTCCATCCCAGGACTCTGGGATCATGACCTGAGCTGAAGGCAGAGGCTTAACCCACAGAGACACCCAGGTGCCCCTTAGATACGATTTAACTCTATTGTTCATTTTTTAAAAAATGCGATTAGCCAATGTATAGTATATCATTAGGTTTTTATATAATTTTTAATGGTTCAATAGTTGAATCATATCACATGCCCTCTTTAATTCCCATCATCGTTCATTCTATTTTTCTTTTTCATTCAACACTTATTTACTGGGTGTCTACCATGTTCTAACACCATACTAGGAATTGAAGATAGTCGACCAAAATAAACACATTTCCTCACTCTCATGGAGGGAAATAAATAAGAAAATAATCTCAGCATTCCAAGAAAGAGTTACATACAATATCTAAAGAATAAGTCCTACTTCTAGATATCATCGTCTTTGTTCAGAATAAAGGTCAATAGACACATGCCTAGGTACTTTTGTTGTTTTTGCCTCTTTCTTCCTCTTTAAAAAGCTGACAGTTCATACACTTTAGATTTTATTTTTCAATAAAGTGTACAATTCAGTGATTTTTTAGTATCTTTACAAAATTGGGCCAGTGTTCACCACTTTCTAGTTCAAGAATTTTTATCACCCCTAAAAGGAACTTTGTACCCATTAGCAGTCATTCCCTATTTCTTCCCTCCAGTAGCCCCTTATAACACTTAATCTACTTTCTGTCTCTGCAGCTTATTCTGGACATTTCATTTAAATGGAATCATACGATAGGTAGTCTTTTGTGTCAGTCTTTTTTCACTTAGCATAATTTTTATCCGTGCTGTACCATCTATCAGTACTTCATTCCTTTTTATGCCTAAAAATATTCCCTTGTATGGATTTGTCGTATGTTGTTTATCCATTCCTCACTTTATATCAGATTATACAGCTCTTTTTAAGTTTTTAAATGGCTGCATAGTTTCCCATTGTGTAAATGTGTCACAGTTTATTCTTATCAGTCCCTGTGGCTGAATATTTACAATATTCTTCTATTTAAAATAATGTTTATTTGTGATGCTATTACAAATACACACAATAAAATATTTGTGTATGTATTTACAAACAACATTCTCTTATTACAATCTAATAAAATTAGAAATCAAGAATAAAAGTTTTTATTTAAAAATGAAGTTTAAAAAATAAAATGGAATTTTATTTTTAAATAAAAATATGGAATCATTTGCATGTGAGAGGTTGTATAATTCTCTTGTCAAAACATCTGCCCTGATGCTTTTTTGAGAGATAGCTCTTTGATAATTTTGTTTCTTCTATGCAAATTGGTCTTTTATATTTAAATGTATTTGTGTAGAGTTGTGCAAAGTAGTCTCTCATAATTTGTTTTGATATTCTCTATATCAGTATTTATTTCCCATTTGTCATTTCTTGTTTTGTGTATGAGTGCTTTCTCCCACTTTATCAGGTAAGCTATTTTATTGACTTTCTCCAAAAAAACAGAAATTTTAGTTTATTAGTTATATTATTTCTCTGTGTTCTACCTCAATAGCATCTGCTTTTGTATTTATTATGCCTTTCCTATACTCTTATTTGATCTATTTTCCTTTACTAGCTACTTGAGTTGAAAAATGAATTCATATTTTTATTGATTTAAGAGTCTAAGCCTATAGGTTTTTGTCTTATCACTACTTTAGTTGTATCACTTAGATTATGATATCTATACATTATTATCTTTTAAAAAATTCCAGAATTTTGATTTGTTCTTACCTTTTTGGCCAAGAGTCATTTTCTAGAGAGTTTTTAAATTTATTTTTTATTTATTTTCAGCATAACAGTATTCATTATTTTTGCACCACACCCAGTGCTCCATGCAATCTGTGCCCTCTATAATACCCACCACCTGGTACCCCAACCTTTAAATTTGTAGTTGGAAAAAACTTTTTAAAAAATCTTCACTCTTGGGAGCAAGAGTGGCTCAGTCAGTTAAGTATCTGACTCCTGATTTCAGGTCACGTCTTGATCTCAGGGTCATGAATTCAAGTCCCACATGATACTTGAACACTGGGTGGGGAGGCTACTATAAACAAATAAATATATTTTTACTCAAAAAATAAAATAAAAAGTAAAAGGGGGCACCTGGTTGGTTCAGTTGTTAAAGCAGGTGACTCTTGCAACTCTTGATCTCAGGGATGTGAGTTCAGGCCCCTTGTTGGGCATGGAGATTACTTAAAAATAAATAAATAATTAAAAACTTTTACTCTTGATTTCTGGTTTTCTTAGATTGTAATAAGAGAATGTTGTTTGTAATATATCTATTTGTGGTATTTGTTTATTTTTTTTGACTCACTATGTGACTTATTTCATAAATGCTTCATGTGCACTAGAGAAGTAGGTATATTTCCTATTACCAGAATGTAAAGTTTGATATATGCATTAAAGCTACCATATCTGTTACATTTGTTTAGAACTTTTTAATTTTTACATGTTTCGTTAAAATTGATGCGTTAGATTTAGAATAACATATTATAGATTCATACAACTAGTGAGTTTTTATTTCTCCTATATCTTTTTTTTTTTTCTTTGAGTAAGCTTGTTTGTATTTACCTGGTATATCTCTGCCTATCCCTTTTTTTTAAGTCTCTGTGGTTTACTTAATTTTAGGTATGTCTCTGAAGTAAAGCATAGGTTAACTTTTGTTTTGTCCTGAAATATGAATATCTTTTTCTTTTAATGGTGAAACAAGTCCTTATTTATTTATTTATAAATATTTTCTTTTTCTTATGTAATCTCTATACTCAATGTGGGCTCAACTTCACAACACAGACATTGAGTCACATGCTCTACCAATTAAGCCAGCCAGGTGCTCCAAAACAAACCCATTTATATTTGCTGACATGATCTATGTATTTGATCTCAACTGAAATAATACGAAGTATATTTCATAACCACAGACAGTGGAAATAGCCCATGGATAAAAAATGAAGTCATAAGGGAAGTTAGAAATATTTTTAGGGGTGCCTGGATAGCTCAGTTTGTTAAGCAACTGCCTTCAGCTCAAGTCATTCTCCTGAGTCCTGGGATTCAGCCTCATATCCCACTCCCTGCTCAGTGGGAAGCCTGCTTCTTCCTCTCCCTCTGCCACTACCCCTGCTTGTGTTCTCCTGCTCTCTCTCTGTCAAATAAATAAATAAAATCTTTAAAGAATATATTTTTAATTGACTGAAAATGAAAATGTAACATCAGAATTTGTGAGATACAGGGAAATTTAAGAAAATGTTTCTTTTAGAAAACAAGAAATGTCTTGAATCATTAAATTCTAAACTTTCACTTTGAGAAAAAAAGAGCAAGTAAAACTGAAAGCAAGGAGCCAGAAGGAAAAAATAAAGGTAAGAACAGATATCAGTGAAATTGAGAACAGAGACACAATAAAGAAAATCAGTGAAGCCAAAAATAAGATGGACAAATTCCTTGAAAGACACAGTTACCGAAGTTTACTAAATGAAATAGATTGCCTGAATAGCCTTATATCTGCTTTAAAATTTGAATTTATACATAAAAACTTTGCCATGAAGAAGACTCCAGTTCCAGAGGACTTCATTGATTAATTCCACCATTTAAGGAAGTTATAATATCAATTCTATATAAAGTGGTTTTGAAAAAAGAAGAGAGAGCACTTCCCAACTCATGAGTCAGCATTACTCTAGTATCAAAACCAGAAAAAGATGTGTCTTAGTCCATTTGGGCTGCTTTAATAAAATACCACAGACTGGGTGACTTATAAACAACAGAAATTTATTTCTCATAGTTCCAGAGGCTGAGAAGTCCAAGAACAAGTCTCTGCCATTATCACTGTCTGATGGAGGCCCACTTTCTGATTCATAGGTGAACCAGGAAGCTCTGTGGGGCCTCTTTTAATACAGCATTACTCCCATTCATAAAGTTTCCACCCTCATGAACTAAGTAGTTCCCACAATCTCCCAATAGCATCATATGGAGCATTGTATCTCAACATATGAATTTTGAGAGACACACATCCATCTATAGCAAGATATTAATAGAAAAGAAAGCTATAAATCAATACTACTCATAAACATACTCATAAAAAGCTTTAACAAAATATCAGTATATCAAATCCAGTAATATGTAGGAAATATAATACATCAAAACCAAGTGGGGTTCCTCTTATAAATGCAAGGATAATTCAATATTAGAAAATCAATGTAATTCACCCTCTTAAGCAGCAAAAATACAACAACAAATAATCACCTCAATAAAAGTGGACAAGATTTATCAAATTCTACAACCATTTATGATTTTAAAATAAAAAGTATAAATATACTAGGAATAGAAGGAAACTTCCCTAACCTAATAAAGGCCATTCATGAAAAATCTAGAGCTAACATCATGGTGAAAGATCAAGTACTTTCTTCTTAAGATCAAAAATAAGGCAAGGATGTCTACTCTCATGACTTCTATTAAGCACTGTATTGGAGGTGATAGTGCAGTAAGGCAAGAAAAAGAAATAAAAGGCATACAAATTGGAAAGAAAAAAATAAAACTCTTTGCCAATAGTCAATATGGCTATCCATGAAACCCTACCCAAAAAAATTCCCCAAACCTAGAAGAATTAGTAAGTTAAGCAAGGTTGGAGGATAGAAAGTCAACATATATAAGTCACTGTGCTTCTCCCGATGCACCAGTAATTGCACCACTGGGTACTCACCCAAAGAATACAAAAGCACTAATTTAAAAAGTTACATGCATCCGTATGTTTATAGCAGCATTATTTACAATAGCCAAATTATAAAAGAAGCCCAAGTATCCATCAATAGAGGAGTGGATAAAGAAGATGTTGTGTAATAGACAATGGAATGCTCTTCAGCCATAAAAAAGAACAAAATCTTGCCATTTGCTACAACATGAATAGGGCTAGAGAGTATAATGCTAAGTTAAATAAGCCAATCAGAGAAAGACAAATACCATAAGACTTCACTCATATGTGGAATTTAAGAAACAAAACAAATGAGCAAAAGAAAAAAAGAAGGGAGAAAGACAAACCAAGAAACAGACTTAACTATAGCAAATAAACTCATGGTTACCACAGGGGAGGAAGGTGGGGTCTGGGTGAAATAGCTGATGTAGATTAAGGAGTGCACTTGTCATCATGAGCACTGGGTGATGTATGGAATTGTTGAATCACTGTATTGTACACCTGAAACTAATAATAATACTGTATGTTAACTATACTGAAATTTAGAAAGTCACTATATTTCTGCATGTTAGCAATAAACAACTGCGAATTGAAATGAAATATGAATGAAATGAAATAAAAAGAGCTTAAAAATGTGAAATGTTTAGAATCAAGTTGACAAATTTTATGAAATATCTGTATAGAAAGTGGCAAAATATTAATGAAAGAAATTTAAACCTGAATAAGCAGAAAGTTATTCATGGTTAAAAGACTAAAAATTATTGACATGTCAGTTCTCCCCAAATTTGATTTATAGATTCAACATAATTCCAATCATTTTTTTGAGAATTTGACATATTAATTCTAAATCTAATTCTAAATTTGAAAATGTATACAGAAATCAAAGGATCTGTAATATCAAAATTAAATTCGAATAAATACAGTTGGATTGGTTTCAGGGTTACTTGGTTTCAAGACACATTTACATAATGACAGACATATAGATCAATGGTATAGAATATAAAGTCATAATTAGACTACATATATATGGGAAAATATATACATATATACATACATATATGTATATATATGTGGAAAATAGATACATGTATCTACACATATATGTGGAAAATAGATACATGTATCTATACATATATGTATATATATGTATATAGATATATGTATCTATTTTCCACATATATGTGTGGAAAAGTCGACCAAGATGTCAAGATAATTCAATGGTTAAGGATCGTGTTTTCAGTAAGTGATCCTAGAACAAGTGGATATACATATACAAGGTAAAAAAGCTTTCAACCCTTACCTCACACCATATATATATATATTTGAAATAGATCACATACCTAAATGTACATTATAAAGCTATGAAGCTTCTAGGAGAAAAACTTTTTTTTTTCCTGGTTTAAAAAAAGATTTCTTGGATCACACAAAGCATGAACAGGAGAATTTAAAAACTAATAAATAGTACTTCATTAAATTAAAAAATTCTCTTCAAAAGACAAGGTTAGATGAAAAGACAAGCCACAACTGAGAGACGATATTTATAAGCACATACTGATAAAGGTCTTGTATCCAGAATATATAAAGGACTTTCAAAACTCAGTAAGAAAATAAACAAATGGGGCATCTGGGTGGCTCAGTGGGTTGAGCCACTGCCTTCTGCTCAGGTCATGATCTCGGGGTCCTGGGATCGAGTCCCGCATCGGGCTCTCTGCTCGGCAGGGAGCCTGCTTCCCTCTCTCTCTCTCTGCCTGCCTCTCCATCTACTTGTGATCTCTCTCTATCAAATAAATAAATAAAATCTTTAAAAAAAAAGAAAATAAACAAATGAAAAACAATAAAAATAGAGCAAATATTTGTACAGACACTTAGTTTAACTTTTCTTTGAGCATACTACTACTGGGAAGGGGTGGGGGTTCTAGCTTTACAAAGGGGCTTTCTGGGGGCACCTGGGTGTCTTAAGCCTCTGACTTCCACTCTGGTCATTATCTCAGGGTCCTGGGATCGAGTCCCTCATCTGGGTTTCTGCTCAGTGGGGAGCCTGCTTCCCCCCACCCCCTGCCTGCTTCTCTGCTCAATTGTGATCTCTGTCAAATAAATAAATAAAATCTTTAAAAAAAAAAAACCCAAAACAAAAACAAACAAAAAACCCAGAGGGGCTTTCTTTCAAACTTCCTACTTCATGATTGCCCTAGCCATTGTCTTTTAGTCTCTCTTTAAAACCAAAACTTTAGGTTATCAGGTGTTGTGGGTTGAATTGTGTCTCCCCCACAACTGAAGTCTGAAGGACTGAAGTCCTAACCTCCAATACTTGTGAGTATAATCTTAGTTGGATAATCAATGTAAGATGAGGTTTTTAGGGTGGTCCCTAATTCATTATGACTAGTGTTTTATAAATAGGGGGAAACTGGATGCACAGAGAGGAAATACAATGCCAAGGAGACCTAGGAAGAACACCATCTACAAGCCAAGAAATGTCTGAGGCTACCTGAATCAAGGAGAAAAGAATGGAATAGATTTATTCCTCAGCCCTCAGAGGAACCGATGTAATTTCAGACTTCTACCCTTTAGAAATTGAGAAAATATATTTCTGTTGTTTTAGCCACCCCGTTTGTGGTACTTGTTATGGTAGCCCCAGGAAATTAACACATTACAGACCAGTTGATTCCCCTAGAGCAGCTGGCATCAGGACTCACTTTCTCTCATTTTTTGTCTCTTTAGATTTCCCTTATTTTCTTACCAATGAACTTTGCATGCCAAAATATGTTTTTAAAAAAATATTTTATCTGACAATTTATTTGTTTTGTTTGGGGATTTTTAAAGAGATTTTTAAAAAGATTTTATTTATTTATTTGGCAGACAGAGATCACAAGTAGGCAGAGAGGCAGGCAGAGAGAGAGAGAGGAGGAAGCAGGCTCCCTGCTAAGCAGAGAGCCCAATGCAAGTCTCAATTCTAGGACCCTGAGACCATGACCTGAGCCGAAAGAAGAGGCTTAACCCACTGAGCCCCCGAGTCGACCCAAGGATTTTTTTTTTTTTTTTTTTTTTTTTAGAAAATCTAGTCTTCATTTTGTTGGAAATGGAAGTTTAACTCAACACACACAAAACAGAAAATCATGTCAAAAAAAATGGACAGAAGACGTGAACAGACACTTTTCCAAAGAAGACATACAAATGGGTAACAGATACATGAAGAAATGCTCATCATCATTAGCTATCAGGGAGATTCAAATCAAAACCACATTGAGATACCACCTTACACCAGTTAGAATGGCCAAAATTAGCAAGACAGTAAACAAGTTTTGGAGAGGATGTGGAGAAAGGGGAACCCTCCTTACACTGTTGGTGGGAATGCAATTTTGGTGCAGCCACTTTGAAAAACAGTGTGGAGATTCCTCAAAAAATTAAAAATAGACCTACCCTATGACCCGGCAATTGCACTACTGGGTATTTACCCCAAAGATACAGATGTAGTGAAAAGAAGGGCCAGCTGTACCCCAATGTTCATAGCAGCAATGGCCACAGTTGCCAAACTGTGGAAAAAGCCAAGATGCCCTTCAACTGATGAATGGATAAAGATATGGTCCATATGTATAATGGAATATTATGCCTCCATCAGAAAGAATGACTACCCAACTTTTATATCAACATGGACGGGACTGGAGGAGATTAGGCTGAGTGAAATAAGTCAAGCAGAGAGGGTCAAGTATCATATGTTTTCACTTACTTCTGGACCATAAGGAATAAAATGGAGGACATTAGGAGATGGAAATGAAAAGTGGATTGGGGGAAATCAGAGGGAGATGAAGCATGAGAGTCTGTGGACTCTGAGAAACAAACCGAGGGTTTTGGAGGGGAGGAGAGTGGGGGGGTTGAGTGAGTCTGGTGGTGGGTATTAAGGAGGGCACGTACTGTATGGAGCACTGGGTGTGGTGCATAAACAATGAATCTTGGAACACTGAAAAAAAATTAAATTAAATTTTAAAAAAAAGAAAGAAAGTCTGCCTGACTCATCTAGAGTAACTTTCTGAAAATGAAGTTTGCTTTCTTTCAGGTACTTACTATTTTCCAAATCGAATTTATTATTTCTTTTGTGTCTTCATTATGCCTAATATCCTATTATATTCTGTATACGGTATTTTGTTTCCCTTACAAAACTGCCAGTTACTTACCTTTGTATACATAGCATACAGAAAAATACCTCACATATAATAGGTATTTAGTAAGTGGTTATTAAACGGAATGTACTTGTATATTGGTCACATGTACATATGTGTATATAGCTGTTTGGATCAATGACTTTTAGGCTTAACTCAAAGTTTTTATTTTTAATCCACAAGTACTTGGCATTACTCAAGGCTATGTTCACCTAAGAGGGATTTTCTTTTTCTTCTGATTAATATAACTAAATAGCACTTCTCAGGAAACCTGTTGGTTTATGTCAAAACAAGTTTCTTATATTCAACCACAAAATGACTTATTAAAAAATATTATTCTTGGGGGGAGGGGGGTTGGGAGAAGGGGGTGGGATTATGGACATTGGGGAGGGTATGTGCTTTGGTGAGTGCTGTGAAGTGTGTGTAAACCTGGTGATTCACAGACCTGTACCCCTGGGGATAAAAATATATGTTTATAAAAAATAAAAAATTAAAAAAAATATTATTCTTAATTGTTATAGTGTTGTAATGTAAATATAATTATACCCATTTTACAAATGTGGAAATGATCATAAAGGGTAAGTGCCTGTTCCAAGGTGAGATACATATAATGTATTAGAGTTGGAAATAAAGTTTATTTGGCTCTAAAACCATTCACTCACTAGCCTATACTGATTTCTTATTATGGATCCCATTATGTAAGGATTATGAAACTCCTAGGTATTTTTCTATTCCCATTTGAATCAGAGTATCATAGCCACTTATTCCAAAATAATGAAAGATACCTTTCAAAATACCTACTTATTTATGCTTTTAATAATATATTTCATGTTCTTGCTCTTACTTTCTATTGTTCACCTGATGTATTTGCTAGATACAGACACCCTCAGAGAGAACATGCTGGAAAAACAGTCAACTATTTTGAGATTATTTTTCCTTTTTCTTCTCAGTAAGGGAAGTTTTCCACTATAGGATATTTAAATCGATATCATAAGTCTTCTAATAAGATTTTCCCTTATAAAACTGCTTTTTTGTGTGTGCAATCTGCACCACAAACTACCATGCTCTCACTTAGGCCTTGCTTTCCAGTTGTTATGTGTATGCCATATGTAAACTTTACTTACCCAAATAGTTTTTAAGTTCCCTAAAGTCAAGAATGGATTTTCTGTTACTTTGTATTCTTCATAAAGATAACTGCCGCTTATTAAAGGTTTACTGAATACCAGGAGATTTATACACATTTCATTTATTATTTACAATAACATGGCAAATTAGGTATTGTTACTTACATTTTACAGATGTGGGAAGCCTCTGATATAATTAGTCCCAAGTTCATAAATCTATTAAGTGACTATAATGATGAGTACTTAATATGTGGTTGTTGAATTGACTGATGTAGTAATTCTCCTGAAAGATCTTTCCATCTGGCTGTAATGAAGTTAAAGAAGACATGGGTTTGTATCATTATGCTATAAATTAATAGCTTGTGATTATGGTCAAGCTACTCAACATCACTAAATCTGAGTTTTCTGATTTGTAAAATGCAAGAATAAAGCCCAATCTATGAGAGGAGTTATGAATATTAAATTAAATAATACAGATACAAAATAATAAATGTTGATTTATTAATATGCTTGATTTTGTACCTTTTCTCTCTCCTTTTACTGAAACGTAAACTGAATTAGTAGATGTATAAATTAAGAAGTTCAAAAAAAAGACATTTATTAAAGTATCCCCTATTTTCCTTATAAATGTATAATTCAATAGCTTACTAAATGATGACAAAATTCAATACAACACTTTTTGTATGCTAACATATTCATAACTCCATTAAATATCTTCAGAGAACCATCGCACATGGATTATTATCACATGTGCTAAGCAGGGAGCCACTTGTTTTTTAGGGTGTTCATATCTCTTTTATAAATTTTTAGGATTTTATTCCCTACAATATTGGATAAGAAAGCAGCAATATTTTAATCTAATGAAGAGACTTAAATATTTTTTCATAAGTTCTTTTCCCCAAATAAGCAAGATTATGATGTGAGACAATTTTTTCTCTTGGTTGACTTAATACCACTGTTGTTCTATAATTTGAATTCTGTCTGAATTTTATGGTTTGATCTAATTTCTCTTCAGTCTACTCTGTTGCTAAATAAACAGAAATCTCCCAAAGGCCATACAGAGTTCTTTCGTTTAAATTCTACATATTAAACTTAAAACAATGTTAAACAATGACATAAAATACTACTTTATTTTAGAAATGTCAAATTAATTTTACATTGATCCTAAATATAATCTGGGGTTTTTTTGTAGAAGACAAAATGTGCTACTAAAAAGTCTCATATCTTCATCCTAATTGCTCAAGAAGGACATCTTCTTTAGAACGCACTAATCTTTAAAATTCTCTTGCGTTGATAAGCCACAGCATTTACTTGCTGATCTTAGGGTATGGTGCATGATATTTCAATAGAATCTGATGAACTAAAAGACAGCTGGGAGAACTTTTTTTGTGGATATTTAAAAAATTAGAAAATTAATAAGTTCGTGTTGTGTATTTTATAGACACAAGTCACATGTTTGAAGAACTGCGCATTTTAAATCTTCAAAACATAAGCCTTTCTTTAGAAATTGAAACCAGTTATCTTCAGCTGATGTTATTATGTGCAGTTCTCTTTTATGTTGCTACAGTAATGTTTTCTCTGTGACATCTGTGATGTTTTTGAGATGCAAAAAAATATATATCTCTTCTTTATGTGTCTTTTAATTTGCTTTCCCAGTAGGCACATTGTGTATTTAAACAACTATAAACAATGTATACCAGGCTCAGAGCCATTTTTATTACTCTCAAGCAAATTAGCCAGCATTCAGTGAATTCAGTGCTCTCTCCCATGTGGTCCTACTTGGGTTTCACATTAAACAGTCCTTCAGTCTGTCCGGATGTCCAACAGTATCACTCTCCCTTTCAGAATGGTGCTGAACTTGCTCTTTTGGGACAGAATATGTGTCTGTTGTATTTAAGTAAAATACAATATATATGTAATTTTAAAATATGACTAAATAATAAGTGGTTATATTCTAGGTATATGTTTTAAAAGCATTGAGCAAGTGAAGAGGTAGAAAACTTCACTGGAAACTGTAAAATTATCCATACCAAGAAAATAACTTGTTTATATTTCCCATGGTGGTACAATGAAAAAAATTTTTTTGATCTTGTTTGCCCTGCTTTTGAATTCTTGGGGAAATACCTTTTTACTGGTCTTGTTTGGTCCTTGTTTTTGGATTAGTTAGCAAATTGCCTATCATGTAATTGAAATTAAATTAACTTACAGTCATGACTATCTAAAACATTTTGAGTATCCATTCTTCCTCTTGTCACTATCACAATTCTGTTTCTATTACTTCAAATTTGATTATATTAATTGTGGATGTTAAGTCACTTTCATAAACATTTGCCTCATGACAAGAATTTGAAACAACAACATAGGTAGATCTAGGACCTGCATCAGTATTTTCCGTTCTCAGATTTTAATTTATATCCTTCCCTGGATCATTAATGAAAATGATTTCACTTATATCTAAAGAATTGTCAGCTAACACTTCTATGGCAGATCATGATTTTACAACTTAAAATAGTAATATGAAGTGAATTGAGAGTATTTGTTCAAAATATCTATTTGCTCAGTAGTGAACTTTAGTAAGAAATATCTAAATATGCACACATGTACATAAAAATGCCCATATAGGATAGGACCACAAAGGATTACTTTGAATACCTGCTTGATAACAACTATATGCTTTTAGATAAACAGAAAACTGGTCTCTTTGCCGAGGGCAAAATTTAACTGCAAAATAGTGACCATTATAATTAAAATACACAATTTACCAGTAAGAATAATTTATTTTAAAAAGCTATTGCATTAGATTTGATATCATAGTGGTGTAATGATATTTTGTACCTTCATACTTTTCTGTATCAACATTTTAACTTTTTAATAGTTAAAACAATTGATCTTATCTTAATATGGCAAATTAAAATATATTATTTTCTGAAGACCAGAAATTTAAGATTTTTCCAGATCTTAATCCTGCACTAAGTCTTAGCATATGCCAAAGATCAAATAGGTTTTAAGATTCCAGCAAATTTATATTCAAAACATAAATATACACTTGCTACAACCTAACATCCACACTTTTTCCACTTAAATTTATTTTAAAGAAAATACAGATTGAGTGTTTTTTCACTTATAGGCCTATGATAAATTTAAATTAATGGGAACAACAATTTTTAGCATCACAATATATGATTTTTAAAGTTGAAGTAATGTTTGTGAATAGAGAAACAGATGGCTGAGGAAACAGGAATAATGGAGAATTGGAAACCTCTTTCTAGATACTATTTTTGTCCATCACCTAAAATATGGAGGGGAAAAAAGAAGAAGAAGAAGAAGAAGAGGGAGCAAGCCAAAAATATATGTGATTAAGTAGTGAAGTGTTTTTTAAAAAGAGCTACTGTGTCTTAATTATATTTTACTTAGCAATGGAAAAGAGACTCTGGAACAATCACTCCTATATCTAATGATGATTATTATATATTATTATCTTGACAGTTAAAAATCATACCGGAATACACACTGTTACTTATTTTTGAGTGTTGAGATAGGAAATACTATGCTATTCATCATCATCAAATGTTGCTTATTTTAATAATTTGATCCCACTTATTCTTCTAAAATATTAAGTTTTAAAATTTTCATCTTGAATCATCACTACAGTATAATAACTGATTTGCAAATTAGTTATTCTAGGACTTTCAAATGTTAACATTCAATCATATCTTTCCTAAGCTTTGCCATAAGAAGAAATGCATGTTCCTTTTAAAATGGCCTATATAGGTTTGGTCTGAAGTTTTTTGGATTAGCAGAATGTACATCAGAATGCTGTTACATCATTGACAGTCACTTTTTAGTAAAAATATCTGAAGGAGAAAACTATGGAACAAGAACTAATTGGGCCCAAATGCCTTTTACAATAGTTCCAAAATGTAAGACAAGGAGATACTGTTACATTAGCTGTACACAGAATAGCCAAATTATAGAAAAATTATTCTTAAGGACCAGTGAGTTATTTTTTACTTTAAGAAATCATGTCTCCAAGGTATAAATTTTAAACTCAGGGCAGACTTCTTTATCAGCAAGTTGTGTGCATTGTACATTTGGAAGAAACAGGGGAGTAGACTGTATTTTAATATGGCTGTGATAATTTGGTTGCATTTCCAAAGTAAAAATTTAACACTATAAGATGTCAGTTTTGCTCTATAGTGAACTATCACTATATATAATTAATCCCCAAAACTAAGGCATGTAACTAAAATAAAATTAATCAGCATGATAATTGCTTTATATGGTCAAGGTAAGGACTTCTTTTTTTCCTAAGTAACCACTGTACTGATAAAATACAAAGAAGAGCAGAAGCTACACCTCCAAACATGTCGGTGATTTTTTTTTAGCTTTTCACCTATCAATTCCAGAAACTGCCCCATTATTTTCATGTTAAAAGATAATTATACCAATTAAATGTGTTTGAGGTCCAGGTAAATCATTTCTTCTTTCATAGTATTGGTTATATGTAGGATTTCTTCTTAGTACACAAAAGAAGTGACGGGTAGTTTGGATAAGGATTGGTGGTGTTTTACTTCCTCCGCAAAAGAGCTGATATTTTTGGCCGACTGGTTTTTGGGAGGGGGGGGGGGAGGGAGTGAGAGAAGAGAAAAAGGCTGTACATAGAATCATGGAATAGGCCTACACTAAAATTCTTCCTTGACCAATGAGGATGGGGGCTGAGAGAAAGAGAGGCGAGGTGGATTAACTGAAGTGTAATAATGTCAGTGCATTTTTTTTTTTTTTTTTTTTTTTTTTTTTTTTTTTTAATGCACAAACTCTTTCCCCGTCTCCTTCCCCCTCCTTGTATGTGCTGGTACTTCTGGACCGTTCAGAAGCCATTTTAGAACTCAGGAAGCAAAATATGTGCTTTTGCAGGTGCTGTGGTGGCAAGGATAACCTTTGCTCACTTGCGGGGTGTGTTACCATGCTCTTATTTAATGTCTTTGAGAATTAAACATAGTACAGAAAATTCCAAACCCACATCCTAACACCTGAAACTTGTACAATGTTTCTGTAGCAGATGGCAAAACATTTCACTGGAACCTTAATTTACCGAGTCCATATCCAGATCTGAAGAGTTTTTATTCTTTGAGACACCGCTTGAAGATTCATACTCGATATTCGGATCTATTCCGGGTAAAAACAGAACAAGAAGACCCCTTCTAGGTGTTTTGCATGCCCGGGTCCCACCCAAAGTGCCGGCGGGCCTGCAATCTCTGTATTTCGCGCCGAGGGTCTTTCCGAAAGAAAGTGCATTTTCTGTCCAGGACGACTAGCAGTTTGGGGGCGGGAGGAGGCAACATCACAGGGCAAATTCCCGAATAGTCTAAGGGGCTGTGAAGCCTGAGGTGCATTTGCCTCCTCGCAGCTGGACGCAAGGCTCGGAGCCCGGCTGTCCTCAGCTGTCACGGGGGGGAGGAGAAGTGAGCGCTGGCATTGGCTTTGGGCGTGGATTTGCTCCAGCCGCCGCGCCGCGTCCCGCCGCCAGCTCACCTCTGCCGGAGAGTTAGGCACTCACCGGCCGGCCTGCCCCTGCTCACAGGTCGCCCTCCGGCCCCAGTCCTCAAGCACAGGTCGCCGGAACCATCCAGTGGGATGGCCGCCGCCTCCTCAAGGACCGCTGCCTGAAGGCCAGGGCCCAGGGACCCTGGCCGCCTCGGTAGCCCGCAGCTCCCGGGGCGCTGTAGCAGCGGCCGGCAGGCGCCGGGGCCCGCTCCCCCTCCCCGCCCCCAGCTCCCGCCTCCAGCCCGCTGCGAGGTGCGCCCGCTCGCCCCAGCCGGCTGGCGCAGCAACGCACGCACTCACTCCGAGGGCGCCTCCAAGGTTACCCGCGGGGTGGGGGCTGGGGCAGGCTCCGGCCACTGGCCTTCTCCGTTGCTTTTCTATTACCGCGGCCCTTCCGCCGCTCCTGGGCGACCGAGATCCAAACCCCGAAGCAGAAAAGGCTCCAAAGTCCGGGGAGGAAAGTCGAGCTGGGAGGCAGACAGACGTCCGGGCGGGGGGCGGCCTTGGTTGGCTCTGGGCGCCGGGAGAGCCGGGTCAGGCGAGGTCGCGGCAAGAGGGGGCTGTGGCTCCGGCTGGCGCGCTCTGGGCCACGCAGCCTGGGCCGGGGGCGGCGCGCAGGGGCTGCAGGCAGCACCAAGGCGCCCGAGTCGCCCCGGGCCCGATGGGGGGTAGAGACAAGCGGGCGGCCAAACCTGCCGAGGAAACGAACTAAATAAAAGGAGACTGTTATTTAAGGCGCGGAAATTTGAAATATTTGGACAGGAAGAGAAAAGAAAAAGAAACCTTAGCGAGGGAGGGAAAAGAAAAAAAAAAAAACACAACGCGAACTAACGGTTTTGAAACTCCCCACCCCCACGCCGGGCTTTTCTGCGCGCCCTGAGGGAGCTCTGGGCTCAGCTTCCTCACTGGGGAGCCGGAGCTGCCCTTGGCGTCTGGAGTGTTTCGAAGGGACAGAAAGGATGTCTTCGCAGCCCCTGCGTAGATGGCTTGGCTTAGGCTGACAATGGGCAAAGCTTTATTTCGGGTCTCAGGCTGCAAGATTGTCTCCTGCCTCTCTGAGTATGTCCCTCCGTGGATTTTTTTTTTTCTTTTTGGGGGGGGGCGCGGGGAGCTGCCGTGTAAAATTACAACAGTCTCAAGATAGCAAGACCGGGACTTTCCCCCTCGGAATCTTTCGATGAAGGTAGCTCAGGGCAGTCAGGAAGGCCCTTTCTCGCTCCAGCACTGTGATCTTGCAGCGCTTCTGAACAACTACTTCTACACCCCCAGCCCTGCCCCGCCCCGGCAAAAGCCAAAAGCACCTTTTTGGGGACTGAGATTTCGAAACCAGTCCCGGGCTACGGATTCCACAATGTTTTTTCATCAACATGATCAGGAAAATTTATAAGATTACCAATTGAATTGCTTTCCTGAGATGGAATTATTTTATCTATTAATCACTCACCATGGGTAGTGTGTGTGGAGGAACTCATCGCCTCCTTGTGAGATATGTAATGTTTATTAGAAAACTACTGATTCACTACCGAAATAGGGTAAAACGAAGTTTGCTCAGTGGCTCAAAGACCAGAATGTGGCATGAGGTGCTGTTAGTGTCACCCTCCTCCCCCAGGTATAAGCTTGAATTCAATTTCCTGGGCAAAAACTGAGCCCGAGTTTCCAGACTTGGAAGTGGACGCAGTGAAGAACTGAATTTGAAAACGCTTCCCTGCTTAAGTATCATCCATCCTTTATACAGCGTTGTCTCCTTGGGGTGCTGATCACTCTACCAATTTGCGCTTGCCGCCCCCGCTCTGCATCTGAATTAGTCTCAGACCCTTCTCTACCTCAGCTCCTTACATATTCGAGCCCATTAAACTCAGCAGCACCTTTTCTTCCAACGTATACATTTCTACACAAAGTCTTGCTGAATATTGTCGAGGTTTCTGAGAGATTGAATAATGGTTTTTCATATTTCCTAGAGGGGGACCACATAACTCATTTCTAAAATACTTAGATTAGTAAAGCTATTTCCTCGAAGAGCCAAAGATATGTGCCGATGTTTTAATGCTTAGCAAATTTTAGGCTAATGAAGAGAGAGAGAGAGCTCCCACTCCCCTTACTGTGCTCCAACCTCTTAAGAATAAAGCAACTGTAGAAGTACTCCTCTCCAGCTTTATAGACACCCTATGCCTTTAGGTTTGAATTTCCTAAAGAGTAATTTTAATGCTGAAACTTGGATACTGAAAGGTTAATTAAACTCCACTTTAAATTCAGAAACATCAATCTTTACAGTTGCAACTTGTAAGAAGGGTTTTTATTTTTTAGTAATAGGCTTGTGTTTAGAAAGTATTCCATTTTCTCAAGCAGTGTATTTTGTATGATGATTCTGGTTTTAAAATCCAAAACACAACAATTTTTCCTTCAAAACATCCCAATTTCTACTTTTTTCTAAACTTTAAAATTAAATATTTCAAATTTAATATCATGTTTCTGTCAAAAATAAATTTATTCAGTAATTTGTGCTTGGGGGTGGCAGAAGTTGCAGTCTTATTGTACTTAAAGAAGGTGAACTTTAGTTATAAGTGAAAAGGATAAAATTTCTTCTCCTATATTCTTTTATACTATCATGGAAAATAAATTACCGAAAACCACTTGCCTGCGACCATTCCAGTCCTTGTTGGGGCAGGCATCAGAACCATATCCTTCAGTAAACCTTAAAGTATTCTGTTCTTTTTGGAACCAGGGCAGGGAGCTTATAAAGCAGAAGGAGGGAGCTTTCACATAAAACATCTTTGTTCATGTCGGAGGTGATGAATAAAGTATTTATAAATTTATAAATGGTAACTGCATTGAAATCCTTTGATGAAAGTCTTTAATTAAAATTAAAGTAAGTAGTAGATGCTGGACAATTCTCTTGGAAATTTGAGATTTCTATTTCACTTAATTTTTTACATTTTTATCTAAATGTATTCTTAAGAAGATTTTGTAAGCCTTTACTAAAAAATTTTGTGGAAATCAAGTACCAAATATAAGAGTGGCCTATTTACTTATTGTAAATGTTTCTATATTTATTATATTGCAATTAAGGCCCTTACATGTATATATAATTAGTTATGACCCTTACATTACATTTTTTCTTGCTGCACTTTTAATCCCCTAAAAACTTGTATTTGCATTATATTTTAAGACTTAACATTTTGTAATGTCACATTCCTGACTTTCAGGGAGAAAAAATGTGATAGTATACTTATGGTATAATTTTGGGAAATGTATTATTTAACCAATTGTTTCACTTTGTGATCTAAAAACAACAACTAGGGAGAAGCACTTTTAAGTTGACATTTTCTTTTAAAAATTACTTTTAGCTAAAATATATTTGTTTTCAGATCGCTACTTCTGAAGCCTGTTTTTCAACTATTAAACTTAACTTTGAGAAAAGGGGAAGATCGAACATTAAGAAAAATTTTGAAATTATATTGAAATAATTTCAGGTCTTCAAAAAACGTTGTCCTTATTTTGTTGTGAAGAGAAATATGAGGCACCAAGTAAAATCTTTGGGGGGAGACACGAGGAAGAAAAGAATAACTGAATCATCAATAGAATACGTCTAGTTTTTTACTTCGACTATTTTTCTAATGTTGAGACTTACAACATTGTGAACTTTTAGTACACTTCTTAGCAAGTGGCAAACTATGTGGGGATGATAGAATGTAAAACACAGGAAAACATTGTCCTGTTTTGAAAAAGTGTTTTAATTAGGCAAAAGAAGCATCAGGACAAAACATTTTTAAAACAAAGTCTCTTAAGTTGGGTTTTGAGACTGGCAAAGGGAGAAGCGAGGAAAAAGTCAAGGCAAGATAACATATTCAGGAGAAAGCCAAAGCTATTTGTAGTTATGTGTTAGAACTCAAGATTTTGCAAGTGAAAAGGATATTGCTTAAATATGTTCATAAATCTGACTAAGATTTCCACTTTGCATCCTGTGAAGATTGAACTAGCTGTTTAAAATATGACAAAACTGAATTTTAACAAGTGATAGTAATATAGGACAGGAAACCAATTAACTGACAAAGTAGAAGGCAGTGTGGGAGAGCCCTCCCCATATTCATTGTAAATTTGAAGCTCCCTCCGCCTGGTTTCCCTCCATTAGGCTAACGACCTCGTTCCTCCGGTAGAGCCTGGCCAAGTCGCAGGCGGTGTCCCCCTTATGGTTCCGATGCCCCACTTTGCTAGCTGTGTGCTTCATGAGGAACTCCACCACAGGGAGATGGCCTTCTTTGGCAGCCAAGTGCAAGGGCAGGTTCCCTTCATTATCCTCGATGTTAACATCAGCTTGGAACTCCAGCAAAGTCTGTAAAGTGTCCAGGAAACCTGCTCTGGCTGCATCATGAATGACAGCGAAACCAGTTCGGTCTTTCAAATCGGGATTAGCACCTCTAAGTAGTAGTCTCCTGGCAATCTCAGGATTTCCAAGTTTCATAACCTAGGAAAAAAGAGAAAACGGGAGAATCCTTTAAGTTCTCTTACAAGAATATTTTAAAATATCCATATCTCCTATTTATATAACTTTATTTTTGGTGAAACAGTGATTGGAGAAGACCCACCTGGTGGGGTTTGAAGGGCTCAATTGCAGGAAAGAAAGTACTAGTAGGTAAAAGTAGAAGAACTCTAAAGATTGAGTTTCTATGATGGAATATTTTAAAGGGACGCCAAAGTAGGATAAATTGATCAGTAAAATAGAACCAGTCCAACTTGTGGAAAATTCACCCACAACTCAGTTTCCTATCTCCCATGAAGACTTGCGTAATTTCATGAATTTATTAAAATAAAAGAAATGGAATTTGAGGGGTGCCTGGGTGGCTCCGTTGTTGGGCATCAGCCTTCGGCTCAGGTCATGATCTGGGGATTGAGCCCCACCTTGGGCAGCCTGCTCAGTAGGGAGCCTGCTTCTCCCTCTCTGCCCCTGCTCCTGTTCCCTCTCTCACAGTATCTCTGTCAGATAAATACATAAATAAAATCTTAAAAAAAAAAGAATTTGAGAATCTCTTGTTTGCTTGCTTATGCTCATAATACATAAAACCTGAATTATTAATTCTGAAATATTAGATGTAGATAAAATTAATTTTCTAAATAGCTACTGAAAAGAAATAAGGAGAGTGAGTTTCTTTAAACCCACAAAGAAGTGTTTCCACACATCAGACTCCATCACCTAATATAAAAATGATCCATTAAAACACAGGACCTGATATTTTCTTAAATTATTAATCTTCACAAGTTTTTTTCAAATATATATAGCTCAAATTTCCAAAGTTTTTTTAAAAATATTTTTTTCTTTGCAAGTTATTTCATACTGGCTACTGGGTGTGTTTGGAGCTTAGAATCCTTTACCTGAAATTTTAAAATGTTACCGATTGTTAAAGTGTTAAATAATCAGTAGTGTGCTACATTGTTTATGATACTGATTTATCAAAGCTAAGTTCATGATACTAGACAGTTCATGTACTAGACAGGAGATGACTGCATGGCAACCATTCCTGAAAAGAATGAAACAGTTATCCTACTCTATCACTTACTGTCTCTTAAAGTTCTAACTAGCTTCCTGATTTTAAAATGAGCAAACGAAGAGAAAATAAGATATTTAATGTGTATTTTGAGACAGACAACTTTGTCTTGTTGTTTGAGCATATTTAATAATCTGCTGAGGATGCCATCTTATTTCCTTTTGCAGCTATTATCAGACATTTAGGAACAGCTATTTGTAAACTGCCAACATTTTAAAAGTCAGAATGTATTAAAATTTGCTATCAACATACAAATAATTCATATCAAAAAGACTTACCTACGGTTGTTTGAATACATTTCACTCTAATAGGGGTCTCTGTTATGCTCTCATAATTATAAAATATCTTGTAGAGAAGCATGCAATTATATAATACATGTAATTTAGTTGTGGAAAAAAATGTAGTCTCATTAACATGCCAGAAAATAGTTCAGCATTTTAACTGGTTTCATTTATATTTAGGTATATTCATAACAAAATAAATAGATTACATAGTGGACTCTCAAATGTTTATGAAATTAAATATCCATTGAAAAATACATACAAAGTTGTCTATCTCTTTAAACTGTTTATTTAAAAAACAATCACAAAGTAAGTATGAATATATTTAGAATAAATAATATTTTATAAATGCAAACCATATAGACGGCCAAGGTATTACACTTCCCTGTTGACAAAACCCTGCTGATTTAGCCCTTCTTTTGGAGGCAGTGGGAAAAATGATATATATTTCATTTTTTGAAAATTTCAATAAAATAAACTTTTTGGTTAAAAATGAACACAATCTAATTTTTGCCACATCTACCTCTAGAGATTTAGTCACATTTGAGGACCTGGCCTGGGAAAAATAAGGGACAGACACCTTGGATCTCTGTAAAGCAAATGTGCGATTAAGGCCTTTGATACCATTCTGATTGAAAGCTTACACTAGGAAGGAGGGAAAAATTTGCAACCCAGTTAAATGAACATAATTATAGAAGGAAATTTGCCATCTTCCACAAAAATAATATTAATATTGTAAATTGTTTTAAAAGAAAGTTCTTTCTTGAGTTATGACACAACTTCAGAGTCAAGATTATGCATACTGAAAATAAGCCTTGAGACTCCTGTTTGTGTGTTTCATTATATGTATTAAGGTTAAGCCACAATAAGTGGGTGTTAGTATATACATAAGTATGCTTAATATAAACAAGATTGACAAATTGTATTAAAAATGCCAAAACTTTGTTAATATTAATCTCCCAGTCTTCCTGTTCGTCAAAAGTCCTGTAAGATCTTATTCTGAACATGGGTTAAGTTGCTCATTCCTTGTGAGATTTATATAATCTTTTGGGTTTTCATAGGAAACTTTTCAGTGTGTTAAATTTGTAGCATTGTTATCACCCCAAAACCTATTAAAAACTATTGGGTGGACAAAGAAAAAAAAAATCCCTATTCCACAGAATCTACCCGAAATAACAAGATTAAATAATTTAGTATCTATGTATAAGCTTCCTTAACACTGAAAACTTTTTAAGATCAGTATATTGTTTTAAAATGCCCAGACTTAACTTCGTCTGTTAATAGTATATCTCCTGCCGCTTAAATTTCTAATTCTTGTAAAACAAAGCATTCTAAACCTTCTCCCCAATGGATTTTCAAAAACAGCTTCAAGTGTTGCATTTCCGAGTAAAGAACAGTTCATAAGAGTACCACCAGAACTCTGATAAAGCAACTATTTGAGACTACTTTGCCATTTTTCTGTTTCTAAGCCTTTCAACTAAGTTACATGATAACTAACATTCAGAGGAGGAAAAAAAAATATCAGGTACAATACTTGGCAGCTGGACATGTTTCATTTCTTGCTTGTAAATCTAATTACTGAAAGTTAGAACATACTACCGCACAACCGCAGAGACAAAAATACTACAAACTGAGCTCTGATTAGAAAATTCAACTTTTTAATTCCTCCTCAATCCTGAATGGGTGGATGATATTACATTAACTGTGAAATGTACATCCTGTCTCCGTGCCCAGGCCACCCATTCCAAATGAGGAAAGGTCGTTTGTCAAAACTTGAAGCATTTGAAGGAAAAACACCCTCGCCAGTAGTCAGGAAAATTAACGTTAAAGTCAATTATTGGAGCAAAGCACGGAAACCACTAATAGCAGTGTATTTACTTCAAAAAATAATCATAATAATGTGTTTACAGAACTGTCTTAAAAAAACACACACACCTCGGCGCTGCTACAACTTTTTAAATCCCTACCGGCACAAAAACATTCCCAAAATTAAGACCAAACCTGGAACCCATTTGATATCGAGGATGTTGTTGAATTTGACGAGTTTGTTCAAAGTACGTCATTTTGGGGAGTTGGATCCACTTAAAGATATAAAATATGGCAACCAACTTTGCTTAAAAAAACAGTGAAATTTTGTACCCCTGGAAGCTTAAAAGCCGTTATTCCAGAAACCCGGATCACGTAGGCAACATTGTTGACCTGTTTTCCCCACCTCTCTGGATACCAACCTGCAGCGCAGTCCTTCCAAATCCATTTTGTGCATTGACGTTTACATTATTTTGCAACAAACTAGTAAGTTGCTCTAGGTCCCCCCTGGCAGCTGCAGACGCCAACTCGTTCCCCCAAGGCTCGGCCATTCTTTAGGGTCCTGACGATCGGGAAAAGATGAATTAGTTGTTTTTCTTTTTCCCTTTTCTTTTGCTCCTAACCAGGCTGCATGATGGCATCGGAGACTGACAGAAGGACTGGGATGGTTAATCTGGAGTAGAGCTTGGTAGTAAATACTAGTAAGATCAGCCTGCCAAAAGCCCGCCCCTCGATTCACACGTGATTATTCAGCAAAACTGAGCCATTGGAGAGGGGCTCCGCTCCTCGCTTTTTAACTTAACCCCTGTGAAGAATTCTGGTGACTCAACAGAAAGACGCACAAACGTATACATATTCCCGGCAAATTACTCTGGACGTAAAATGTAGGCAGAGTTGTCACGTATCTACACTACAATCTCTGTGAGGAATGTGCGCGGAGACTTAAGGGACTAGTTCAGGGCACAAAATACCGCGGAAGAAAAGACATTTCGGGGGAAAGAAAAGGCATTAACCTACCCTTGTTCACGGTGATGACTTGAGCCGCGCGAGCCAGAACCGCTGGGGCAGGTCCTCGGAGGGGCTCGGTCTCCATCCGTCTCACCGAAGGGGTAGTCCTGAGTCCTCCGATGCGGGGAGAGCGCCACGGTGGTTGGATGCTGACGTGCTCCCGAGGGTTAAAGATGATCGTCAAAGGCAAACGGGAGTAGCAGTTCCGTGGCCCTTGGGTTATAGGTCTCCACGACTCTTCAGTGGCCTCCGCTTCTCAGTAGGAGTCTTTATTCGCGTCCGGGCCGGACTGCACGCTAACGCCGAGTGGGAAGGCTCCGTAGCCCGCCCGCTGGGTTGCCGCTGCCCCGCGGAGCCTCAGAGGCCGTGGGAGCCAGGCTCGGAGCGCGTCTCCGGAGACTGCCGGGCGCGCGGCGGGCTCCGGGTAAGTCGGTCATGCCGGCCCCACCAGGTCCCGGGACTCCCAGCAGCGTGAGGAAGGAGGCGAGTGATGCGGGAAGCGTCTATGGGGCCCGGGCTGCTGGGGCGGCGCGCGGCAGCATCGCGGCTGCACAGGGCAGCCCACCAGTAACTTCCCGCCTACGACCGAGCCAGTTCAGACTTCCCACTGCAGACGCTCATTGAGCCGCCGCCGCCGTCTTTTCCTTCCTTTCCCAGTTTTCTGGGGGCCTCCGAAGATCGGGAGCGACCAGAGAAGCGCAGGCCAAGGTCTGAGTATGGGGAGTCGCCACAATGCCAGAGCGCAGACAGTCCCGTCGCCCTCCCGGCGAGAGCCCAGCGGCTCCGACACCCGGTGCCACTTCGCCGACCCTTCGCTGTCCCCCGGCCTGTGCCCCAAGCCTGTGCCGCCGACAGGGCAGCGGCCGCCAGCTAACTGTGCTCCGGAGCCGAGCCGGGCAGCAAGGCTTCCTCCAGAGCCGCAGCGCTCCCAGTGACAGTTTTTTTGTAGCTGCCCCCCCTCCCCCCAAATCGTCGGTCCCCGCTCTCTTCGCCCCTACAGACACTTGAGCGTTGTCCTCCTTTGAGCGCTTTTCCTACCCTCCTTCTTTGGCTTCTTTTTTCACTCAAACAATTGCAGCTTCTGTTGCCGCTGCAGAGATGGTGCCGGTTTCTTCTCTCTTTTTTCCGACCTCATCAGCTTTTTTTGAAAAGAAAAAAATTGAGCGCTTTTTGAGTTGAAAAACCCGCCCCCATTTTAACGGCAGAGTTTTAAGGAGGCTCGGCTGAGTTGCAGCGCCGCCGGAGCGGGAAGGCCGGGCACCGCCCACGCACCGCCCACTGCCCAGGAGGCGCCCAGGCTCGCAGGCTCGCAGGCTCGCAGGCTCGCTCGCTCCGCCCCCAGCCCGCGCCCTTTCTCCCGCCTCCTCTCTCCCCACTGCCCTCCCTGCGTCTCAGGCACGGGTTCCCACCCGCCCGCTCTCCGGCCGCCCGCCCCACGGCCGGTCCCCAGCTGGATCGGCGTTCTGCCCTGCGGAGCAGGGTTTGGCCTCCGCAGGCTGGCTAGCGGGCTGGAGTCTGCGACACGAAACCTAGGACTCCTGGAGCCCGGCGGGGGCGGGTGAGGGGGAAGAGGCTTGTTAATTAAGACTGCTGCGGAGAGCCGCAGGGCCTGAGAGGCTCGGCGGCGCTGGCTGCTGGAAGGCGGAGAGCGTGCTGGCGCGAAGCACATTTCCCCCGGCCCTGGCGGGGAGGCTGACTCGCCTCTGCGCTCCGCCGCTAGGCTCTCGAAGTTCGGGCGGCCAGGCCTACAGCTGCCGCCGCCTCCTCTGGTGTGTGCACTGTATACATACACTCCGCAGCCTTTTCTCAGCCTCGGGCCTTGGCCTCGCACCTGCCAGATCAACGCCCGGGGTCGTGGTGGGCAGAGATGGCCGTCGGGGGGTGGAGGAAGAGACCCGGACTGACGTCGAGAACAGTGCTCAGAAAAAGCAAACGTTTTTAATGGACTGATTTTTACGAAAACTAAGGACAAAGTGTAGGGAAGAAACCATGACGAACTCTGAACTCAATGTTTCAGGGCCGAGAAACTGAAATGTTTCATTTCTTTGGGAAAAGGGAGAAAAGCAATTAACTTTTAAAGCTAAATTTACAACTCTTGGGAAGCTTTTCTAACAAGGCCATTTCTTTATTGCCAAAGTTCTCTCTTTTTCTACTTAGATGGGGGCTTTTTTTGGGGGGGTGTTTAAATGTAAAGGAGTGAGTAGTTTGTTCCCCAGTCGTTTATTTCACTCATCTGAGACACCAGTTGTCTGTACTTATAACCTCCTCTTTTAGCTATGTAAGATTAATTAACTACTGGTTTCTACATTTTTTGCTCTTAAAAATACCCAGCACGGTTACATGATGCACCCAGTGGTCAAAATGAAACCAAGCAAAAAATGACAAGTGGTCTAATTAGAGTAAGCAGATCCTCCAGCAACATCTGTACCCAGCCCCTTGAAGTATAATGGGAGTACTAGCAACAAAACACACCAGAAACATCTGGATAAACATCTAGCAACATACTGGCTAGTACATAGAGGAAGAGTTGAAACTGGGAAGAGTCCGGCAGTGTTTTGACAGAAGTGTTGAAAAAAATAACTGGAGCTCTTTTCTTAGGTAACTGAACTTGCATTGTGAATCAGGTATGAACTACAACACCAGAAATTAACTCCTCCCATTTCTTACATGTACTTAGACATTTCAAATTTATGAAGAGTTGCTTTCTGGCAATTATTATGGTTTCTTGCTAAGAGAAGATACTGTAATGAGAAAGAATCTTAAATTATGCTCATTATGTATAAATACATATGTATTATAATCTTCATGAGATACTTTTTGCTGAATAACTGAGTTATGGAAAATTTATGGTAATTTAAGATGTATAGAGAACTAGACTAAGATTTTTGGAGGTCCTAAACTAACTGAAAAGATTCTGATGTCCCATCATTGTATTATGTAAATAAAAACAAAGCCAAAAAATAGGCGTAAAGAAGTCCAAAAAAATTCCGATTTTTCCCCACGATGACTACTTTAGTGCTTTTGCTGAGATATTAAATTTAAATTCTTTAAGGAAGGCTTTTTTGTTTTTTTATTCTGGCTTTGCTTGTATTCTAAAGCATGTGCTTAGCCTGCTTATTGTATAAACCACAACTGGCAGCACAGAGGTTCAAGGCTTAGTTTAGAGAGCATAAGTAACCACCATAAAGTACCTCCAATGAAAATCTAATATTAAGTATTAGTTCACTGAAGTATATTCAAAGGTGAGTATCTCTGCCTTTAATTATTTTACATTCTAACATGGTATATAAGAAAGATCCACAGTTAAGCATCTAATATATTGAAAGTAGTGGTTTCTCTTTTAGCATAATAATGACATGTCTTTCAAACACCAAAAAGAGGCTTTATATTAAATAATAACAGTTATCGAATTTTTTTTAAAGATTTTATTTATTTATCAGAGAGAGAGAAGGGGAGAGAGCGAGCACAGGCAGACAGAATGGCAGGCAGAGGCAGAGGGAGAAGCAGGCTCCACGCTGAGCAAGGAGCCCGATGTGGGACTCGATCCCAGGACGCTGGGATCATGACCTGAGCCGAAGGCAGCTGCTTAACCAACTGAGCCACCCAGGCGTCCCTCGAATTTTTTTTTCCTCAGCCGTTCATACTCACTTTAAAGTGCTTATAGAAATATAATTTATCAGGGGTGTCTGGGTGGCTCAGTGGGTTAAGCCTCTGCCTTCCGCTCATAATCTCAGGATCCTGGGATCCAGTCCTGCAAGGAACCCTGCATCCAGGCTCTCTGCTCAGCAGGGAGCCTGCTTTGCCCCCTCCAACCCCCTGCCTCTCTGCCTACTTGTTTTTCTCTTTCTCTCTCTGTCAAATAAATAAATAAAATCTAAAAAAAAAAAAAAAAAAGAAATGTAATTTATCAGATTATTCTGTGCTTTTTCTCATTGACTCATTTATGCAGTTTTTCAATGGTTAACATATGGAAATGTGTATGTGGCATCTGTAATTTCTTTACCTAGTATCAAAGTCTTTCTTTTTGTTGTATTTATAGATCCAACAGAGGTGGAAAATAGACTGGCACCCTCAGGGACCTTTTTATCATTTCATAATTGTGATTTAGGCATTTTATTTCTGAGTTTCAGTAGACTTTTTTTTATATGGGTAGTCCCACCATCTATGAAAGTCATTTTGTAGGGGTGCCTGGGTGGCTCAGTGGGTTAAAGCCTCTGCCTTAGGCTCAGGTCATGATCTCAGGGTCCTGGGATCAAGCCCACATCAGGCTCTTTGCTCAGCGGGGAGCCTGCTTCCTCCTCTCTATCTTTGCCTGCCTCTCTGCCTACTTGTGATCTCTGTCTGTCAAATAAATAAAATCTTAAAAAAAAAAGAAAGTCATTTTGTAAAGTAAGTAAATAAATGCCCAGTAAGCAACTCAAATGCCTAACCATAATAGCAACAATTAACATTTGTATACTGTTTCATGGTTATAACATACGATACACACATTTAATCTTCACAACAAATCTGAGTTACATATGGTAATTATCCCCATTTTTTAGGTGAAGGAATTGAGGCTTGCAGAGATTGTGACTTAAAGCCAGTAAGTTAGTGGATATAGGATTTGGACTCAGAGCTTGGGGCCCCAAGTCTTAAGCCTATCCCACTTGTTAAGAGTCTAGGATCAGACACCAAGACTCCTAAAGAAATTAAATAATTCAATTAAATATATTTTTGATTACCCAGGTGTGGATCTAATTCTGTAGTAGCATTAATCTTCTTGTGAATTATAGTAGAAGTGAGTAGTGTTAAAAAGCTTAATTAACTTAACCAAAGGAGTAAGTCTAATACCACTATAAGTTATGTTGATATCATGTGCCCTGGTAATATATGATGTGGGTACATCACTTCTGTGGTATTCTTCTTCCCAAATCCATAAACAGTATAATTTGGACAAAATTCTGGACAAACCCAAATTGAGGGATGGTCTATAATGTTCCTGACCACTATTCTTCAAAAGTCAAGATCAAAAAACTGTCACAGATTGGAAGAGTCTAAGGAAACATGACAACTATATATAATGTGGCATTCCGGATTGGATCCTGAAACAGAAGAAAGACATTGATGTAGAAAGGCAAATAGAGTCAGGGCACCTGGATGATGCAGTCCGTTAAGCATCTGACTCTTGGTTTTGGCTCAGGTCATTATCTCAGAGTCCTGGAATCGTGTTCCACATCAGGGTCTATGCTAAGCATGGAGTCCACTTGAGATTCTCTTCTTCCTCTGTCCCTCCCCCACCCTCTATCTCTCTAAAATAAATTTTAAAAATGCAAATAGAGTCTCTAGAATTTGATTAATAGTATTATACCAATGTTAATTTCTTAGTTCTGATAGATGTACCATGGTTATGTAAGATGGTAACATTAGAGGAAGCTAGATCAATGGTAAACACATATAAAATTATGTCAAATGAAAATTCAGCAAAATAATTTTATCACATATATTTGAAAGAAAGATGAAATTAAAGTTCTTTTTCAGACAGTAACGGTAAGATCAAAGAAAATGGAGATTCTAGAAAAAAGTCTTTATTTGAATTAGGCTGCTTTGTGAGTTAATGTGGATTAACTATGAGAATGAATTATTTTCCTTTGCTCATGCTTATGTACAGAAAATCCCTATACATTTTTATTATCTCAGTTTGTGAAATAAAATTGTTTCTAAGAAAATTATGGGGAAATAAAAAATAAACTATTTTTTAATTCAATATTTATTTTTCTTTCATTTCATTGTCCATAGTGGACAATCACTCTGGATGCTGGGTACCCAACCCATGAATAGGTAGGTCAAAAGGAAGACTCAGTCTCAGGAAATGTACAAACTTTGCAACATGGAGGGTGAATTGCAGGGAGACAACAGGGTAAGTGGAAAGAGCACTAGTTTTGACCTAGTCTTGAATACAGAATACAGAATATTAGTCTTAAATACAGAATACAGGTCTGTCACTTTGTCGCATGACTTTGAGAAAATTCTTAACTTCTCAGAGTAGTTTTTTATTCTGTAAAATCTTTGTAAGAATGAGATTGGGGCAACTGAATTACTACACTTAAACTGCTGGTACTGTGTTTCACCTTGTGATTCACACGTGTGCTATATTTTGGAAATTCTTCCTATGGGATGGCAATTAAAAAAATACATTCAATTCATGTGACTACGGATAATTCTATTCCTTACCTAGCTAATTCTGGTCTAAATACAGACTATTGCATGAGAGTTGTATGCCAGGCTATCTTCATCTAAAAAACACAGGATGAGCCTAGATCTTTGGAACAGGATAGTGCTCTTCTTTGTCTTCAGGGAATACAAAAATGGAGGCCTTGGTCTATATGGTCATTTCACTAGCATCTACTTTATAGCACAAAATAAGCAATCTTACTTTATAATTTCAGGGTTTAATGCACCTTGCAAGACAAGTCAATGCTCTATTACAGTCCAGAAGATGATATTTTCCCAAGTCAAAGTTAAACGTATCCCACTGTAACTTTTCCTCCAGTGACAATTACAAACTGTCACACTTCATTATATAGTCTTTGATTATTCTTGTCTAAAGGCCGTTCAATTTCTGACTATAAATTGAAATTTAGTAATTGGTGTTTCAATAAAATTTCTTCACTTATAAAAGTATTTTAAATTGACTATATTCAAAGCCGGACTCAAGTTTTTAGGTCTAAAAAATAAATGTTATGCTGCAGGAATAGAAAAGTTTTTATTTGTCATAACTAACAAAAAACGCTTCTCCTTTCCTTGGGATCTATAGTCTCACTTTTCTCAGCTTCTACGTTCACCCAAGTCGATCTCAGCGCCCGGTTACCTCTGTGTTATCGAGAGGTTGAGGATGCACGAGTCAGGGGGCCTGGGATTGAGTGTGCCGGTGTGTAAGCAGGTTTTGTATTGAGGCTGAGCCTAAAAGAGTGTATATGAAGTTGTTCCTTGGTTAAGCTTTGTTAGAGAGAATGCACGTTTATGAAATTCTGTTTGTAAAACGGGTTTTGAGAGTATTGAATTGGTTTGTGGGGCTTTGTGTGTACTTATGTGACTAACCTCGTTAAGGCTTAGAAGCTGATCCCCGCCCCAGCCAGAAGGAGGCAGTACCCTGAGGCCTTTGCTTAATTCCAAACTGGAATAACCTGATGCGGGACAACTAGCTCCCGCAATTGCTAGTTGGGGACTCTGCCAGCGGCGCGCGGACGCCCGCCCGGTAGTCGCGCGCCTAGCGCTTGACAGGAAGGCAGTCACGTGGCAGCCGCAAAGCGGCGCTTTGCGACCTCGATGACAGGCAAAATGTGCGACAGCCTTGGCGCCGGCCAACCAGGGGTGGAGGCGGCGGCCAGGGAGGAAGCGGAGGAGGCGGAGGCGGCCGTGGGGTTCACCCGCCTGCTCGTTCGCCTGGTTTCCCCGCCCCCGCCGGTCTCACCGCTGCCGAAGGGAGCCGGTTGCGCGCTGTCGTAACCTGCCCTCATCCTGGCCAGCAACAGGAAGACCGGACCCCCATCCAGACCAACCTCCCTGTCAGGGCGGCTGCGGCGCGGGCTCTGCGGGGCGCAGGCGGGCAGCCCGGGCGCCTGAAGGTTACCGAGTGCATGAGCGCCTAGCCTCCCGCGCTGCCCCGCCCGCCGGCCCGCCGGTCCGCCCGCCGGCTCGCCCGCCAGCCCTTCGGCGCCCGGCGGCGGCGGCGGCGGCGGCGACGGCCGCAGGAGGCGCCGTTTCCTTCCCAGGTGCGCGCTTCGCTCCCGGAGCCGCGGAACTCGGCGGCCGCCATGGCGTCCAACATGGACCGGGAGATGATCCTGGCGGATTTTCAGGTAAAGTATATGGCCCCCTTCCTCTTCCACCTCCAGCCTCGGTGGTTCCCGGTGCCAGAAGGGTTGCCTCTTCTCAGGGTTTGTTAGAGCATTGCGGTGATGTGTGGTTTGGGCTTTTATACGGTACGTGGCGCGCGAGTACGCGCGCGCGCGCGCCTGTGTGTGTGTGTGTGTGTGTGTGTGTGTGTGTGCTTTTTATATGGTACGTGACGTGTGTGTGTGTGTGTGTGGTGTTGAGCCATGCGGGAACGTGCAATTCATGTGCTGGGTTGGGTGTATGTAGAATTTGTTATGTATGGATTTGCAGGGTGAGGGGGTGTTAAAATTCTTGGTTTAGTGTATGTGTGTGGACTGTGTAGTGTGTTCTGTATTTTGTGGAGAATGGGTAGAATTTGGGGATATAAAGTGGGGCTTTTAAGTATGGGTTTTTTGGGTCAGGAGTTTCGGGTTGTTCTTTGAGGAGAGTGTGCTGTATGGAGTGTGGGTGTGGAGAGTGTGGTGTTGTGGGTGTGGTGTATTGTATTAAGGGGTGAGTAAGGAGGAGGAGGCGGTGAAGGTAGTGGTGAGGATATGGTCTTTTTCAAGGAGAGATAAACATTCGAGACTTTGCCTTATTGGAATCTTTGGAGGGTATGAAGATAATAAGGATGTGTCAGATAGACTGTATATACAAAAGTATCCTTGGTGAATTCTTAACCTTAATAAATTTACACATTTGTGGATTCCCTTCTCCTACAGATTTGAATTGCTTGGTTTGTCTTCTAACTCCAGGAAAAATTTAAAGGATAAGCAAAGGTTATTCCTTCACTTAGCCCAACTGTAGTTACACTAATATATGAGTATCTTAAGGAGGCCCTTTGAAAATAGAGTTGTACCCGGTCATGAAAGACTTGGTATTAGAACTAATGCCCTGTGCACTCCATCTTTGCCTTTTGAAGTTTGATGAAGAAAGTATTGTTGTGAGATATTTTTAACCATTCACATTAGCATTAACTAAGAAGCTACTGTTATGTATAGGCAGAATTTTCTAACACTGTCATCACTACATGGTCTAACACTAGCATAGTAGGTGATAGTTTTTCTTACAGAGATTTTGATTGGCTTCTCATTTCCCTCTTTCTCTGATTTTCCTTATTTCATAACTTAATATTGTGATGGTCATTTCCAGAGTTTGCTCTTTATCTTACCCAGTAGGAGTATCTGATTTATTGGGAATATGGATAGATCTGTATTTGACTATACCATAACTTCCAAGCTCAGACAGAAAGAATTGTTCTGAAAATAAAAGTTGACCACAAGATTTTGGTGTTTTGTAGGGTTACGACTGGCCTGAGATTTTAAAACTTCATTTATTTATTTATTTTTTGCGTGAGTCTTTTATTCTCTTTTTGTTTTTTTCATTCACAAGTCTTTTATCTAAGTGGAATGTGGTTGTATGAAAAACTCTTTTTAGGAGTATTTTGTCCTGTTATAAAGCTGCTTTATAGAAATGGCTTTGGACAACAGTAATCATAGTTTACCTCACTAAGTTTTAAGGTAATTATAACTTTGTTTTGATTTCCCCTATTTTTTTTTTTTACTTCCTTTAACAACTTGTAGCTGTTTGTTTTCTTTCTCTCTCTCTTTTTAAAATATTTTATTTATTCATTTGACAGAGAGACAGAGATCACAAGTAGACAGGCAGATTGGGGGGGCATGGAAAGCAGGCTCCCTGCTGAGCAGAGAGCTGAATGTGAGGCTCCCTCCCAGGACCCTGAGATCATGACCGAGCCTAAGGCAGAGGCTTAACCCACTGAGCCACCCAGGTGCACCAGCTGCTTGTTTTCTTATTTGTAACAATTAGTGTGCTTACTGTGAACTTTATATTCTCCAAGGACAGGAAATTTAGGATTCTTGTACTCAGAGACAAAGTAAGATTTTCCGACAAGTATTTGGGATTTTATCTTGGTTATATTACTACATTCTGCTGTTTTTCTCTTCAAACTGATGGCACTGACCTGAGCAGTTGTTTACAGAATGGGAAAAAGCTATGGTATTCTGTGGGGCTCGATCCCAGGACTCTGGGATCATGACCTGAGCTGAAGGCAGAGGCTTCAACCCACTGAGCCACCCAGGCGCGGGAGAATGCCATAGCTTTTTCCCATTCTGTAAACTACTGTTCAGGTCATTGTTTGCCAGATGGTGAAAGTTTATTTCATATTGTCAAGTAGGTAAGAACACTATTGGTAGAATGAAATGTACACATAAATAAAATATTTATGAGTAAAAAGAATACACATAGAGAATAATACAGGTACAGAATAAAAAGTACACACATATTAAGTCCATTAGCCTTTGTGTTTTTAGGAAACTTGTATACCTCTCGCACATGATTCCAGATCGTTTTGCTCTTGTGGACTTACTTTTAAAATCAATTATTCTTTCTTTCTTTTTTTTTTTTTTTAAAGATTGTATATATTTATTTGACAGAGACATAGGGAGAGCGGGAATACAAGCAGGGGGAATGGGAGAGAGAGAAGCAGGCTTCCCGCTGAGCAGGGATCCTGATGTGGGGCTTGATCCTGGGACCCAGGATCATGACCTGGGCTGAAAGCACACGCTTAACGACTGAGCCACCCAGGCGCCCCAAAAGTTATTCTGTCTGTTTTTTAATATTATATAAGCTTCTTCTAGGATTAGCTTTTAAAAATTAGCATTTAGGGGCACCTGGGTGGCTTAATGGGTTAAACCTCTGCCTTCGGCTCAGGACATGATCTCAGGGTCCTGAGATGGAGCCCCGCATTGGGCTCTCGGCTCCTCAGGGAGCCTGCTTCCCCTTCCCCCTCTTCCTGCTTCTCTGCCTACTTGTGATCTCCCTCCCTCTCTCTCTCTCTCTCTCTCTCTCTCTGTGTCAAACAAATAAAATCTAAAAAAAAAAAAAAAGCATTTATCCAGTTATCAGTAACTAGGTTATTTTAAACATTACAGTTCAAGTCTTGTAATGTAGATACTTGATTGATGGGCTTTGCCTGTATCTGTGCAAATCAGTTTCTCCCCCAAATTGAACACATGAGTGTGAAATTAATAGTGATTTTGAGACCTCAGTACTGCCTTTGTAGAAAGGAACATGATTTTTCAAAAAAAAGTTTTTGTTTAAATTCCAGTTAGTTAATATACAGTGTCATATTAGTTTCAGGTGTACAATAGAGTGATTCAGCACTAACCTGCAATGCCCAGTACTCATCACAAGTGCACTCCTTAATCCCCATTACTCATTTAACCCATCTCCCTCATCTACCTCCCCTCTGGCAATCATCAGTCCCTTCTCTATAGTTCAGTGTCCACTTCTTGATTTGCCCACCTCTCCTTTTTTGAGAAAGGGAAACGATTTTTGAATATCACATTTTAAATAAGTTGTAGATTTAGCTGATTGCTAGGTAATAAGTTCTTAGAAATACAGTACCTAAATATGGAAAAACTATCTTTTTTTAAGATTTATTTATTTGAGAGAGATCGTGGGCACGTGCTCTTGCATGCTTATGTGGCGAGAGGGGAGGGTCAAAGGGTGAGGGAGAGGAGAGAAGCTGACTGCCCACTGAGCACAGAGTGGACTGGGGCTCGATCTCACTACCCTGGTATCATGACCTGAGCTGAAATTGAGTCCCATGCTCAATCCACTGAGCCACCAAGGTGCCCTGGAGAAACTTTTGAGAAAGATAATTGTATATTAACTATTTCAACTCAATGGAAAAAGGACTTCTGTTGAAACCAATCAGTGGAGTAGTTAACAATCCTAATTTAAAAAATGAATTACCTGGTTTCTTAAAATTGGACAAGTAGTGGATGGAAGATTATACCTCAGACTTAATGAGATAGGTTTGGGATTTTGTAGATCAGTCAACTTATTACAAAGCAAATGTATTACAAATTGTCCTCTAAAAGATTCCCATCCCCCCAAATAAGAACAACTTTCAATTAAAAATTTTTTAAAAAGATTTTATTATTTGACAGGGGGAGAGAGAGTGAGAGAGCGGGAGCACCAGCGTGGGGAGGGGCAGAGGGATAGGGAGAAACAAACTCCCCTGTTGATCCAGCACAAACTGGATCCCAGGATTCCAGGATCATGACTTGAGAGGAAGGGCTTAAACTGACTGAGCCACCCAGGCACCCCTCAATTAAAATTTTTAAAAAATTGTGGTGAAATACATATAACATAAAATTTGCCATCTTAACTTTATATGCCATTTTTAAGTTTCCACATAAAGTACATTCACATTGTTGTGCAGCCATCACCACTATCTCCAGAACTTTTTTTACCTTGCAGAACTGTAACTTTAACCATTAAAGAATAGCTTCCCATTTTGTCCTGTTCCCTAGCCCCTGGCAACTACCATTCTATTTTCTGTCTATAAATGTGAATATTCTAGGTATCTTATATAAGGGCAATCACACAGTATTTATCCTTTTGTGACTGGCTAATTTTACTTAGCATGATTTCTCCAAGGTTCATCCTTGTTGTAGTATGTGTCAGAATACCCCTCCTTTTTAAAAGAATGAGCACTGTCTAAGGTTATACCACCCTGAAAGCGCCCCATCTTGTCTAAAGGACTGAATACTATTATGCTGTTGATACAGTATGTGTGTACAGTAGTCCCCCATTATCTGTGGTTTTGCTTTTCATGGTTTCAGTTACCCTTGGACAACTGTGGTCCAAAGGTAGATGATCTTCCTGATGTATAACGAGAAGGTCAGTAGTAGCCTAATGCTGTGTCATAATGTTTAGGTCATTCTCCTCACTTTATCTCAACATGTAGGCATTTTATCATCTCACATCATCAAAGAAGGGTGAGTACGGTACATACAATAGGAGATTTTGAGAGAGACCATATTCATATAACTTCTATTACAATATACAGTATTGTTAAAATTCTGTTTTGTTATAGTTATTAATCTCCTACTGTGCTGGATTTATAAGTTAAACTTTATCATAGGTATGTATAGGAAAAAACATAACATACGTAGGGTTCAGTACTATCCTTGGTTTCATGCATCTATTGGGGGCCTTGGGACATAACTTGTAGATAATGGGGGACTGCTGAACCACATTTTGTTTATCCATTCATCTGTCAATAGACACTTTCATGTTTTGAATATTGTGAATCATTAATGCTGTTATGAATGTGGGTATATAGTTAATTGTGTGAATCCCTGCTTTTAATTCTTTTAGGTATATATCTGTATGAATTACTGAATCATATGGTATTTCTATTTTTAATTTTTTTGAGGAACTGCCAGCCATAGTGGCTTACCACCAAAAGTTTGGAGACAATGACAGCATCATGTTTAATGAATTATTTGTAAATTCAACTCTGGGGAATGAGTTTAGACTTGTAGTAGTCTAAGAAAAATCAGGGTTTTTTTTTTTGGGTTTTCTTTGTTTTTTTCAGATTTTACGTATTTGTCAGAGCACAACCAGGAGTAGTAGTAGGCACAGTTGGAGAAGCAGGCTCCCTGCTGAGCAAGGAGCCTGTTGCGGCTCCATTTCAGGACCCTGGGATATGAACTGAGTCGAAGGCAGGCACTTCACTGACTGAGCCACCCAGGTGTCCCCAGAATCAGTTTTAAATGTAAATAGTGTTAGCACAGTATATTATTGGTAAAGGAATGAATAGAGTAGTACACCTACAGTTCTGGCCAGCCAGAGCCAGGAGGGGGTGTAAAGAAATTTCCTGGGTTTAAAAAAGGCTGGCATCAATGAATCAGGACTGTTTTTTTTTTTTTTTTTCTCCTCTTTTCTTCCTTAATGTCTTTTTATAACAGAGATGCATTCAGGTGAAAGTTCCAAATCTTGTTCTTTATATGTAATTATAGAATTCTTTGCCTTTTTTTTTTTTTAAGGTTGAAGCATAGAGCAAAAATCATTTGATCAAACTTTTGAGATATATTTGGTTTGCTTATAGATGTGAAAATAACTATCCAAATGGAATTGCAGTTGCTATCGAATAATTTCAGTAATACTTATTATTTTGGACCCATATGAGCAAAAAAACGAGTATTCTGCTTTCCCCCTTAACCTTTTAATTACTGTAATGCTAATTTCTTTTTCCTCTAACGTACATTTTTTTGGAATACAAAAAGGGTGCTATAGCTGTTTAGGTTAGTCTCACATATTTTTCTTATTTATATTTCTCTGTTAGTGTATAATGTAGAGGTACAGATAATAGCTTTACTCAAGTCAAGGAAAAAAAGGAACAACTTTTACCTGTAGTAATATATATTTTTTAAGCAACAAAACCTTATCTGCCTTGCTGAAAAAATATTTTTTCTGAACCTAGTTCTAGTGGTTATAGATTGCGTCTATTTCTTCTCTAATTTGACTTTGATTTTGTTGTTACTTTCAGTTATGTTTCCTGGATGACACTGTTGTGCCTTTGTTTTCCTCTCCTGGTTTTTCAAGCTAGTAATACCTTTGCTGCTTAAATTGCCTTATGTGTTTTCATATATTGGACTATCTTTTAAGTTTTCTTTTGCCTATCTATCAACTTCTCTTGGAAGCATGGACTCTTCCATGACACTCCAGTAAGTCACTTGAAATTAGTTTCTGCCCCTTCATAACATTTCTTCCTTCTAAATGAAGCTGTGAATCTTCTTTCTTTTTTAGTTTGACAAACTGTGCAAGTAGAAATGGTATTGATCTGCATGGATAGGTATCTTTTGTGATGTTGTGGTTTGGGGACCAAACTAAGTATCCATGGAACATCATATTTATATCCTGGGAGGTTACCTTGGCAAGATATTGAGTACTATGGCTGAAAATAGTCTTGTTACTGTCCTTTTTTCCTTTCTCTGCTATCTTCTTTATTCATTAGAGGGACAGGTATTTTTTGTTTGTGTTTGGATTGTTGGTAATTGGAATAATGAAATTTGGCATATAGAATAATAAAGTTTAGTAGTTATTTAGTGGTTAAGAGCATGGACTTTGAGGTCAGATTGCTTGGATTTAAATCATAGTATGCCACTTGTACATCTTGTGATTTTTGACTACTCATTTCACACCCCTGCCTCAGTTTCCCTTGAAAAATGACTTAATGTATGTAAAGTTATTAGAACAGGTGTCTGGCATAGAAAGAGTTCAATAAGTTTTAGTTATTTTCATTTTTGATAATTTTAAGGTATATACTCATTCTCTGTATTTTTTTCCTTTTGTGGAAATTGAGGCCAGAAAAAGGAAGTGGGGGCGCCTGGGTGGCTCAGTGGGTTAGGCCGCTGCCTTCGGCTCAGGTCATGATCCCGGGGTCCTGGGATCGAGCCCCGCATCGGGTTCTCTGCTCGGCTGGGAGCCTGCTTCTTTCTCTCTCTCTCTGCCTGCTTCTGATCTCTCTCTGTCAAATAAATAAATAAAAAAAAAAAAAAAAAAAAAAAAAGAAAAAGGAAGTGACTTGTCCAAGTTCATGCGTTGGTTTGAAATAAAGATTTTATCCAGGTACACGTAAGAGTGTTTATTTTCTAGCTTAATGTGTCAAATGGCTTGGATTTCTAGAGGAAAAAAAGACTCACCATTCAGAAATTTCTCCAAATGATAAAATTTACATACAGTATGAAAATTTACATAGAAAAAACAATACCTGGCATATAGCTAGACATGCCAGAAGGGAGGGAGGGTCTGGCACCTTGATTGTTCCTAGACTAGCATTCATTCCAGTCTAGTGCCATGCTTCTAAGTTTACAGGTGGTCAGAAGCCATGGAATGAAGAGTCTTTAGATTTATTGAGCATGGTTGGATTGATGCCTCTTGTTTGCCAGACTAGGTTTATGAACTCTGTAGATGAGGAGTCAGGAAAATATAGCCTATAAGCTGGCTACCTGTTTTTATCCATAAAGATTTATTGGAATACAAGGATAGGTATTCATTTACCTGTTGTCTGTGACTGCTTTCTTGTTGTAGTGACAGAAATGAGTAATTGAGACAGAAACTTCATGGTGCACAGGCTTAAAATATTTACTGTCTGGGCCTTTAATATAAAATTATTTCAAGACCCCTTCCCCCCACAATAAGTAACTTCTCTTTCTAGGTTTTAGTAATTGCAAAGTGCTAAAACATTGAATGCTTCATGAGTAACATTATATGGTTATATACCTCTATAGGAAGCAGTAGTTAGAACATTGCACTTAGGCAGACTAGAGCTCTAGTTTTTTGCTTTGGGTTTTTTTTTTTTTTTTTTTTTTTTTGGTTCTGGTTCTCTGAGCAAGTCATTTGTCCTTTCTGGCTCTGAGTTACTCATTCTATGAAATAGAGATTTGTCTAAAGTTATATGTACCTGAAAACAGGACTGGACTAGATCAGGTATTCATAATAGAGTCTGGATAATCACTTGGCACCAGCGAGGTTTGAGGACATTCAGTTATAATTTAGGTAATTTGTCTGGATTAGGGATCGGCAAACTACATCTTGAGGGCCAAACTACTACCTGTTTTCATCAGTAAAATCTTACTGGAAGACAGTCATGCATATTTGTTACATATTGTCTCTTGCCACTTTTGACCTCAGTAGCAAAAGTTGAGTAGTTAGTTGATTGCGCGGCCTTTTACCTTGCCCCCTTAAAGTAAAGCTTGTGATCCTTGATCTAGATAAGTGGTGTTCAACTGTGGGTGATTTCTGTTCCCAGGGGACATTAAGCAATGTCTAGAGACATTTTTGGCTTTTGCAGCTGGGGGATGCTGCTGGTAGTTAGTGAGTAGATGCCAGGAATGCTGCTAAACATTCTGCACAAGACATACCTTTAAAATGAAGAATTATCCATTTTAAAATGTCCAAGTGCTGAAAACCCCTGATCTAAATTACTGGTTCTCAAACTTGAATTTGTATAAGAATAATGTGAAAGGCTTGCTAAACTGTAGGTTGCTGGGCCCCACCCCAGGTTTCTGATAGGGTAGATTCTAGGTGGGGCCTGAAAATTTTCATTTCTGTCAGATTCCCAGGTTAGGCTGCTGCTGATCCAAAATCTACATTTGGGAATGACTGATCTAGATGACTTTAGACGTTACATCCATTCCTGTGATTTTTTTGATTTTGTGGGGGTTTTAAAATTTATTTATTTATTTATAGAAAATCTTTTTTTTTTTTTTTTTAATTTTGTTTATTTATTTGGCAGACAGAGATCACAAGTAGGCAGAGAGGCAGGCAGAGAGAGAGAGGAAGAAGCAGGCTCCCCGCTAAGCAGAGAGCCCGATGTGGGGCTCGATCCTAGGACCCTGGGATCATGACCTGAGCTGAAGGCAGAGGCTTTAACCCACTGAGCCACACAGGCTCCCCTGATTTTGTGGTCTTAAGTACTGTTCCATTTTTATGACTTAGGAAAATTGAGTATTTTATTATATGTCTTATGCCTGGTGTGGGGCTTAAACTCATGACCCTGAGATGGTAGGGCTTAAACTCTGGACCAGCTGAGCCAGCCAGGTTCCCCCGGGCTCTGTGCCTTTATAAAAGCCCTTATTTTTTGCAGCCCTCTAGAAAAATTTCTAATTATCTCTCAAAATCTATCAGCTGCCTTTTGCTGATAACATTAGTACCATGTGCCCAGTTTTAGGGTTAATAATTTTGTCTTATGTATCGTTGGTATATTACTCTTCCTTGAGTCTTTTTAAATAATTTAAAAATATTTATTTATTTATTTTAGAGAGATTGCACATGAGCCAGAAGGGCAGAGGGTGAGGGAGAGGGAGAGAGAATCTCAAGCAGACTCTGTGCTGAACACAGAGCCTGATGCAGGGCTGAATCCCAGGACCATGAGCTAATGACCCGAACCAAAATATAGAGTCAGACACTTAACTGACTATACCACCCCCGTGCCCCTCTGCTTTTGAGTCATATGCCAGATTGTCAGTAATCACTTTACATATTTCTTCTCCCTAATGTCAGCTCTTTAAGTGAACAACTGCCTGGGTCTTAACCATCTTTTTCTGCAATATCTATAAGAGGTTCTCAGTGAATATTTTTTGAAGGAATATTATGAATATTAGCTGTTAGGGTACAAATAGAGTAGAATTGTAAGTTTGCATGTACAGTTGACCCTTGAACAATGCAGGGGTTAGGGGCACCAATCTGCCACATATTTGAAAATGCAATATATAATTTTGATTCCCCCCAAATTTAATCAGTAATGGCTTATTGTTGACTGGAAGCCTTACTAATAACATACGCTGTCAATTAACATGTATTTTATATGTTATATGTTTTTATATGTTGTATTTTTACAACAAAGCAAACTAGAGAAAATGTTATTAAGAAAATCATAAAGAAGAGAAAATACACAAATAGTACTGTATTGAAAAAAATATCCAGGTGTAAGTGGACCCATGCAGTTAAAATGTGTAGTTGTCAAGGGTCAGCTGTTCAAGCATCTGTCATTTGTTGACATATGATTTTGAATAATAAAATCTGTCATTGAGAATAAAAATGGCGCTATTTTGTTAAACTGAGGATTATAACTTTAAAGTGACCAATTTATAGAGAAATACAAAACACCTCTGTTCTCGTTTAGCTTTTATGGAGGGCTCAGTAAAGTATTGTGGCAAAATACAGGGCTTGAGTTCAATAACTTTGGGAAATTCGAATTGCTCTGTGTCAGTCACTATTCTTGATTTTGGTTTCACTTTCAACTTTTTTAAGGCAGAAACTTAAATTTCAAATCAGATTTGTTTACCATGTTAAATCATTAGCCATTGGCTTTAAGATGAATTTGAGATAGTTTTAAGAAGCAGTTTGTCAGGGGTGCCTGGGTGGCTCAATTAACTGTCTGCCTTTGGCTCAGGTCATGATTCCAGGGCCCTGGAATCGAGCGCCACGTCGGGCTCTCTGCTTGGTGGGGGCTCTGCTTCTCCCTCTCTCTCTGCACCTTACCCCACTTGTGCTTGTTCTTTCTCTCTCTCTCTCTCAAATGAATAAATAAAATCTTAAAAAAAAAAGCAGTTTGGCAGCATTTACAGAGTAATTGTGCCTGTCTTTATACTTATTTGTGGTTATAGAGAAATAATTGTGGTAGAAATGATGAGATGTCAAGTTGTGGTAAGAAAAGCAGAAATGTTTGCAGGTTATGTGTGTATGTTAATGGTTTTAGAGTTAGGTTTCAGGCACCTGTTTTTTTCTTCTTCCTTTTTACCTTGGTTCCCTGGACTCTTTAATGATTGAGCTATAACAGTATAATGTTAGTGAGAGGAAAGCTTTATCACATGTGCCCTCTTGGCTACCCACTTTCTTTCTCCCAAGGGAAAAGTAGTGGTTGAATTTGTTTTTTTAAATACAATTTTAGCTGTGTAGTAAAATGAGGTAGAGACAAAATTGAGCATTTTAATTTTAGGTTTAATGGGGGAGGAATAATAAAATTAGCACTTAGCTTTTGATTGCTAAGTGCAATCAAAAGGCCACAAGTAGGCAGAGAGGCAGGCAGAGACAGAGAGAGGGAAGCAGGCTCCATCCCAGGACCCTGGGATCATGACCTGAGCCGAAGGCAGACGCTTTAACCCACTGAGCCACCCAGGCGCCCGGTTCTGCTTTTTTTCGACAACATTTACAGACCTGTGTACACCTACACTTGAGTGTGAAAGGAGGCAAATTTGCAACCTGTGTGGGCACAAAGCGAAGTTGTTAGAACTTTCAATGGTTTGTTTGAGAAGTGAGAGGATGGGAGTTCATAATGTCTAATGGCTCAGTCCTTCCTTTGGGGGAATCTTTATTCCCTACTCACTGTCTAAAGCAAAATCACTGACTCAGTGGGGTCCTCAATTCATAGAGGTTTTCCTAAACCTGGGCCTGGTTCACCATTGGTTCAGCCAAGCCAAAACTGATTGTGTCTGCTTGTCTTCTGGGGCTGTTTAGCCTCTGTGCTAGCTATGCAGAATGATAGTGGATTTGATTATTTTGTTCAGTGGATAGAACTCAAAGGCTGTTCTTCTAGCTCTGGCTAATACTCTCCTTCATGAAACTTGTATTTCTACTGCCCCTTGGCCTGTTGCCAGTGCCCTAGCTTTTTGGTCTGCCACTTGGAAGCTGTAGACTGGCAGATTAAAGACAACTCTCTTTGAAGCTGTGAACTATGGAAACAAATTATAGCTGCTGATCAGACTGTCTGGATCACTCATGTAGATCCCCACAATAAGGACCTGTTTTCTAATGAAGTCTACTAAAATCAAGCTTCTGATGGAGTCTACACTGCCCAGAGCCATCATTGTTGTCTGGGTCCATCCATCATATTAGATGTGATAACACATCAGCTATTATAAACTGGGTGTAGACTTAAGGACTCTTTATTTCTGATGCAGATGGTAGCATTGCTGTACTTGTGATTTCTGCCAGAAATTGACCTGCTTGTCACATAATGAGAGAAGCCACATTTCATGGGATGTCACCCCTGCTTGCTTTTAACAAATTTAATACATTGGATCTTTGATCTCGCATTCATAAGTATCAGTGCTGCCTCACTGCTGTTGATACTTTTTCTGGTTATGGTGTTGCTCTTCTAGTCTTATTAGCTGACTGGCCACACCATTTTGGCCTGTGAAACTTACCTTTCTTATGTTTTTTGGCTTTCTGGACCATTTGCATTCTGACAGTGGTGCACTTTTTCTCTTAGAAGCCACTCAACAGTGACCTTGCTAATCAAGATACTTGAGGGACCTTCCATGCTCCCTACCATCCACAGGCATTTGGATAAATGTTGAATGTTGAATTTTTATTTTTTAATTTTTTTTAAGGAAGTCACTTAGGCCACTGAATGCAGCTATGCCCAGAAAGGGATCATCTCATCTTGGTCACTTCATGACCCAGTAATTGGTTTGGAAGTGGTGGGAGGTTATATAGCCCTGTTTTGAAAATTCAGAGAAAAAAAAAAGATTTATTTATTTGTTTATTTGAGAGAGGGAGAGAGCAGAGGGGCAGAGGAAGAGAGAACTACAAGCAGACTCTGTGTGGAGTGCAGAGCCCAATGTGGGGCTCAGTCTTTGGACCCTGAGATCACACCCTGAGTGGAAAGCCAAGAGTTGGATTCTTAACTGATTGTGCCACCCCAAGCATCCCTTGAAAATTCAGATTCTATCCTATTTCTGGGCATGAAGCTTCTTTTTTCCTCCTACCTACAGCACAGGGCCAGGCTATTGGTATACCTTTTTAAAAATTTTTTTATTTTTTTGAGAGAGTGAGAGAGAGAGCACAAGCCAGGGGAGGGGCAGAAGGAGAGGGAGGAGCAGAACCCCCATGGAACAGGGAGCCCCATGTGGGACACAGCCCCAGAACCCTGGGATCATGACCTGAGCTGAAGGCAGATGCCTAACCAACTGAGCCACCCAGGCACCCCTCTTGGTACACCTTTTATGTGGTGGTTTGCAAAAGTTGGCTTAGGGATTCAAACTTATTCTCATTCAGCCACCTGGATTCTCATGTTGGTTTGACATGGTCTAGATCATAAGGATAATGACCACTGGTTGAGTACACTGCCTGCTGAGTTCCCCTACAGTGGCCCATGTGGGTCAGTGGGGACCGTAATTGGGTTTCTGTAGGTGTTTTTTTTTTTTTTTAAAGATTTATTTATTTATTTATTTTGACAGAGAGAAATTACAAGTACACCGAGAGGCAGGCAGAGAGAGAGAGAAGGAAGCAGGCTCCCCGCTGAGCAGAGAGCCCGATGCGGGACTCGATCCCAGGACCCCGAGATCATGACCCGAGCCGAAGGCAGCGGCTTAACCCACTGAGCCACCCAGGCGCCCCAAGGGTTTCTGTAGGTTTAATAAAAATTCCTTGCTTGTCTCAACACCTGACATTTCTAGGGGAAAGGCTTAAGTATGAGTAGGAGAAGATTGGACAAAAAAAGATGAAATTATAGCTACTGGAATAGAACATACTGATTTTGTGGCAGTGGAGGGAAAGCCAACAATCTTGACATCTAGTAAGGAACACCTTAGATCCCAGAAGAAGCTTTGGGGAGGGGAGAGACATTTAGAACCATATTTGAAGCTTTCCTTATGAAGAAAAATGTCCTGGTGCTGCTCTTCCAAACTCTTAGAGGCACATTAAATTTAATTGACTGTTGGGTCTGCCATCCTCCCATTAGAATGCTGAGGTCTATTCACCATTTGATTGTTATTCCCTTTAATTTTACTGAGAAATCTATTGGAAACAGCAAGGTTTGCCCCAGCTCCTATACGTTCCATGCAAAACACCTGCCATTACTTCCCCATGTCTATCCACATCTTCCATAGCCTTCACTCAGATATTCCATGGGGCAGATTATTGGTGGCCTGGCCAACTGGGACAGTGTGGACTGACTGCCTTCATTCAGTCCTTTGAAAAACAAGGACTAGATTCAAACTGAAATTCAAACTGAATTTGGGAACTCTAAGGCTGCCATGTGGCAGGGAGGTGGTGTTGGATCACCGGTTGACTGTGTCTCCCAGGCTGATATAGGTCCTAAAAATATGGACTTTTGCATCTTTGAGTGTTTAACAAAACACCAGTAGTAATCTTAGAGCCTTTGGTGTACTGTGGAGGTCACTCCAAAGTGAGACTATCCTTGTTTCCTTGGGGTAAAGCTTCCTGGAGTCATAACCGATTTGTTTTTATGTATATCCTGTAGACAATTACCTCCATGAGGGAAGTTATTGAATTAGAATAGGTGGTTCAAAATTTGTTCATTACTTTTTAGTTGACATGATCAGTGACACACCTTAGCCCTGGAAAACATTCTTATTAGCCTCAACTCAGTTATCAGCATTGTTATGGATGCTAAAAGTGCCCCTGTAGGCTGAAGCAGAGTCTGTATAATACATCCTGTTAATGTTAATGATGTATGTATACATGTAATGTACATGATGTTAATACATCCTCTTGTTCCAGGATTAATGCCTTGGGCCAATTGAAAAGGTTAATACAGAACTTTAGGGACAAAGCTACCAGACTTTCTGAGGTAGACCCTAATGTTTTATGGGATTTCTTCAACTTATTTGGGGGTGGGACTCTGAGGAACGTGGCTGAAATCGGTTCTGCCTGTTGTTGATAGCTGATTTAATTAAATGCTGTGTGAAAACAATTTGAATGAATTTAGTCCCAGTCCCTTGTCAGTCAGATTAATCAGAGTGGCCATTGGAATCTTAAACTCATGAGAAACTTTGTCAGCAGCCAAGATGGTTTGGAAGTGAGAGAGACAATTCTCTTTGTCTCATATTTTAGCACATCTTATGAATAGGGACAGTGGTTTTTCTAGCCTGTCTTTTCAAGGTTTTTTATTGTAACCAGCTTAGATAATGTCTCATTCCAGACTACTAAAGGGCAAATTTTCTTACAGTCTGGAAGATAAAGATACTTTCTTGCTAAAGCAAAGGGTGGGCATGCTTACTGTCCATTAAAAAAGATTCAGGGTTCCTCTTCTGTAGTGTAGTCCTGTATTGCATATGCAGGTGTCTCCTGGCCCACCTCTGTATGACCATGTGGCCTAATTGGACTTGGGAACCCATGCAAGAAAATGCTGATACTCTGGCTACTGCTGTTGTTGTGAGTAATAAAGTACTTTATTCTTAACCTAGGAGTCTTGTGTCTTCCTCTAAGATTCATGAAATTGTAACGTGCTAAATTGTTAACTTGCAAGTGAGTAAAATATTAGATCCTTCAGGGTTCTTACCACCCTGTAAACTAGGCAATCCTTTATTATACAGACTGATTTTAAAGATATAATTATAATTACTACTAATGTTTACTCAGCATTACTTTGGCCTGTATGATAAATATCTGCGTTGCCCAGTCTAATCTAATATCATTTAATTTGGGATAGCCATTATTACTATTCCCATTTTAAAGAAGTATAAGTGGAGGCGTGTCAGGAGGTTAAGTATCTAATGACAGGTGGTCATAGCAAGGCTGGGTTTGGAGCTCAGAAATATGTCTGTTCTGGTTGCTGTTATAGTTAGATTAAGTAAGGTAAAAAGAGATGGGAATAGCTTGAGTTTTGGTGGTATAAGTGATAGTGCTTGATAAATGAACAGCATCTTTAGCTCTTAGTGCTTTAAATCTGTGATTATGTTACTGAAGGTATACCACATATTCATTTGTTCAGCAGATACTTGAATTACTTCACATATGTTATACTGTGAGGATGTTAGGAATACAGAGAAATATGAATTACCTGACACTGTCTTGATTCGTATTTTCGCTTGACAAATTTTATTGAATACCTGCTTTGTGCCAAACATTATACTAGGTAATTGGGAGATCGCTACTTCATAAGGTAGTTAAAATAGCTAATAAAAGTTTACCTCTGTTCAGTTTATTTATTTACTGTAGATCTGTAGAGAAGTTCTTTTCCTGTCATATGTAGGCAACTATTCCATTAACTCCTTCTATCTGAACCCTAATTTTCTAGAGCTTTCCACTACTCTTTATCACTTGTTTGCTTTCCTCTGGATGCTTTTACTTATTAATGGCACACTTGAAAGGAGAAGCTTGGGAATGAACACAATATTCCAAAAGAGGCTTAGAATAAAGAAGAATGGCCTCTTCCCTAATTTTGTACATTATATTACTATTAATACAGTCACCTTACAATTTTAACACATTTTTAATGAGTAGTAACTTAAACTGCTGCATGAATAGGTAAGGCATATCTTCCTCATCCTAAATTTAATCATTTGTATTTCTCAAGCTAAGTGGAGAACTTTATATTTATCTTTCTTCTATTCCTCTACCTGCTTTTAATAATCTGTCTAGAAATTTGCTCCACATCAGTTTTTTTTTGTACATTTTCTTTGGCTTCTGCATCTTCCTTCCTTCCTACTGGCTCCCTCTTAACCAGTTCCCAGTTTAAAAACTTGCCAAGCTTCTCTCAGCTTAAAAATACTCATCATCGGGGCACCTGGGTGGCTCAGTGGGTTAAGCCGCTGCCTTCGGCTCAGGTCATGATCTCAGGGTCCTGGGATCGAGTCCCGCATCGGGCTCTCTGCTCAGCAGGGAGCCTGCTTCCCTCTCTCTCTCTGCCTGCCTCTCCGACTACTTGTGATTTCTCTCTGTCAAATAAATAAATAAAATCTTTAAAAAAAAAAATACTCATCATCAATTTTACGTCCTATTCTGAATGTTTCCATATTTCTCTCCTTTCCCCCTGTATTTCTCTTAAAGTTAATGTACCTTAAGCATCTTTACTTGTTCTTTTTTCCTTTCTACTCTATCCTATCACATACGTTTTCTTTGCATAATCATATATATATATATATATATATATATATGTTTTTAACTATCATATATGTATATAATATTTATATATGCTATGTAGAGCATATATGTATGTGCTATTTCTTTTTCATTATATATATGCTGTTGACTCCTAAAGCACAGCCTCACTCCTAACTTCTCTTGAACTATATTTTCATTTCCTTCTATAAGGTATAAAAGTCAAGTTCATTGGCGTGCTAAAGAAGTTCTTTGTGATTTGGCCTTTTGTAGGCTATGCTTTTCCCATTACCTTGTTCTGTAGTGATACTTTGTTGCTTGTAATTTTCTTAATAGGTTTTTTTTTTTTTTTAAAGATTTTATTTATTTATTTGACAGAGAGAGATGACAAGCAGGCAGAGAGGCAGGCGGAGAGAGAGGAGGAAGCAGGCTCGCTGCCGAGCAGAGAGCCCGCTTCAGGACTCGATCCCAGGACCCTGAGATCATGACCTGAGCCGAAGGCAGCAGCTTAACCCACTGAGCCACCCAGACGCCCTCTTGTAATTTTCTTGAATTTATTTCTGTCTCTTTGCCTTTGCTAGTTCTCCCATTGTCTACCTCCTAGTCTTCTATTTATCCCTTAGAGTTCTGCATAGGCATTATTTCTTGTGAAGGCTTTTTTGACAGTTACTTGCTCCCACTATATTTCTCATTCTTATACAAGCATCTGTTGTTGCAACTGTCACATTATTTTGTATGTAAATATTTGTTTACTTGTCTTTCTTACTAATTTGTGAGTTCCTTACAGCTAGAAACTAGATCTTATTCATTTTAGTATTTCTAATGTCTAGCACACTTTCTGGCACCTAGTGTGTTCTCACTGAATAGTAAATTGAGCTGAAGTAGTTAGTTTTGAGCCTGTTCAAATAAGATGAAGATGAAAAGGATATGATTGATTTTTTTGGATCCTGATTTTGTCATAAGAATGCTAGCTGTTTTAGCTTGGTGTCATTTGCATATGTAAATGAGCATCAGTCTGTAACACTCTGAGTGTCCGGAAATTTGGAATTGTGTCAGTTCATCTCTGTATTGTTAGTTAGAATGTTTGCATTATTAATGTTTGCAGTTATGAATGTTTGCAGCATTCATGCTGCAAAAATACTATATGACTAGTAGCATTCATCTTTATTTCTGTATGTTATGTTTAAGAATAAATGAGAAAAAAATTTGTCAGTTGCCTTATTGAAATCCAGATTTAGGGGATATATGTTATATTCCTGATCTTTAAGTCAAATTATTAAAAAAAATTCTTGGTGTTATTTATTATGATGATCACACTTTCCCTTCTAAGATTTATAGGGCAACATTTCTTTAATATTGGTTTTAAAATGTGGCATGAATTGATGACAAAGTAATAGTGTTAATTGTTTTAATTTTTCTATTTTTTTCCCCTCTTTTGAAGTGCTCCTAGCATTCCTTCTATTAAGAAAAAAAAAATGTCCCCAAAGATGTCCTCTTGGTTATGTGGATATTATTGGCAAAATTTTTCAGTACCTTTGTAGGTAGTTGTTATAAGATATAACTTTACAGATTCAAGAAGCTCTGTGGACACCAGGTATTATTAATACTAAAAAAGTCATACATGGGCACATGGTAGTCACATTGCTGAAAGCCAGACATAGAAAAAAAATTTTTTTTTAAAGATTTTTTTTATTGATTTATTTGACAGACAGAAATCACAAGCAGACAGAGAGGCAGGCAGAGAGAGAAGAGGGGAAGCAGGCTCCCCGCTGAGGAGAGAGCCCGATGCGGGGCTTGATCCCAGGACCCTGGGATCATGACCTGAGCCAAAGGCGGAGGCTTTAACCCACTGAGCCACCCAGGCGCCCCAGAAAGAAAAATTTTAAACACATTCTATGGAGAGAACAGTGACAAGAATGGTAATTAACTTCTTATCAGAAACAGTGGGATAGGGCACCTGAGAGGCTCAGTGGGTCATGATCCCCAGTCCTGGTATCGAGCCCCTCAGTAAGCTTCCTGCTCAGCAGGGAGCCTGCTTCTCCCTCTCCCACTCCCCTGCTGTTTTCTTCTCTCGCTGTTTCTCTCTCTCTGTCAAATAAATAAAATCTTAAAAAAAAAAAAAAAAGAAACAATGGGATAAATACAGGGGACAATGGAATGATATCCTTAAGTGCTAAAAGCAAAAAATTATCAAGCTAGAATTTTATTTATTTTTTTAAAAAGATTTTATTTATTTGACAGAGACCACAAGTAGGTAGAGAAGCAGGCAGAGAGAGGAAGAAGCAGGCTCCCTGCTGAGCAGAGAGCCCGATGTGGGCCTCGATCCCAGGACCCCAGGATCATGAGTTGAGCTGAAGGCAAAGGCTTTAACCCACTGAGCCACCAGGCGCCCCTAGAATTTTAAATGTAGCAAAATTATCTTTCTAAAGTAAAAGTGAAGACATTTTCATAAAATAGAACATGAGAGAGTTTGTTGCCAACAGAGCTGTCCATTATCAGAAATGCTAATGGAAGTTCCTTAGGTTGAAGAGAGGTGGTACCAGATGGAAATGTGGGATCTGTGGAAGAAGTGAAGATCACTGAAAAGAGTATATGTGTGGATAAATATGAACAGTTATGCTTCTCTTTCCATAGTTATTTTTTTTTTTTTAAGATTCTAATTACTTATTTGACAGAGAGATATGTTGAGAGAGGGAACACAAGCAGGGGGGTGGGAGAGGGAGAAGCAGGCTCTCTGCTGAGCAGGGAGCCCCATGTCGGGCTCAATCCCTGAACCCTGGGATCATGACCTGAGCCGAAGACAAATGCTTAACTGACTGAGCCACCCAGGTGTCCCTCTTTTTTTTTTTTTTTTTTTTCCTTTAAGATTTATTTATTTAACCTGTAGAGAGAGAGAGAGAGCATAGGGGGAGGGGCTAAGGGAGAGGAAGAAAGAATCTCAAGCGGACTCTGTGCGGAGTGCACAGCCCCACTCGGGGCTTTATCTCACAACCCTAAGATTATGAACAGAGCCTAAATTAAGAGTTGGACACTCACCTGACTGCACCACTCAGGTGCCTGTCTTTTCATAATTTCTTAAAGAACAGTTGATTAGCACAAAAATAACAATATGCTGTGCAGTTTTATATTTTATGTAGGAGTAAACTGCATGACAACAGTAGCTGAAAATACATAAATGGACTTTCTTATAAGATTATTACATTATATGGGATATAGTAATATTAAATAATATTAACTCAATAATAATAATAGTAACTCAAGGTACACTGATAAATTGTGGATGCATATTATAATTTGTAGAACGACTGCTAGTAAATAGAAGAACTGTAGTGAAACAGCCAATAGAGGAGATAAAAATAGAATACTAAAAAATAGGCTCAACCTTAAAGTATGTAGACAAGGAAGAGGAATGGAACAAAGCCAATTGGGACAGATTATAAATAAGCAGATGGTAGATAAACTCAGTCATACTAATAATTATATTAAATGTAAATAGACTAAACAGTAATCAAAAGGTAGAGACTGCTATCAGCAAAGGTCCCTGAACTCACCACCAGCTCACCCACTGATATTTCCAAGAGTGATGACTTGGACTCAGCCACCACTTTCTAGGAGCCAGCCTGTACTCTTTACCTGCTTCCCTCATCCCTCCTACCCCTCATTTGTAATTAAAATTGTTTAAGGAAAGGCTAACGAAAAAAAAAAGTAGAGACTGTCAAATTGGATAAAAAAGTAAAAACTGATCTATATTGTTTACAAGAGGGGCATTTGAAATATAAAGACCCAGTTAGGCTGGAAATGTAAGGATGAGAAAAGCTATACCATGTAGACACTGATCATAACAAAGCTGATGTGATTAATTATTATCAGACCAAGTAGACTTTAAGATAAGGATTATTAAGTAGAGATAAAGAAGTTCTAGTTTACTGTTTTTCTGCTTTCTAATCCTGGGTAAAACATGTGGCCTTCTTTTGTTTTCTCACCTATAAATTGGAGTTAATATATGAGCTCTTATGTTAAGCACTTAGCAACATTATTATCAATCCTTGTAATAGCCTTGCAAGATGTTTATTATTTTTTCTAAAGTCACAGTGCTAATAGTTGGCAAAGCTTGGATGGGAAGCCATTTCGGCTTTAAGAAAGACCTGTTTTTTTGGTTTGTTTTTACTACACATTGTTTACTGCTAGTATACCTTCCTGTGAAGGACTATATCTTTTGGTTTGCTTCTATAAAGATTTACTTCTGTAAAGATATACTAATCAGAAGAGCTCTCCTGAGGTCACCTGTCTGTTAATTACGCAATCCAGTCTTCTCTAAGTCATATAAAAATAGCTTTATTCAAATGTTATTAATAGGCTGTGATTGAAAATTTTCAGTGTTAACATTATGTTTTTATTGTTAATCAGTATCTCTTATTTTTAAAAATATTTTATTTTTAGATAATCTCTGCACCTAACATGGAGCTTGAACCTACAATCCTGAGATCAAGAGTTGCCCACTGAGCCAGCCAGGTGGCCATATCAGTACATTTTAAAGATGGCTCTCTTCTGAAACACTTTGTTAACTGCAGCCCCAAATTTCCCTAAGTCATTGTTAATTTACTTACATTTTGATTAAAGTAAATGAAAAAAGGCAAAATATCTTAGATTATTGGAGTCCATTCAGAAAGACTTAATTGGCATTGTTGAGTCTACTGTGAAGTCTATATAACAAACAGCATAATGCATGTTATTTGCCTCTTAGAGTTGTGGAATATAAATTACTGATATCTTTTCCATCACATTTATGGTTTCCAGTCAGACTGAATACTTACACTTTACAGTTTATAGGAATGCCATAAAAAAAGCTAAGTATGATTTGTTTGTATTTATTAAGAATTTTACAAAACTATAGAAGTGCTTTTGTTGTGTGAAGTACTATGATGCCTGGGAACAGGAGCTATATATTTTACCCATAGTATTTCCAGACACTGCTTAGCACATGGTAAACTCCCAGATACTTTTTGGTAATGTGTGTGTGTGTGTGTGTGTGTGTGTATGTGTTTCCTGATTATTGTCCCCTCAAAGTCTTTTTGGTAATGTGTGTGTGTGTGTGTGTGTGTGTGTGTATGTGTTTCCTGATTATTGTCCCCTCAAAGTCTTGTGTAAAAATTAGTATGTAATGAAATTCCCATAAAGATGTGTTAAATGTTTGCTCCCTCTTGTGGTTAAAAAGGAGAATGTAAGCTCTTATAATGAACTCTGTTCTCTAGTTTTTGTTGTTAAAAGATGTACTACAGTGTGTAAAATTTACCAAATTTTTTTTCTCTTTTGGAGAGATATTAATCCATATACCTTTATCAACTCAATAAATTTTTTATTTCACATACATTCATAAGACATACAGAATTCATGCTCCACTATAATTTTTTAATGTCCAGGATAAAGTTTATATATGTTAATTCAGGTCAGACCTTAATAGCACTTTTGGGCACATGCTTTCTCCTTTCCTGCATATAAATTATATGAATAATGAAATAACTTTTTGTGTTTTGATTTGAGAACATATTAGTTTTAGATATATATGAGATTATTGGGAGTATTGTTTCCTAATGATGTTAAACCTTCGTCGTTTTGATCAAAGTGAAAATAAAAACCTAATTTTTTTTGCCTTCACAGCTTTTACATTTAGAACACCTGACCACTTTTTTTTTAAAATGCATAATATTTTTATTCTAAGTAATTAATGCAACTGAGACTAGAAGCAACTGGGCCTTGGGAATGCTTTGACATGTAGAAAAATCTTTTTAACACATGTCTGTATATAGCCTTGACATTCTTTTCTCTATATACTTACAGACTTTCAAATTACTTTGTTAGACCTCTTCATTTTATTTACTTCTGTCATTATCAGAAGTTGACTTTACTTTTGAGACTATTTTTGGAATAGAAACAATGGTTTTTACCATTTCAGAAGAACTGTATTGTATGTGCCAAAGACAAATAGCATGCAGTAGATGTGCACTGTAATGTGATGATGTACTCTCAGCAGGGCTCACTTACTAGGCAGGTGACTTGCTCCTGAAACCAGTCTAGGTGTGAGTGTGATCTAGATCCTCATCTCAGCAAAATCATAACTTACTGTCATTAATTGAAGCCAACAAAAAGATAAAATGTGGTATAATACTCATAGTAAAGAATACAAATCATAAAAGATTTATGAACTTGCACAAAATGAATATACCCATGAAACCAATGCTCCAGTTAAAAAAACGAATAGAAGTACAACTTCAGAAGCCTTCTTCTAGTCATTATCTCCTCATGCTCTAGGATAACCCCAGTACTTTGAATCTAACATATATATTAGTTTTGCCTGGTTTTAAACATTACAGGTAAGAAACCATATAGTAGGCTTTTAAAAAAAATTGTGGTTAAATATACATGATTTTTTTTTAACCATTTGTAAGTGTAGAGTTCAGTGGCATTAAGTACATTCATGTTGTGCACCATCACCACTATCTATCTCTAGAATTTTTTCATTTTTAAAAATATTTATTTGAGGGGCGCCTGGGTGGCTCAGTGGGTTAAGCCGCTGCCTTCAGCTCAGGTCATGATCTCAGGGTCCTGGGATCGAGTCCTGCATCGGGCTCTCTGCTCAGCAGGGAGCCTGCCTCCCTCTCTCTGCCTGCCTCTCTGCCTACTTGTGATCTCTCTCTGTCAAATAAATAAATAAAATCTTAAAAAATATATTTATTTGAGAGAGACAGCACAAGCTGGGAGAGGGGGTGGGAGGGGCAGAGGGAGAGAGAGACTCAGATTCCCTGCTGAGCAGGGAGCCCGACATGGGGCTTGATCCCAGAACTGTGAGTTGAAGGCAAATGCTTAACTCATCCAGGTGCCCCAAATTTTTCCATTTTCTTGAATTAAAATTCTGTAACTGTTAAACATTAACTCTTCATATACTTCTTCTAGTCCCTGGAAGCCACCATTCTGCTTTCTATCTCTAACAGATTTGACTGTTCTAGGTACTTCATATAAGTGGAATCATATAATATTTGTCCTTTTCTATCTAGTTTATATTACTTATCATAATGACCTCAAGGTTTATCCATGTTATAGTTGTGTCAGAATTTCCTGCCTCCTTAAGACTGAATAATCTTTTGTTTGCAGATACCAGATTTTGTCTGTCCATTCATCTGTCAGTGTACCTTTGGATTGTTTCCATCCTTTGGCTATTGTGAACTTGCAGCTGTGAACATGAATGTACAAATATCTATTCAGGTTCCTGCTTTCAGTTCTTTTGGGTATATTCCAAAAGTGGAATTGCTGGATCAAAGGGCAGTTTTATGTTTAATTTTTTGAGAATGTGGTAGACTTTTTCATGTGTTTATTTTGTATTTTGTGACCTTATTAACTTATCACTGTAAGAGGTTTTTCTATTTAAAGAATGAAGAGGATGTTCTATGTATGGTCATTTAGCTGTGATAAAAGATGTCTTTACTTTTTCAGCAAGTACAGAGCTTTTTCTTTTTCTTGCTTTATCACATTGGCTATGATCTCTCATATAGTGTTGAAAGAAGTAGGAACAGCAAACATCCTTACCTTGTTCCTAATCTTAGGAAGAAAGTATTTGGTCTTTCACCATGAAGTATAATGTTAGTGTAGGTTTTTTATAGATTTCTTTCATCAAGTTGAGGGGTATTCTTTTGTCCTAGTTTGCTAAAATGTTTTAAACTATGAATGTTAAATATTGTCAGATACTTTTTTAAAAGTTCATTTACTTATTTTTAGTAATCTCTGCAACCAGTGTAGGGCTTGAACTCATGACTCTGAGATCAAGAGTTGTATGCTTTTCCAACTGAGCCATATAGATTCTTTTCATTATTTTTTTATTATGGTCAGTGACACTCATTTCTTCATGTTAAGCACATTTGCATTGCTGGAAGAAACCCCACTTGGTCATTGGTCATGATGTGTTATGTATATATACACGCATACACCCACACAGACATAGACACATACACACATATATGTAATAAACATGTATATATTATATACGTACACATACATATGTATATTCCTGGACTTTTGCATCTATATTTGTGAGGAGAATTATTCCAGGTCTGGAGAAATTGTGGACCCATCTCCTGCTTCATGTCAGTGAAGTGAGTCAGTAGATCAGTGACAGTCTCTATGAGCTACAGTAGCACCTTGTGCCATATCTAGACTTTTTGAGGATGGTAATGCCTGCTGCTTCTCAGCTGCCTTCTAAACTTGTACAGATTTTTTTTTTTTTTTTTTTTTTTTTTTTAAATTATGGCTACTCCTGACCTGAAACCACTCAGGAAAGAAATTTTCAGAAATGTAATTTCAGCTTGGATAAATCTGAGATCATCTTGGCCATACTTCCTATACCTTTTGTTTTTTTTTCTCTTGTTCTAGACATTAAAATAGAAGTGGCTTACTTTACCAGTGTGTCTTGAATTATATACCATTTCATGTATAATAATGTAAGCACTTTATAAGGGTATAGGTCTTGTATTTACCCAAATGTTTACCATTTTTGGCACTCTGTGTACATCAGAGATTCCATATGATATCACTTCCCTTCAGCATGAAAAACTTTACTATTTCTTGTATGCAGGAAAGATCTCTGATGAGAAGTTTTCTCAGCTTTTGTTTATATGAATGTTTTTTTTATTTTGCCTTTTCATATATATATATATTTAAATATTTTATTTATTTATTTGGAAGAGAGACAGTGAGAGAGAGTATGAGCGAGGAGAAGGTCAGAGAGAGAAGCAGACTCCCTGTGGAGCTGGAGCCCAATGTGGGACTCAATCCCGGGACTCCAGGATCATGACCTGAGCTGAAAGCAGTCGCTTAACCAACTGAGCCACCCAGGCGCCCTCGCTATATATTTTTTATTGAGGAATTAGATACAGTGGTAAACTGTGTTGGGTATATAAAAACATTCTGGCAAAGTAGGAGAATCATTAGAGAAATCAAGTCTCTTATCTCATAATTTTATTACTCTTTTTTAATAAGTAAAAGTCCATTTCTTTTGATCCTTATAACTTAAAAATGTTAAATTTATGTGAAATTCACATTCAGTGGCATGCACTTATCTTAAGCAATTTGATGTTTTTATAGCTGTATACTCCTTTAACCATCACTCTAACAAAGATGGAGAATATTCCAATTGTTCTAGAAAGATTCCTTTGTGTTTACTCCAGTCAGTTCCCATGCCTCATAGGGATTCATTGTTCTGATTTCTGTCACTGTAAATTAGCTTTGCCTTTTAGTGGATTTATTTCCCTCAACATAATTCTTTTGCGTTTCATCCATATTTTTCATATATATGTAGTTTAAAAAATTGTTGAGTAGTATTCCATTACCCCAATAAAAATAGAGTACATTTTTATTGCTCTAGAAAGTCTCCTTCAAGGTATCATCTTTTTTTTTTTTTTTTTTTAAGATTATTTATTGGGGTACCTGAGTGGCACAGTCAGTTAAGTGTTTGCCTTTGGCTTAGGTCATGATCCCAGCGACTTGGAATAGAGTCCAGGCAGCAGGCTCCCTGCTCAGCAGAGAGCCTGCTTCTCCCTCTCCCTCTGCCTGCCACTCCTCCTGCCTGTGCTTGCTCTCTCTCTTTCTCTCTCTCACTACCTCTCTTCTCTGTGTTAAATAAATAAAATCTTAAAAAAAAAAAGATTTATTTATGTATTTTGAGGGAGAGGGAGAGAAAGAATCCCAAGCGGACTTCCCACTGAGCATGGAGCCCGATATGGGGCTTGATCTCAGGAGCCTGAGATCATGACCTGAGCCTAAATCAAGAGTTGGATGCTTAACTGACTGAGCCACCCAGGTGACCCCCTAAAGGTGTCTTCTGATCAGTCCCCATGCTTCTTGGATTTCTATCCAAGTGATTTCTATCATTATAGATTAGCTTACTTGTTATTGGACCTCATATAAATGAAATCATATAGTATGTGGTCTTAATCTGACTTCCTTCACTCAGCTGAAAACTTTTAAGGATCATCTGATATATGTATTATGAATATCTTCTTTTGGTCTATGTCTTGCCATTTTATTTTATCTTAAAGCTTGTTGTGTTTTCTGAGGTCTCGTACCTGGGCTCATACTGAAGTGTAATTTTTGTCTTGTAAAACTGCCCAAATTGCTCTTTTATTTTTTTACTACTGTTTTTAGGGTTCTAACCTGTAAAAGCCTAGAATTTACTAAATGTTATTTGTCAGAAAATTGGCATTATGTTTGAGGGCCCCCCAAATTTTCATAAATAGCCCAATGAGGCACATAATAGTATAAGTCAGGGTATAATTAAATGCAAAATGATTATTATAGATGGAGAATCATAAAAGAACAGAAAAGGAAGAGTTGTGTTTTTTTTTTTTAATTATTTATTTATTTATTTGACAGAGATCACAAGTAGGCAGAGAGGCAGGCAGAGAGAGAGGAGGAAGCAGGCTCCCTGCTGAGCAGAGAGCCCGATGTGGGACTCGATCCCAGGACCCTGAGATCATGACCTGAGCCGAAGGCAGCGGCTTAACCCACTGAGCCACCCAGGTGCCCAAGAGTTGTGTTTTTAAAGGGCTTCATATGTGAGGGACTTTAAGCCTTAAAGGCTTAAAATCCAACTTCCCTTTTGGCTTTTTCTCTAAATGGATTAAATGCTAAGTAAATCTCTCAGACTTTTTATTTTGAAGCCCTGATTTTAGTAGTTTTAGAAAAGCAGTTTGCGGGCGCCTGGGTGGATCAGTGGGTTAAGCTGCTGCCTTCGGCTCAGGTCATGATCTCAGGGTTCTGGGATCAAGTCCCGTATCAGGCTCTCTGCTCAGCAGGGAGCCTGCTTCCTCCTCCTCTCTCTCTCTCTCTCTGCCTGCCTCTCTGCCTACTTGTGATCTCTCTCTGTCAAATTAAAAAATAAATAAATAAATAAATAAATAAATAAAAATAGAAAAGCAGTTTGCGAGGGGGCTAAGTGTAAAAAATTGATAGTGGACAATTAGAGAACAGCAATAATTTACTCTGCTTATTATCTATCATTTGCTTATTTAGGGGGAAATTTTGCTTGTGTCAAAAAATGCTTTTTATTGGCCTATATAGTTTTGTATACTTATTTATATGTGTGTGGTATCATAAACAAAATTCTCTGTTTGGTATACTTGAAAGTGAATGGAGAAAAAGATCTAACTTTAAAATTCTGCTAAAATTGAATCATAGTTTTAAATTTCAGGCTCAGATATTTTTGTGAAATGTGACTCAAATAATGAGATATTGACCAGTTTATCCCAATTCCGTGGTTTGGTTCTTTGCTCTGCAGACTTAAATATTATTTGTCCTTTATCTGTTACCCATCCGTGATAATGTTCTGGGGAATTGATTCAGAGCATCAGCTTCACAGGAGGCAGATTTGTTAACTAGAATATTAATTTATAACAGGATAGACAGTTTTACATTGCCTACGGTACTTTGTAATCATTACTCAGTCATCCTCTTCCTGTTATTTGGATACCTGAGAAACCAGTTTGGTCATCAGAATATGGATTGGTAAGTAAGGAAGCAGAGCAGAACAAAGTACTTGGATTGGTTTGGAGGGTAGCTTACCCAGGCTGTGCTAAGTCTAGGGAATTACTCTCGCTTTATTTCTATTTATTTATTGGACAGACAGATCACAAGTAGGCAGAGAGGCAGGCAGAGAGAGGGGGGAAGCAGACTGCCTGCTGAGCAGAGAGCCCATGCAGGCAGGGCTTGATCCCAAGACTCTGAGATCATGACCTGAGCCTAAGGCAGAGGCTTTAAACCACTGAGCCACCTAGGCGCCGCTTTTAGTATCTTCAAGATATCTTTTTGGTAACTTTTTTGGTTAGTAATGGACAGATTCTTACTTTCTGATTTTTCTTTCCTTATATTCGGTGTACCCATTTATTAGGAACTTAAGTTATATTATTGTGGTTAGTTTGAGTGATACTTTCACTGCTGATAGTCCATTTTTTTTTTTTTAAGATTTTATTTATTTATTTGACAGACAGAGATCACAAGCAGGCAGAGAGGCAGACAGAGGAGGTGGGGGAAGAAAACTCCCTGCTGAGCAGAGAGTCCAATATGGGGCTCGATATGGGGCTCGATCCCACAACCCTGAGATCATGACCTGAGCCAAAGGCAGAGGCTTAAACCACTGAGCCACCCACGGGTCCCTGATGGTTCATTCTTCCTGATGAAACTTGGGAACAACCCAGGGCTTCCTAAGAGTGTGGTATAGATACTCTTCCTTTTTTATGTTAAGATCTTGATGAACTTTGCAGGGTTGTAGTGGGAAGATTGAGGCCTTTGATATTCTGGTTCTAGATTCAAATTCTGATTCTGCTGCTGAGTATTTGAGCAACTTGGTAATGCTGTTTGATCTCTTTGAGCTTAAGTTCCCTCAGTAATACTTAATTTTGTGAGGATGTTGAGAGGGTTATGAATTAATGTGTCTAAAACGCTTGAACAGTGAGTGCTTAAGAAATGTATTTCTTTGAAATTCATCCATCCATTTATCTTTTCAACAACTGTTAATTGACTGATTTACATTGTGCCAGGCAATTTTCTTTGCACAGGGGTTACAGCACTGACCATGATGGTCAGTGATCTGTACATTTTTGGCATTTACAGTCTAGTGGGGGGTAGAGGCACACAAACTAGGAATTATAATACTATGTGATAAGTCCTATACTAATAGTAGAAGCATATTTATAAGTGTTTTTAGAGATGCCTTAAAAAATGCAGTGTCATAATAATAAAGGCTTTTCAAGATCTGAGTTCCCCAACTTATTAACAGTGCCTGGCTCATTTTTGAATGAGCTCATTTTAAATGTATGCACAATTACATGAAGGAGATGTTTGTATGAAAAATAGATACTGAAATGATAAAATGCAATATTGGTGCAGCTTCTACATATTGAGATTTTTTTTTAAAGAAAAATACAAAGTTTTAAGAAAACCTTTCGAAGAAAAGTTATTTAAGAAACTGAAACTAGGTCAATGATAATATTTCCTAATATCAAACTGCTGTGTGACAAAATATATGTGCGTCTGCACTGTTGGCATTTATTTGCATTGACCAACTTGTGAGTAGATTACATTAGTATAGAATCATATGGCAGCTAATTTTGGGAAATAATAGAGATATACTTTATTTTTTTTTAGTACACATACATTGTTAACATAAGCATCTATGTAAGTTGTTCTGATCAAACTGATGATGTTAAAAAGAACAGTAACAGAATAGCAATGCTTGGTAAAATTTAAAATAGTATAATTCAGTAGCCCTGATTTTCATTTTTACCTATTTAGGGGTGTGTGTGTGTGTGTGTGTGTGTGTGTGTATGTATGTATGTGTGTGTGTAAGTAAGCAAGCCTCTGTGCCCAATGTGGGCTTGAACTCACAGCCCTGAGATTGAGTTGCATGCTCTATGACTGAGCCAGCCGGGTACCCCAGTAGTCCTTTATAAGGACAGGAAAACTTTTTTTTTTTTTTTAATTTTATTTACTTATTTGATAGAGATCACAAGTGGGCAGAAAGGCAGGCAGAAAGAAGAAGAAGCAGGCTCTCTGCTGAGCAGAGAGCCCAATGTGGGGCTGGGTCCCCAGGACCCTGAGATCATGACCTGAACTGAAGGCAGAGGCTTTAACCCACTGAGCCACCCAGGCGCCCCAACGACAGGAAAACTTTCGCACTGGTTTACCTGAAAATATACAGTTGGGGATTAGGAGGTAGGCAAGGCTCTCTTTTCTTTGTACTTGGTGGTTCTCAAGCTTCAGTATAAGAATCACCTGGGATGGTTAGTAAACTAGAGTCCTACTTTCAGAAAGTCTGATTCAATAGTGCAAAGCAGAGTCTAAAACCAGTGTTTTTAATAGCCATCCCAGTGAACCTGATGCAGGAGGGATAGCACTTTAGTCTACTGTACTGCCTCCTGTGCTCTCTGTGATAGAAACTTGTCATGTTGCTGCTCAAGTCCTTCTCTCTTTCTCTTTTCTAAAATATTTTATTTATTTATTTGACAGAGATCACAAGTAGGCAGGGAGGCTGGCTGAGAGAGAGGAGGAAGCAGTCTTCATGCTGAGCAGAGACCCCGATGTGGGGTGACTAGGGGCTTGATCCCGGGGGCCTAGGATCATGACCTGAGCCGAAGGCAGAGGCTTTAACCCATTGAGCCCCCGCCATACGCCCCAAGTCCTTCTCTCTCCTTTCTGAAGTTGGTGACCTTCTGAAATCAAATTGTCCATACCGTTGCAGCACTAATAGTCATAGTCTGCTTTGTGTTGTGCTTTTGAGTATCCCTTGGATATATCTGATTTTTCTCATGATGTGGAGACACCTCATCTATTAGTCTTCTCTTTCATATTCTACAATTCTTAATTAAAATTTTATTTTCTGACATAAATTTATGTTTTAATAAAAATGAATTATTTTTAGTTTCCTAGTATGACTGCTCTTTCCCTGTCTTTATCTCTTTTTCCCACTTCCTTTCTTCTTCTCTACCTCTTCCTTCCTCCCCTTGCTCCTGTTACGTGTCTCTGACCAAACTATGAGCTTTTTATGCCTGGAATAGAAGCGGTGCTTAATAAATACAATGAATAAGTGAATAATAAGTCTTGTATTTTCTAAATATTATTAGTTCATATATAAGCTTCATGGTTGTTTTGCCCATTCATGTGAAGAGATTTTTCTTAAGAAAAACAAGAGAGTAATAAAGGTAAAATTCAGGATGATAGTTAACTTAGTGGAAAAAAGAAAGCGATTAGGAAGTAGCACTCTGAAGGCTTTGAGGATGCTAATGATGGTGTAATTTTTTTTTTTTTTAGGATTTTTATTTATATATTTGACAGAGATCACAAGTAGGCAGAGAGGCAGGCAGAAAGAGAGGAGGAAGCAGGCTCCCTTCTGAGCAGAGAGCCCAATGTGGGGTTCAATCCCAGGACCCTGGGATCATGACCGGACCGAAGGCAGAGGCTTTAACCCACTGAGCCATCCAGGCGCCCTGACGGTATAATTTTTTAGTTAGTTGGTGGCTGTATTAGTATCAGTTGGTATTTGGAAACTGGTATTCTTCTTTGCTCAAATAGGGAAAAGTGAAGTATAAACTGTTATTAGAACCATTTGTAATATAAGCTGGACAGTCTGTATGTTGGGGCAGTAGACTCTATAATGAAATCCACTAGGAGATTTGAAACGTTGGCTCCTGTGAGATTGGTAGGAACCTCTGAGCACAACTAAGCAATACCAACGGCTTAGTTAAATGTTCCATTTTTGTTTTTGTTTTTCCTGTGTGTTAGAGGGAAGAGCAGAGGGAGAAGGAGAATCTTAAGCAGGCTCCATGCCCAGAGTCACTGTTACTAGTCACTGTAACTCTATCTTTGAGAATCTGTTAGGCATCTTTTGTTGTTAAAAAAGTATTTACGTGGTTACAAAGTGAAATCTATGCATCAAAGTATATTCAAAGAATTCTAACTTCTTTTCCCTTTTCTCCTTTTTTTAACATTAAGAAAAGTCCTTTATTTTCCCACTGAAAAAAGTAAAAGTGAGTATGTTTATATTCTTATATTCTTATCAGTCTTAAATAAATGATAGTACAGTATACCAACTTTTCTACAGCTTTATTTTTTTTTTCACTCAAGGGTATATTCTGGAAGTCTTTTCATTGTAATATATAGAACAGTTGCACATTCCTTTTTATAATTGTATAGTACTGCTTTAGTATTTTTATTTTATTTTACTTTTTAAAGTTTATTTAAGTAATCTCTAGCATGAGCATGGGACTTGAATTCATGAGTTGTAAGCTCTTCTGATTGAGCCAGCCAAGTAACCCTGCTAAGAGTATTTTTTAAAATGTAAATCCTAAATAACATTTCATTTCAAATTGATGCTATTGTTGAGCAACACACCACCCTAAAATCAGTGGCTTAAAACAACAATTATTTACTTTCATTCAGGCATTTGCAGTGAGTTGACTGATCTAGGCTGTGTGTGGGTGGCTCTGCTTCATGTTTGAGGTTGTAATGGGCTTATCTCCCAAGCAAGTCTGAGCTCAGATATGTTCTATGCATATTCATTCTGTGATCCTCCAGGGACTACAGATAACCCAGTGATTATCTGGGTTCACATCTGTGATGATGACCGCAAGCAGAAACTCAGGATACCTCTAAAGGCCTAGGCTTAGAATTGTTGTAATGCCGCATTATCAGTCATATTCCAGAATCAAGTCATAGATACAAGTACAAGCCCCAGAGTTACCTCTTTTTTTTTTTTTTTTTTTTAAAAGAGTGTTATATTTATTTGTGAGAGAGAGAGAGAGAGAAAGAGCAAGCTTGGGGGGAGTCAGAGGGAGAGGGACAAGCAGGCTCCCTGCTGAGTGGGGAACCTGACATGGTGCTGGATCCAAGAACTCTGGGATCACGACTTGAGCTGGAGGCAGACGCTTAACCGACTGAGCCACCCAGGCATCTCAGAGTTACCTCCTTTTTTTTTTTCTTTTTTTCCTCAGAGTTACCTTCTTGATGTTGGTCTTACTTGGCCAAACTGTTAGAAATTTCAGTCCCTTCCCAGTGTTTGATATCCCCCTTCCCTGCTTTAATCCTTAATTTATCATTATCTTAAATATGTTGTATTTAAAATATTTAAACCTTGTTTATTGTCTGTATCACCCCTTAAAAAATACACGTGTAATGAGAGCAACATGTTCTATATTTTTATTCACTGTATCTCCTGAACCTAGAACACAGTTGATGTTCAGTAAATATTTGTTGAATGAATAAATGAAGGCATGAAGTGAAATAAGGTTGGGGAGACCTGTCATTCATTATTTCTTTTAAGTACTCCTTTTTGTTGTTGTTGAGGTATACTTTTTTTTTTTTAAAGATTTTATTTATTTATTTGACAGACAGAGATCACAAGTAGGCAGAGAGGCAGGCAGAGTGAGAGTGGGGGAAGCAGGCTCCCCATTGAGCAAGGAGACCGATGTGGGGCTCGATCCCAGGATGCCGGGATCATGACTTGAGCTGAAGGCAGAGGCTTTAACCCACTGAGCCACCCAGGTGCCCCAAGGTATACTTTTTTTTTTATAAGATACAGATCTTAATAATATAGTTTTATAAATTTCAATAAAAGTATATTCATGACATCATAACTCCAGTTAAGGTATAGAACATTCTTATCACTCTAAAAGGTTTCCTCATGTCTTTTCCTGTCATTTCTCCAACCTCTAGAAGCAATTGCTCTTCTCATTTCTGTTGACATAGAGGAGTTTTTTCTACTTTAGAATATTATATATATAGAATCGTATAACACATATATTTTTCTTATTTCCTATTCTCACTCAGCATAATGTTTTTGAGATTTTCCCACATTGATGCATGAATCAGAAATGCATTCCTTTTTACTACTGAGTAGTATTCTATTGTACAAATCAATATTTACATTATGAGGATCTCAAGAAAGAGGAGAGAAGAAATAGTGGCTAAAAGGCTCATCTAGGTAGCTCAGTTGGTTAAGTGTCTGCCTTTAGCTTGGGTCCTGATCACAAACAAGGTCCTGGGATTTAGTACTGTATTGGGCTCCCTGCCCAGGGAGTCTGCTTCTTTCTCTCCCTCTGCTCCTTCCCTTCCCTCTGCTTGTGCTCTCCCTTTCTCATCCTCTCTCTTTCCCCCACCTCAAATAAATAAATAAATAATCTTAACAAAAATAGTGGCTGAAAACTTCTTAGACTTGGGGAGGGAACCAGATCCATTAATCCAGACAGTTTTAAATAAGATAATCCAAAGAGACTCACACCAAGATAAGTAATAATCAAATTGCCAAAGTTAAAGGTAAGGAGAGAATCTTAGAAGTAAAAAAAGAAAAACAACTTGTTATGTACATGGGAGGTTCCCACCCCCCAACTCCCTCATAGGACTGTGAGCAGATTTTTCAGCAGGTACTTTGCACTCCAGAAGGGAGTGGCAGTATATTCAAAGTGGTGAAAGAAAAACTGCCAACTAGTAATACTCTGCTTGGCACAACTGTTCTTCAGAATTGAAGAAGAGATAGCGAGTTTCTCAGACAACAAAAGCTGAAGGATTTCATCACCAATAGATTGATTGGCCTTACAAGAAGTGTTAAAGGAACTTCTTTAAGCTGAAATGATAGTTAATTGGTACAAGAAAACCTATGAAAGTGTAAATCTCAGCAGTGAAGGTAAATATATGGTTAATTCAGGATGATCTAATGTAATGGTGATGGGTTAATTATTTATAAATCTAGTATGAAGATTAAAAAGACAAAAATAGTAAAAATAGCTATAATAGTTTTTTAATGGAAACACAAGGTGAAAATATAAATTATGACATTAAAAACATTAAACATAGGAAGGGGAAGAGCAAAAATGTAGAACTTTAGAATGCATTCAGACTTAAGTTGTTTTCAGCTTAAAATAGACTGTTATAAATATGTTACGTAAGCCTCATGGTAACCATAAAGCACAAACTTAGAGTAGATACCCAAAAAGTAGAAAGGAATCTAAGTACACCACTAGAGAAGATCATCAAATCAGAAAGGAAGAGAGCAAGAGAAGGAGAAAGGAACAAAAGAATTACAAAATAGCCTGGAGACAATGAACAAAATGGCAATAAGTCTAATACCTGAATAATTACTTTAAATGTAAATGAACTAAATTCTGTGATCAAAAGACAGAGTTGCTGAGTGGATGCAAAAACAGTATCCAACTATATGCTGCCTACAAGAGACTCACTTTAGCTTTAGGGACACACATAGACCGAAAGTGAAGGGATAGAAAAAGATATTCCATGCAAATGGAAACAGAAAGCCAAGGTTGCTATACTCAGATAAAACAGACTCCAGGACAAAGACTTGAAGAAGACACAAAGAAGGTTATTATATAATAATGATAACCGCATAAATATGACAAGAGGATATAATATTTATAGATACTTGTCACCTAACATAGGAGCATCTAAATATATAAAGCAAATATTAACAGACCTAAAGGGAGAAATAGACTGTAATGCAATAATAGTAGGGGACTTTAATACCCTCCGTTGTCAGTGGATAGACTGTCTAGACAAAATAGATTAAGAAACATTGGCCTTAAACAGCATATTAGACTAGATGGTCCTAACAGACAAACACACAACATTCCATCCCAAAGCAACAAAATACATATTCTTTTCAAGTGGACATGGAACATTTTCCAGGATAAATTATTTGGTTACAAATGTGTAGTAGTTTTTTTGCCTTCTGGCACACTCATCAGAGGAGTCAGGGAAACCAAAAAGAGCTCCATTCACAAGTGGCAGGCACCATTATCTCCTAATTCTAAATCACTAGGTATATAAAAACTAACTTTATAGGATCACCTGTTAGATTCTTTCTGTATGATTGAGATTGTATGTAATTGTATGAATTTCTGTATGATTGAGAAATACTAAGTTTTTTTTTTTATAATCATTGGCTTAGTATAATTACTAGCACCTCTAACAATAGAAATAACAAAAAAAAAAAAATTCATGAAACAGAGAATAGCCAAAATATGATTATACTTGTATAAGCCCTTTACTTTCATCATCTTGTCAAAGTAAAATTAACTCATCAGGTGCTCCCTTTCTTTGATGTCATAGGCCCCAAGATGTGTCCTACTTTATTCTTTGAGTAATAGCTATGATTGTAGTTGCATTCCTTGAGGTTTTCTTCAGAAGTAGGACAGGTCTTCAGTTACTTTATATATTATGCAGGACTTTTTATAACCCAGGTCTCATTACACAGCATTACATCCTGAAGCATCTGGGCAGTTGTCTAGGAAGGGGGGGTTCCAGTATGGTGGCTGAAGCCCCAGCTATCCACAGAGGTGGTCATGCAACATACACGAAAATCATATTTCCTTGCTGTCAAAGAATGTAGATTCAGATTACCTCATACTCTTTTTCAGATCTGCGATCTTCTTTCTGCTTCTTTCTCCATTTTTTTTTTTAAATTAACATATAATGTATTATTAGCCCCAGGGGACAGGTCTGTGAATCGCCAGGTTTACACACTTCATAGCACATACCTTCCCCAATGTCCATAACTCCCCCACCGTCTCCTACCCCCCACCCCCCTCATCCCCAGCCCCGGCAACCCTTAGTTTGTTTTGTGAAATTAAGAGTCTCTTATGGTTTGTCTCCCTCCTGATCCCATCTTGTTTGAATTATTCTTCTCCTACCCCCCAAAACCCCTACATTATTCTTTCTCCATTCTTTAGCTGCATTACTTTTTGGGGGGCAATGATCTCTACCTATTGAGTAGCTTAGTAATATCCAAACAAGATAATCTCAGTTGGCAATTGAAAGGGGAAAGAGAACTGATTGGGAAAATTTAATTTGAGAAAACAGCATCTGAAACCACCATGCTATATACAGAAAAAAGTTTATAATGTTGCATATACTAGTTGTCAACTGTCATGTATATTCTAAATACTGTAGAAGTTAGAAAGTTACATAATGATGGACAAATGATAGCTCAATCTTAAAGATAAGGTTAAGGATGGAAGGGATAGATAAGAATGCAGATAGGAAAATCAAAATGGGAATCAGAGGGTTTATATATATGTATGTCGTATGTTGGGGGACAAAATGAACTATAGTCAATGGAATAGGTTGGCAGAGGCCAGACTATAGATAGGCTTTGAATACTATGGAAGATTTTTTTTCCTTCCTTTTTTTTTTAAAGACTTTTAAAAAAATTATTTATTTATTTATTTGAGAGAGAAAGAGAGCCAGAGAGGGAGTACAAACAGAGGGAAGGCGCAGAGGAAGAAGCAGACTTCCCGCTGAATGGGGCTTGATCCCAGGACCCTGGGATTCTACCCTGAGCTGAAGGCTAAACCTGCTGAGTCACCTAGGCACTGCCATGGAATATTTTTCAATAGAAGAAGTGAAATGGCTAAAGCAGTATTTTACAAAGATTAATCCAATATTGGTGGGTAGAGTGGACCCATAGTGGAAAACACAGAACACACAGAGGGTACTATAACACTATCATAATATTTCAGATATTTGGTACTGAGAATCTGAATGAGTGTAGTGAATTTAAAAAAAAAAAATCCCTACGAAAGAGTGATCAAAATTAGGTTCTGAAGAGGAAAGAGATTAGAAGTTGTGAAGGAGTGATTGAAAGATGATTAAAAAGTTTATGTCTTAATGAGTGGGAGAATGGTGATTCTGTTATAATAAACAAGGAAGCCTTTAAAATGTCTTTCATTTTAAATTTTCTTCAGGGTTCTTGTGATAGGAAGAATAATGGCTCCCTAATGATGTTCCTATCCCAGTCTTAAGAATTTATCAATATATTTCCTTACATGACAAAAGCTACTTTGAAGATGATTAAGTTAAGGATATTTAGATGGAGAAATTACGCTGCATTATCCAGATGGGCCCAAATATAATCACAAGGGTCCTTATAAGGGTTGGCAAGAGGGTGAAATTTAGAGAGAAGGTGGCTTAACAACAAAAGCAGAGAGATAAAAGGGTTTGTAATGCAAGACCAGGCACCAAAGATTGAGGGCAGCCTCCAGAAGCCTGTAGCTTCCAGAAGCAAGTGAACATTTTTTCTCAAAGCCTCTAGAAGTCGGGCACCTGGGTGGCTCAGTGGGTTAAGCCTCTGCCTTTGGCTAAGGCCATGATCTCAGGGTCCTGGAATCCAACTCCGCATCAGGCTCTCTGCTCAGCAGGAAGCGTGCTTCTCCCTTCTCTGTCTACCTGCCTCTCTACCTACTTGTGATCTCTCTCTCTCTCTCTCTCAAATAAATAAATAAATAAAATCTTAAAAAAAAAAAAGAAAAGAAAAGCCTCTGGAAGTGAAGCAGCCCTATAGACACCTTTCTAGGACATCTGACCTCCAGTAGTCTTAGATAATAAATTTGTGTTGCCTTAAGCTACTAAGTTTTGTGGTAATTTGTTATAGGAGTAATAGGAAACTAATAAAGTTCCATTCTCAGTCCTTTACTTGGGTAATGTCATCCATGCCAGTGGCTTCACTTATGAACCATATGATGATGACTACCAAAAATAAAATTCTAGGCCGATGTTTCTAACCGATGGACAGTGCATCCTAAAAATCTTACAGTTGCCTCAAAAGCATTGGGTTTAATTTGTATAAACTGTGAATGGAAATGTCTCTGAAATCCGACTTGTGTATAGCATTGCCACTATTCCCTGCCTGCCTCCTCACCACCCGTAATTTAAAAAATTGTGGTAAAGAACACAGATCATAAAATTTACTATCTTAATTTCCTTGAAATTTGTTTCTCATTGTTAAGATGGACATAATGGTATTCACTTTTTAGTGTTGCTAAGATTTAATGAGATAATGTAAGTTGCTTGGCTTACAATAAATAACTTGTTTGCTGTGAGTGGTAAGAATTTTGTGTGGGAGTTCCAAATGATTTTGAATGTTCTCCATTAGCCTCATTTCCCTAGTTTGAAAATTATGTCAGTTGAGTATTGCTGAGTTCTGACTGTTAACTCTTATATCTTATCTCTAGGTCTTAGGGTGAACGAGAAGAAACCACCTGGAACAGACACCTCTATGTCTGATTCAAAAGGCTATGAATAAATTGGCTAGAATCCTAGCCTTTTATTGGTTTCTTGAGCTTTTGAGTGATAATTTAGTTCCCTGAGTAATACTTAGAGAAGCAGATAACTTTGATTATTAATTTACAATATTTATAACTCATCAATACAACTTTTACACTTGATTTATTAAGTTAATTTTGTCTCAAAGAGCATAGCCATTTTTGTTAGTCATCAATAAACTGAAGGGGGAAAACAGCTAATTGAAAGAAGAAGAATTTCTTCCAGGCCAGGAAGGTGCTTTCAAAGCCAAACTGTTATATGTCAATATAAAGTCAATATAAATCTAACTAGTAGAACATTTAGAACCTTGGTATTATATAACATATGTTATTTTTTACTTGATGTTCTTTTCTGTTCAGGATTTTATACATGTAGTTGTTGTCTGCTTAGGTTCCTCTTGCTGTGATAGTTTCTCTAGCATTCCTTGTTTTTGATGATTTTGACAGTTTTCAAGAGTACTTGTCAGGTTGTCTTTCAGTTAGGATTTGTCTGATGTATTTCTCATGATTAGACTGGGGTGATGGTTTTTTGAGAGGAAAACCACAGAGATAGATGAACATTTTCTTTACTTGACATCATTGTTGATTTTGACCTTGACCACCTGGGTGGGATAAAGTTTGTTTTTCCACTATAAAGTTACTCCGTCCCTCCCTTTATATACTGTACTTATTTGGAAGCAAGTTGTTATGTGCATCCTACCCTCGGGAGTAAGAAGTTATACTCTGTCTTTGTGAAGACTGAGTATCTACAAAAATTATTTGGAATTCTACATGGGAAGTTTGCCTCTTATTTGCATGTGTGCGTGTGTGTGTGTGTGTATGTATATCAGTCAGAACTCATGGATATTTATTTTATACTTTTGGTTATAATCCAGTATCAATTTATTTTGTTGCTTGAATGTCCCAGTTTTGACTGTGGTCTTTCAGTGAATGACTACATTCTTCTTACATATCCTTATTGTTGTGTGTGTGTTTTGTATTTGAACACTTACATGCTCTCTGGCACTGCAGCAGGGTATTCCAGGCTAATCTTCTATATTGCCTGCCTCAATCCTAGAATCAGACATTACTCCAAGGAACCCTGGTTCATTTTATGGGGGAAAAGTCTTAGAAACTAAGATGTGGGTGCAGTGTTCTTGACTTTGACCTGCTTCCCCCAAAACATATCATAATTTCATGCATTCATGATGCTTTCTGTGTACATTGTTTCTCTCTACCTTTTTTCTGCCTGGAAACTCTACTTTCATCCTTCAAAAGCCTATTCAAGGACTACTTTCTCTGGAAAGTAGATTCTGAGTCATTTACTCTCTTTTGAAAATTCGTTTATGCATTTTGCATACTGTTACAGTCTATTTTATTTATTTATTTATTTAAGATTTTTTATTTGATGGAGAGAGACGCAGTGAGAGAGGGAACAGAAGCAGAGGGAGTGGGAGAGGGAGAAGCAGGCTTCCTGCCGAGTAGGGAGCCTGATGCAGGGCTTGATTTCAGGATCCTGGGATAATGACCTGAGCTGAAGGCAGCAGCTTAACTGACTGAGCCGCCCAGGCATCCCTGTTAGTTTTTTCAAAGTTTTTATTTAAATTTCAGTTAACATACAGTGCAGTATTAATTTTGGGTGTATAATAGAGTGATTCAACACTTCCATACAACATCTGGTGCCCATCAAAATAAGTGCACTCCTTGATCGCCATCACCTATTTAACCCATTCCCCAACCACGTCCCTTCTGGTAACCATCAGTTCTCTCCAGTTAAGAGTTTGTTTCTTGGTTTGCCTCTTTCTTTTTTTTTCCCCTTTGCTCATTTGTTTCTTAAGTTCCACATATGGGTGAAATCATATGGTATTTGTCTATTTCTAACTTACTTTGTTTAGCATATTGCTCTCTAGCTTCATCCATGTCGTTGCAGATGGGAAGGTTTCATTCTTTTTGACAGCAGAGTAATATTCCATTATGTATATTATATATGGAGAGAGAGAGAATGTGTATACACACACACACATACACACCCCACATTTTCTTTACCCATTTATCAGTCAGTGGACACTTGGGCTATTTCCATAATTTGGCTTTTGTTGATAATGCTGCTGTAACCATCAGTGTGCATGTATCCCTTTGAATTAGTATTTTTGTATTCTTTGGGTGAATACCTAGTATGACTGTTGGGTCATATATCCTCTTATAGTTTGTTTACATGTGTATTTGCCTTGCTAGACAGTGAACTTTTTCATGATGGTAGTTGGGGCGTTCTCATTGTTTAAAAAAACCTACAAAAGAAACAAAAAAAACCCCATCTGTTTTTGCGAGGAAAAGAAGTAGTGGTGGTGATAGTTAAAGGGGGACTTGGGTGAATGGTTTTATTAAAATTAGAATCTGACTGTACTTAAGTTCTTTTGCTTTTTTCCAACTGTCACTCAATGTCATTTGAAAAGGAAGACCCATTTTGTTGTCAGAATCAGAATATGGTAAAAAAAAAAAAAAAGATAATAAATAGACCTCTACGGATTTTAAGCAGGGACGGGTTTAATACAGAGAATTAGATGTTAATGAAATCTTTGGGTAGAGAAGAAAGACCTTTGCCTTCAGGAAATAATTGATTCTAGGAATAGTTCAGAACTTCTGCCTTTGATCTTAACTATTGGCAGTTCTGAAGGCAGTGATTCATAAGAGGGTACTTGGAGGCCACGGCAAACTTCATGTCTGTTCAAGGTTTTATCTTTTGCTGCAAGGAAGGATTTTATTTATTTATTTATTTGGGTCTTTACCTGGGATTAACTGTGAATCTGGGGGGTTTTTAATATACATGACAACTCCTATGACTGCCTTTCTCTAAAGGTGTCTTATTTTTATCATTTTTTGTTTAAAGCTGTGGTTAATGCTAACCAGGATGGGTGCTATTGTTAAAGAATTTGAGTGGGAGATATGAACTAAATAGATATAAATGTATGTATGTGTCAGTATATATTTATGTGTGTTTGAGGAAATTCCGTTTGTTTTCAGGGAAAGCCATACATGTTGTTCACTTTGATATCTTACTAAATTTTTGCTTTTCGGTCACTTCTAATATTCCTGCTACTTGGTATTCTTGGTAAATAGTGCTTATTAAATATTGGTTTGGTTTTCTACCTCTGTGTGGTATTTGCAACATTGTTGGAAAATTAGGGAGTCTAGATTTCACAGTTTGAATATCTCTGAAGAATCTCTACCATATTTAAATGGCATTTCCTTATAAACTAAAATTTTGGGTTAGGAATTCTAATTTTGTGTGACTTTGTATAAACAGCTTAGTCTTGCTCAATATTTGTCTAAGTATAGGGGCGCCTGGGTGGCTCAGTGGTTAGAGCCCCTGCCTTCAGCTCGGGTCATGATCCCTAGGGTCCTGGGATCGAGCCTCGAATCGGGCTCTCTGCTCAGCAGGGAGCCTGCCTCCTCCTCTCTCTCTCTCTCTGCCTGCCTCTCTGCCTACTTGTGATCTGTCTGCCAAATAAATAAAAATCTTAAAAAAAAATTTTGTCTAAGTATATGCCTGCTGTATTAGATTCTTATTGCTGCTGCAACAAATTGCCATAAATTCATTCAGTGACTAAAAACAACAAATTTTTTTTTTTTTTTCATGGTTCTGGATACCTGAAGTCCAAATTATGATGTCACCAGGACAGTTTTCTCTGTTAGCACATAGCGCTAGTCTCTGCCTTGGTATTCATATCATCTTTTCTTCTGTAAAGGTGTTCATTGCAAAACTCTCTGTCTTTTTTTTTTTTTTTAAAGATTTTATATATTTATTTGACAGAGATCACAAGTAGGCAGAGAGAGAGAGGGGAGGGGTAAGCAGGCTCCCTGCTGAGCAGAGAGCCCAATGTGGGGCTCGATGCGGGGCTTGATCCCAGGACCCTGGGATCATGATCTGAGCTGAAGGCAGAGGCTTTAACCCACTGAGCTACCCAGGCACCCCTGCCTCTGTCTTTTAAGAAACACATTTAGGGCCCACTCAGATAATCCAAGATAAACTACTCTCAAGACACTTAAATTAGTCACATCTTTAGCCATATAAAGTAATATTCATGGGCTCTCGGCCATATCTTTTCAGCCTGCCATACCTATAGTTAAAACAACATTCTTTGCACAGTGCTATAGTGTGTTTCTGGGAACTTGCATGTAGTGATGGTCTTATGCTTGGGAGTGGACACCCACTGCTTTGTAAACAGTACTTATAGGCTCCAACTCTTGAAGGACTTAAAATAGCTGTCACACACTCATTTTTTGGCCACTTTCATGGCCAAGTAGCTATCTTTTTCTCCATGGCCTTGATAACCTCAAATGGCTGTTGTTTGCCTTATGTCATACACAGCAAAGTGACTAAGGGGCAGGCACTTTGAGATGCTTTCCAGCTGAGTCCCCGGACTTCAGAGCTTTGAGTTGTCTTCAGGCCTATTGCCTGAGCTGCAGTTAATCATCTTCTACAACTCAGCAAACTTGCAGGTTATATGGGCCATGTGACAGTACTGGTGACTAGCTGGTTGTAATGTTACAGGAGTGGTTAAAAATGGTCACCTGAGAGACAAAGCTACCCACCTCTGAAGGAAGGCTGTTTCTTACTGTCTGTAATCCCACCTGATGTCCTTCACTGAAGTGTTTTTCATGTTGAGGCCCATGCTGTAGTTGGGTAGGGCCTGTGGTGCATGCATCTATAGAGACATGATCTCTGTGGGTAATGTTGCAGGGGGCAAAGGTCACTACCAATCTGTGCTTGACAGACACTGATTCCACTCAGTACATGGGCTTGGTGATGATGCCTCCAGTCTTGTAGATATGACCTACCTGCAAAGGCTTATTGGTAGGGCAGGTTTGGGGGTGTGAAGAGAAGAGATAATGGAGTGTCATGCTTGCCACATTCCCTTTTTTCCTGTTGGTCTTCTAGTCTTTGAACCCATGTGTCTCACTGCTGGAAGTCAGCATGTTGTCCTTGTGCCAGCCTGAGAGGGTCACAAGGGCCATAACTTCAGAGTTACTGTCGGTCTTGTCCACATAGGTCATCACTTCCTTTATGATTTTCTCAAAGCACTCGTATGACTAAGATAATTATAAGATTATAATTTTAATATAAAATGCATTAAGATGAGAGAAAAATAATATAGGAGAGAGTTTTTTTTTTTTTAAAGATATTTATTTATTTATTTGACAGCGAAAGATCACAAGTAGGCAGAGAGGCAGGCAGAGAGAGGAGGAAGCAGAGCCCGATGTAGGACTCTATCTCAGGACCCTGAGATCATGACCTGAGCCGAAGGCAGAGGCTTTCCCACTGAGCCACCCAGGCACCCTGAGAGTTGTTTTAATACTTAAAGTCTATTTCAATATGTTGTGTTAGGAATTTGTTTTTCTAGCTGGTTGCTAAGGAAACTTTTGACCTTTGTTTGACATTCTTTCTTTCTTTCTTTTGAAGATTTTATTTATTTATTAGAGAACTACTGCACAGTTGGTGGGGAGAGGCAGAGGGATTGGGAGAAACAGACTCCCTACTGAGCAGGGAGCCTAATGTGTGGCTCCATCCTGGAATCAAGATCTGAGCTGAAGGCAGACGCTTCACTGACTAAACCACCCAAGCTCCCCGACATTATTTCTTTAAAGAAAAATTAACCCTTGAATTTAGATAGAAATTCACTTTAGTCATGTTTAAAACCTCTTCATACCACTTGCCTTTTTTTTCAAAGTGACATAAATTTTTCAAAAACTTAGTGCTGTATAAAATTAGAATATTTTCCTCTTAACCCAGTCACTTATTAGAGAGAGAGAGGAAAGCAATTGAAAGGCAGTAAGGTGAATGCATTTGTGAACTTAGAATTTTAAAAATAAAAAAAATCAATTTCAAAATTGGGGTACCTAGGGGGCTCAGTCGGTTGAGCGGCTGCCTTGGGCTAGGGTTGTGGTCCTGGGGTCCTGGGATTGGGCCCTGTCTGGCTCCTTGTTCTACAGGGAGACTGCTTCTCCCTCTCCCTCTGCTGATCCCCCTGCTTGCTCTCTCTCTCTCTCTCAAATAAATAAATAAAATCTTAAAAAATTAAAATTTAAAATGAAGTATATACTAATTTTATATGTGTATCATCTGAAATAGACCCTGCTGTGTCAAATCAGACCTAATGTAGTGGTATAGATATGATGACAATATAGTACATGCACTGCAAAAATACATGAAACCAAAAAGGTAACATTACACGTAGCCATAAGATAGTCAAATTTTTTTCTCTTCATTGATTTACTCAAATATTTATTTAACATCTATGTGCTAGGCACCATGCTGAGTAGTTGGGGATACATTCTATTGAAATCTGGTGGTCATACAAACTAATACGAAGATTTGGAAGAAAAATCTGATAAACCAGGAAAAATTGAAGATGTGAATATCTTACAGCCTATTAAGTTTATATTTAAAGATGTCTTAAACACATTAAGTTATATTTAAGATGTGTCTATACCAGAAAAAACACTGGTGGTTTTTATAATGTACTAAAGGATAGATTCAGATTGCTAAGATTTATCTAAGACTTTGTATCTGAATTTATATATATAATGTAAAAATATAAAATATGCTGATGTAACTCTCAGACTGTTAGGGAAGGAAGAAGGAAAGCATGTAAAATAGAGAAGGATTAGGGACTTAAACCATCTGTTAATTTTTCTTACTTAAAAAATGGATTTGAAATATATATGGCAAATAATAAAATTGTTAAATGTGGGTGGAGGGGTATACCAGGGTATGGAATGTTTTTCTTTTTATGTTCAAGAAATTTTATTATAAAAAGGAAAGAAAAATAGTTAATGATAGACTTTCAGATAGTGTGAAAGATGGAGCTAAAGACTCTCTGTTAATGCTTAATAAAATCAACCAACAAAATAAAACAGCAACAACAACAAAAAATTAAACATGTTCAAACCAGAAAGCAAGAAAGCAGAGTGCCCAGATACTAGAACTCAAAAGGGAATTCACTGCCATGGGAATGGGCAGTTGCTGAAGGCAGATGGTCTTTTGAACTTCATGTTGATATTGTATTACTGGACACTGATCTCATGCCTGGAGTTGAAGAATAAGACCTCAGGCCTGTATAAGCAAGGAGTTATAAAAGCCTGGTATCTGTCTATATATATAGTATCTGGTAAAATTCTACCCGTGGATTCAGGGATGTGGCAAAGAAAGAGTATTGACTTAGGAATGTTGGTGGAAAAGGGATCATCCACAAAAAACTGGAACTACAGGATTGTATCAAAAGGTGGTGGCTCAGCGGGTTAAGCCTCTGCCTTCAGCTCGGGTCACGATCTCAGGGTCCTGGGATCAAGCCCCACATCAGGCTCTCTGCTCAGCGGGAGCCTGCTTCCCTCTCTCTCTCTCTCTCTGACTGCTTCTGTGCCTACTTGTGATCTCTGTCTGTCAAATAAATAAATAAAATATTAAAAAAAAAAGACTCTGGATTTAAATAAGAAATAGGAATAAAATGAATAAGAAATAAGAATAAGACAAATAAGAACTGGTCTGGAACTTACAAAATGCCTAAAGTTTCAACCAAGGTAAATGCAAGAGACACTTTATAAGGATACCACCAAACCCAAAGCATGAAAATAAATACTGCTGAAGATGAACTTAATGTCAGCTATTACATGCCACAGAGAAGCCACACAGTCAGCAGATAGCAAAACTGAAGAACTAACAGCTTAAGAATTGATAACAATCTCAAAGAGACTTTGAAATAGATATTTAAAATATGTAAAGCAACAGAGAACAGAATTCATAAGATAGAGAAAGAGTATAGTTGACAGTTACAGAATGGATTTTATAAAGAAACTGTGGGCGCCTGACTGGCTTAGTTGATAGACCATGCAAATCTTGATCTAAGGGTTTTTAAGTTCCAGCCCCACGTTGCATGTGGAGCCTACTTAAAATAAAAAAATAAAAAGAATAGTTAAATAGAAAACGAGAATCTGAAAGCCCTGAAAGGAAAAAAAACAAAACAAAACTGAATAGATGAGTAAATTGGAAAGCTACATAGTTAAAAAAAGTGAAATAGGATGTAGATTAGAGAAAATCAGCACAATAAAATACAGAGAGCATTTAAATGATGACATAGAGGCTGGAATGAGATGCAGCTACATGGTAAGTGCGAGATACCATAAGGGACAATAGATTATAGATAAGGGAGAATAGATACGATAAGGGAGAGATAATATCCAAGTAAATAAAAGTGGAGGATATTCTAGAAATGTAAAAGTACCATAGTCAAACATTGTGCCAGAATAGCAAAATCAAAATAACTGCTAAATTCTTTATAAAGTTTGGAGACTAGCCCTTTATCTGGTAAGTGATTTGAAATGTATTCTCCCACTCTCTAGGTGGCCTTTTAGTTTTGTTGACTGTTTTCTTTGCTGTGCAAAAGCTTTTTATCGTGATTAAGTCCCAGTAGTTCATTTTTGCTTTTGTTTCCTTTGCCTTTGGAGACCTGTCTAGCAAGACTGGGCTGTTGCTATGGCCGAGGTTGAAGAGGTTGCTGCCTGTGTTCTGTAGAATTTTGATGGTTTCCTGTCTCACATTTAGGTCTTTCATCAATTTTGAGTTTTTTTGTGTATGTATGTATGGCATAAGAAAGTGGTCCAGTTCCATTCTTCTGCATACGGATGTCCAATTTTCCAACAACACCATTTATTGAAGAGATTGTTTTTCCATTGGATATTCTTTCCTGCTTTGTTGAAGATAAGTTGACCATGGAGTTGAGAGTCCGTTTCTGGGTTCTCTGTTCTGTTCCACTGATCTATGTATCTGTTTTTGTGACAGTACTGTAAGTTCTTGATGATTATAGCTTTGTAATACAGCTTGGAGTCTGGAATTGTGATACCTCCAGCTTGGTTTTCTTTTTCAGCATTCCTTTGGCTATTTGGGGGTTTTTCTGGTTCCATACAAATTTTAGGATTATTTGTTCCAGCTCTGTGAAAAATGCTGCTTGTATTTTGATAGAGATTGCATTGAATGTATAGATTGCTTTGGGTAGTATAGAGATTTTAACAGTATTTGTTTTTCCAGCCATCAACATGGAATGTTTTTCCATTTCTTTGTGTCTTCCTCAATTTCTTTTGCAAGTGTTCTGTAGTTTTCAGAGTACAGGCTCAATACCCAAAAAACCCCCAAAAATCCGATCAAGAAATGGACAGAAGACATGAACAGACATTTTCCAAAGAAGACATTCAAATGGCCAACAGACACTTGAAGAAATGCTCGGCATTACTCGACATCAGGGAAATACAAATCAACCACAGTGAGATACTAATTCATGTCTGTCAGAACGGCCAAAATGAACAGCTCAGGAATTAACAGATGTTGGTGGGGATGTAGAGAAAGGGGGGACCCTCTTACACTCTTGGTGGGAATGAAAACTGGTGTAGCCATGCTGGAAAACAGTATGCAGGTGCCTCAAAAAGTTAAAAATAGAACTATCATCACTTTTATTCAACATTTTACTGGAAGTTCTATCCAGTGCATTAAGTCAAAGAAAGGAAGTGAAAGACTTCAGTTTGTGAATTGAAAATAAGAAACAAGTATTATTATGGTTATGTTGACATGGTTTTGTGCAGTTAAAATCATAAGGAATCTATAGAAAAGCTACTGAAAGTAAATCAGTATATAATTTTAAAAATTTAAAAATAATTTTAAGAGAAGAATACCACTTATAGTAGCATTCAGAAATCACTTAGAGATAAATTAAAACACATATGGGATAAATTTTACTGGGAAAATAAAATTTAAATTAATGTGGACAGATTTTTATTCATCAGAAGTCTCAGTATTGTTAAGATACCAGTTCTCCCCAGTGGATTATAGAGTCACTGCAATCCCAGTAAAAATCTTAGCTGGCCTTTTTATTTTTTTTTTTTTAAAGATTTTATATATTTATTTGTTTGACAAGCAGAGATCACAAGTAGGCAGAAAGAGAGGAAGGAAAGCAGGCTTCCCACTGAGCAAAGAGCCTGATGTGGGGCTTGATCCCAGGACCCTGAGATCATGACCCAAGCCAAAGGTAGAGGCTTAAACCACTGAGCCACCCAGGCAACCCCTTAGCTGGCTTTTTGCATAGAAATTGACAAACTGATGCTAAATTTACATGGAGAAGAAAAGACCTACGATAGCTAAAATTTCTTAGAAAAGCAGCAGATACTTATCTCTTTCTAAGATTTACTATAAATTTACTATAAATACAGTGTCCTTACTGGCAGGAGATTAGATGTATAGATGAATAGAACACAGTAGAATCCATAAATGGATTCCCAGGTATAACTAATTGGTGATAGTTGCCAAAGTATTCGGTAGGGAAAGGGCTTTTCTTCTTTATAAAAAAAAATTGTGGCCAGTTTTACATAACATAAAATTTACCATTGAAAATTGGACTCCTCATGTACTGAATGGGAAGGTAAAATGATTCATGCTGTGGAGAACAGTTTGATGACTCCTCAAAAAGTTAAGCATAGTTACCATATGACCCAGCATTTCTACTCTTTGATATATATATATATCTCCAAGAAAATTAAAAAATTCTATCCAAACAAAAACATGTACATAAATGTTCATAGCAGTTTTTATTCTTAATAGTCAAAATATAGAGACAACCCAACTGTCCCATCAATGGATAAATAGATAAAAAGTGTACTATAGACATACATAAAAGGAATGAAGTATTGATACATGCTATAATATGGATGACCTCAAAAACATACTAAGTGGGAAAACCCAGACACAAAAAGTCACAAATTGTATGATTCCATGGATATGAAACCTCCAGAAGTGGTAAATCTAGAAATAGGAAGCAAGTTGGTTATTGCAAGGAAATGGGAGGAAGAAAGAATGGGGAGCGACTGTTAACAGGCATGAGGTTTTCTTTCAGAGTAATGAAAATGTTTTAGAACTTGATAAAGGTCGTGGTTGTACGATCCTAAACATAGTGAATTGCTACTAAATTGTACACTTTAATTTTATGTTACGTGAATTTCACTTCAATTTTGAAAGATGTGTTTCTTCATGGTAAGGGGTTCACTTGTAGTATAAAATAATATTCCTTGTTTTAAAAACCCGGTATTCTATCTAGGAGAGCAAGGGTAGAACCAGATATATGTTCAAGGAAAGGTGTAGGCAAGAAATGGGAAATGAAGAGACCAGTAGGGACATACACTAAAAAATAGGAGCCCAAAAGTTAATGTACTTTCTAATTGTTAATGACTAATTCTGAATGAGGGACACTTAACAGCAGTCTAGAACTATAAAAAGAACCATACAGAGGAAATATATTTAAAGAACTGGCCTATCTTTTGTGGCAGAGAAAGAAACTAGTTGGTGGTGCCTGAAGGAATATTCTGAGTCTTTCTCACTTTAGGAGATTTCCTGGGGGAAAAAAACTGATCCAGAAAAATCCAGCATATGCAATAATAAATAATGAATAAGGGAAGGGCACTGCGTCAGTATCCACTTGTCTCCGCACTGTAACTGTACTTTACCTATTGAATTGTTTTGGCACCTTTTTCAAAAATCATTTGGCTGTAGATGTATGGGTTTATTTCTGGACTCTCATTTCTGTTGTATTGGTCTATATGTCTATCCTGTATCTGTATCACTCTGGATATTGTAGCTTTGAAATCAGAATTGTGAGTCTTTTGACTTTGATTTTTTTTCCTTTCACCTCAAGATTGTTTTCACTCTTTTTTAAAGATTTTATTTATTTATTTGACAGGCAGAGATCACAGGTAGTCAGAGAGGCAAGCAGAGAGAGAGAGGAGGAAGCAGGCTCCCCGCAGAGCAGAGAGCCCAACTCGGGGCTCCATCCTAGGACCCTGGGATCATGACCTGAGCTGAAGGCAGAAGCTTTAACCCACTGAGCCACCCAGGTGCTCCAAGATTGTTTTCACTCTTCTGGCCTCTTGGATTTCTCTTTGAATTTGAGGATCAGCTTTTCCATTTTACAAAAAAGGCTGTGGGAATTTTGATAAGGATTCCATTGAATATGTACATTTCTTTGGGTGGTATAACCTATTAATGGTACTAAGTCTCCCAAGCCATGAACACTGGATGTCTTGTCACTTATTTAGGTTTTTTAAAATCTTGCTGAGCAGTGTTTTATAGTTTTCAGTATATACGTTTTTTACTTCCTTGGTTAAATTTATTTCTATATATTTTATTCATTTAGACCATATCATAAATGGAATTATTTTCTCAATATCCTTTCCGGATTATTCATTGCTAGTGTATGGAGATACAACTAAATTTTGTGTATTGATCTTTTATCCTGAAGTTTTGCTGAATTTATTAGCTGTAACAGTTGTGTGCATGTGTGTGTGTGTGTGTGTGTGTGTGTGTAGTCCTTTTGATTTTCTATGTCTAAGATCATCATATCTGGGAATAGAGGTAGTTCTACTTTTTCTGATTTTGATGTCTTTTATTATTTTTTTCTTGCCTAATTGATCTGGCTAGAATTTCCAATATAATGTTGCAAAGAAGTGGCAAGGGTGGCTTTTCTTACCTTGTTCTTGATCTTAGGGTAAAGGTTTTTAGTCTTTCATCATTGAGTATGCTGTTAGTTGTAGGTTCTTCATAAATATCTTTTATGTCAAAGAAGTTCCCTTTTATTCATAATTTACGTGCTTTTATCATGAAAGTTTGGATTTTTTAGATACTTTTCCTGCATTGTTTAAACTGATTTTGTTTTGTTTTGTCTTTCTTTCAGTCTTTATATGGGTGTAATGATTCCTTTGTGTTGAACCACTTTTGCAATCCTGGAGTTTGTGTATTGATCTCCTTTTAATATATATAAAAATCTCCTTTTAATATATTCTGGCTTGCTAGTATTTTGTTGAGGACTTTTGCATCTATATCTACAATGGATATTGGTCTGTGTAGTTTTCATTTTTTGTGCTCTCTTTGTTTGACTTTGTTACTGGGATGCTTCTGACCTCATAGAATGACTTAGGAGGTTTTCCTTTGTTAGTCTTTTGGGGAAGATTTATAGGATTAGTGTTAATTCTTCTTTAAATGGTAGAATTCAGCAGTGAAGCCATCTGGTCCTTGGTTTTTCTTTACTGGGATGCTTTTGATTACTGATATAATCTGTTTGTTATAAGTCAGTTTGGATCTTCTATTTCTTCTTGAGTCAGTTTTGGTAGATAGTATGTTTCTAGGAAATTCTCTCATTTCATATAGGTTATTTAATTTGTTGACATACAGTTATTCATAGTGTTATTTTCATTTTTATTTCTGTGAGGTCAGTAGTCATATTCCTACTTTCACTTCTGGTTTTTGTAATTTGAGTCTTCTCTCTTTTCCTTATTCAGTCTAGCTAAAGGTTTGTCAGTTTTGTTAATCTTTTTGAAGAATTGATCTTTGTTGATATTCTTTTTTTTTCTATTCTTTGTTTTATTAGTCTCTAATTTTTATTATTTCTTCCTGTTGCTGGCTTTAAGTTTAGGGTTGTTTTTTTTTCTGTTTTTTTTTAAGGTATAAAGTTAGATTATTGATTTTAAATCTTTTTTGATTTAAGGTTTTATTTGACAGAGAGAGAGTGTGTGTATGTGCAAGTCAGGGGAGGAACAGAGGGAGGGAGACAAGCAGACTATGCACTGAGTACAGAGCCACATGCTGGGCTTGATCCCATGACCCTGAGATCCCATGACCTGAGCTGAAACCAAGAGTTGCACGCTCCACTGACTGAGCCATCCAGGTGTCCCCTAAATCTTTCTTTAAAGCAGATAATTTACAAGTGTAAATTCCTTTTTGGTCATAAGATATTTTGTATGATTTCAGTCTTTTAAAATTCATTGAAAGTTGTTTTCATATGTTTCATCTTAGGAAATGTTCCATTAACACTTAAGAAAAATAGTGTTTACGTTGTTTTTGGGTGGAGCATTCTACAATTATTGTAACTAGTCAGTTTATACTATTTTTTAAGTTCTCTCTTTCCTTACTGATATCTTTTTAAGACAGACTGTATTTGAGAGAGAGCGAGCATGAGAGGGGAGAGGGTCAGAGGGAGAAGGAGACTCCTTGCAGAGCAGGGAACCCAATCTGGGACTCCATCCTTGGACTCAGGATGATGAAGGCAGTTGCTTTACCAACTGAGCCACCCAGATGCCTTCCTTACTGATGTTCTGTTGAGTTCTGTCCTTTATGGAAGGTAGGATTTTGGTATCCTGTTACTATTACTGTAGAACTGTTACTGTAGAACTATTTCTTCTTTCAGTTCTGTCAATTTTTTCTTCATTTACTTTGGAGGCTCTGATATTAGGTATGTATATATTTCTTATTTTTATAAGATAAATTGTTTCTTTTATCAGTGTATAATGTCCTTTTTATTCTCTTATAAAATTTTTGGATTTATTTATTTATTTAAAAATTTTTTTTTTTAATTTTTTAAAGATTTTATTTATTTGACAGAGAGAGATCACAAGTAGGCAGAGAGGGAGGCAGAGAGAGAGGAGGAAGCAGGCTCCCTGCTGAGCAGAGAGCCCGATGCGGGACTCGATCCCAGGACCCTGAGATCATGACCTGAGCCGAAGGCAGCGGCTTAACCCACTGAGCCACCCAGGCGCCCAAAATTTTTGGATTTAAAGTCTACTTTATCTGATATTAGAATAGCCGTCCAACCTTTCTTTTGGTTACTAATTGCACATATATTTTTTTCATTCTTTCACTTTTCACCCCTGTGTCTTTGGATCTGAAGTGAGTCTTTTGTAGACAGCGTATAGTTGGATCATGTCTTTTTATCCATTCTGCTTATCTCTGCCTTCTTATTGGAGAGTGTAATCCATTTACACCTAAAGTAATGCCTTTAGTTGGATATTTTGCTGTTTGTTTTTGGCATGTCATTCTTTTCCCCTCAATTTTCTTGATTCTTTACTATCTTCTTTTTGTTTAGTTAACTTTTTTGTATTGAACTGTTTTGATTCCTCTCTCGTTTCTATTTCTGTAAGTTATTTTCTTAGTAGTTACTCTAGGGATTATAGCCTCTCCAATTTATAACGATCTATTTTGAATTAATACCAGCTCAGGAGTGCCTGGGTGGCTCAGTCTTAAGCATCTGCCTTTGGCTCAGGTCATGATCCTAGGGCCTTGGGATTGATTGGGCTCCCTGCTCAGCAGGAACCCTGCTTCTCCCTCTCCCATTTCCTCTGCTTGTGTTCCCTCTCTCACTGTGTTTCTATCAAATAAATAAATTAAAAATAAAATCTTAAAAAAAAAAAAAAACCCAAACAAACCCTTAGCCTCTGTAGTGTATAAAATCTTTTCCTGTATAGCTCCATTTCTCCTTCTTTATGTTATCACATCTTGCATCTTTATACATTCTGTGCTCATTAATGTCAGTTTATAATTTTTATTTTGTGCATTTGTTTGTGAAATCATGTAAAAAAAAAAGTTATAAACCAAAAATACAGTAATACTGGCTTTTGTATTTACCTATGTAATTACTTTTACCAGTGTTATTTATTTCTTTTTAGGGTTTCCAGTTACTGTCTCAGGTCCTTTTGTTTCCCCTAGTGGACTTCCTTACTATTTCTTGTAGCATAGGTCTAATAGTGACAGCCTCCTTTAACTTTGTTCATCTAGGAATGTCTTAATTTTCCTTTTAGATGTAAAGGATCAGTTTTTTGCTTTTGGTTATTATTTGTGTGTGTGTGTGTGTGTGTGTGTGTGCGCGCGTGCGCGCGCTTTTTAAAATTTTAAATTTTTAAAATTTATTTTTTAAGTTTTTTAAAATCTAAATTCAGTTAATTAACATATAGTGTATTATTTAGTTCCAGACGTAGAGGTCACTGTTTCATCAGTTGCATATAAACCCAGTGCTCATTTTATCACATGTCCTCCTTAATAGTCATAACCCAGTTACTCTATCCCCCCTCTTTTTTTGGTTCTTTAAATATATATCATGCCACTGCTTTTTGGCATTTATACTTTCTGATGAGAAATTAACAGTTAATTTTATTGGGGAATCTCTCGTGTATGAAGTACTTATTTCTTTTATACTTTCATGATTCTTTTTGGCTTTTGATCTCTCAATTGCAATTGTTTTGGTATGGATGTCTTTGCATTTATTCTTTCAGGACTCTGTTGAATGTTTTAAATGTGTAGTTTCTTGTCCCCCCCCCCCCCCCCCCAAATGCAGTAAGTTTTTAGCCATTATTTCTTCAAATATTTTTTCTGCTTCTTTATTTCTTCTCATTCGGGAGCTCCCTATTATGGCTCTATTGGTACGTTTGGTGGGGTCTTACATATCTCTTCAGCTTTGTTCATTTTTCTTTGTGCTCCTCAGACTGGATAATTGCACTTAATCTACCCTCAAGTTCTCTGATCCTTCTGTCTTCTCATAGTTACTATTGAAACTCTGTGGTTAAATTTTCATTTCAGTTATTGTACTTTTCAGCCCTAGAATTTTTTTCTTTGTTTCCTTTTGAACTAATTTGTATCTCTTTACCAATAGTCTCTATTTGTTGTGCATTGTCTTTTTGGTTCCCATTAGCTCTTTGTCCATGGATTCTTTGAACTCTGAGAATATTTAAGATGATGATTGAGTCTTTGCCCAGTAAGTCTGATGTCTCTTCTTCCTCATAGACAGTTTCTGTCAGTTTCTCCTTTGAATGGGTCATACTTTCTTATTTCTTAGCATACATTACAATTTCCTTTTTGAAAAATGATTATTTTAAATATTGTGTAACTCTGGAAATTAGATTCTTCCTCCTCCACCTATGGTTTGTTTTTTGTTGCTTTCTGTGGGTTGTTTTCTGTAGCTTTCTATGGGTTGTTTTCTGTTTGTTTACTGACTTTTCTAAACTGTTTTTATAATTTTTTTTGGTGATGAGCTGTCTCTGTCTCAAGTCTGCTTGGGCTACCATGATAACATACCATAGAAAAGATTTATATTCTCATAGTTCGAAGGGTGAAAGTGAGATCGTGTTGCTAGCATGATTGATTTCTGGTGAGAACTCTCTTCCTGACTTGCAGATGGCCACCTTGTCCCTTAGCTCTCACATGGCAGGGAGAAAGAGCCAGAAAGGCAGAGAGGCAGAGACACAGAGAAAGAAAACACCTACTGGTGTCTCTTCTTATAAACTGCACTAATCCCATTATAGAGGGCGCTAATCCCATTATGAGGGCCCCACCTTCATGACCTCATTTAAACCTGATTATCTCCCAAAGCCCCCCCCCCCATCTCTAAGTACCATCACAATGGGGATTAGGGATTCAGCATATGAATTTTGGTGTGTGTATATGGGTGTGGGACACAGATATTCTGTACATAATAGTCTCTGAAATCTTTTCTTCTTTAGCTGTGGTCTGCTAGTAGTAGGAGAGAGATTTCCTTGAATATTTTAAGTAAAAAAAGAAAAGAGAAAAAAAGAGAAGAAAGAAAATCCTTTCTTAGTCTTTGCACACTGGCTTTGTGTTGTAGCACTCTAACACTTAGGCTGTTTACTACTGTGTCTTTACTTCCTGTTTCTGCTAAGCCTAGAGATGAGCGAGTAGTTTTCTCAGGTCTTTTCTGACTAGGTTTCTTGCCTTGCACGTATGTATGGCTTTCTAAATGTTTTTTAATGTCCTAATTTCCCAAAGAAACCCTTGCCATTTTTTCTTTCAGGTTTTTGGCATATCTTGCTGTTCGCTTTAACTGGAATATTTTTTTCTCAGGTGGCAATGCGTTTTTCATTTGCCTTAAAATTTTTTCTGAAGAATGCCCTCTGCATAGCTGCTCTTCTGTACTAAGAGATTTTCAAGTTGTTAAAATAAAGGAGAGAGCCTTGAGTCAGTCCTGCAGGTAGCCCTGCACAGGTCACAGCAGACAAACACATATTCTTTGAGAACAGAGTCTGCTCTGCTCCATCTAGAACCAGGGACCAAGGTTCAGCTGTTGAAATGTGGGCTTGTATATTCAAGACTGCCACAGAGCCAGGAGTGGGGAAAGGGAAGTAAAAACATCATAAAGCTTTCACCTGTTTTGAAGTACCTTTTTCATGTATCAGCATTTGTTTGGTTGATGTAAACTTTTGACTAATTTCCAGAGTTTTGAGAAATTTTATTCTGACACCATTTTTAAGTATTTCTATGGAGGGGATAGCCTCTTGGAACTACCTCCTACATTTTTTTCTGAGGGAAAAAAGGATGATGTCATTGAGGAAGTATTTTTGCTGGTGCTTTCTGATATTTGTTGCTGTTAGGCTCACAGTTACCCCCTATAGTTTTTCTCTCCTGTTCCCCCTGTGCAACTTCTGCCCTATCTTAATTCTTCTTAGCTGCTTTTATTAGTATTTTAGAACCTTTCGTTATCCCTGCTTTTTTCATTTGGCTTAAAATAAAGATCACATTTTTTAATGTCTTGTTTGCTTTGTTGCATTTTTATGGTATCAAGGAATCAAATTTTGTCCTGCCTTGCTCCCCAAATGTCCCTCTTGGTGCTTGTAGTCAACCCTTATTCCTACCCTAAGCCTCTGGTAATAATATGTTTTTTGTTTTTATAATTTTGTCTTTTCTAAAATGTCACATAGTTGGAATTACACAGTATGTATCCTTTTGAGATTGGCTTTCACTTAGCATAATGCATTTGAGGATTTCTCCACATTGTTTTGAGTTGTCAATAATTTGTTCATTTTTGTTGCTGAATAGTTTTCTGTTGTATGAATGTATAGTTGAAGGACATTTGGGCAGTCTTCTATTTTCACTGATTATGAATAAAGCTGTTGTAAACTTTCATTTTATAATTTCATGTGAATGTAAATTGATTTCTTTTGGGTAAGTAAATACCTAGGAAGTGGGATTACTGTGTCATAACTTTCTTAGAAATTGCCTGTTTTGTAAAGTGGCCATATAATTTTGAGATACATTTGTACATCACACATATGTCAGTGTAGAGAGTTCTGTTTTTTCTGCATCCTTACCATCACTTTATATTGTTAGTGTTTTGGATTTTAGCCCTCTAATGTATAGAAGTGGAATCTCACTGTGTTTGTTTTACATTTACCTATTGATTAATGCTGTTGAGCATTTTTTCGTGTATATTTGTGGATCTTCTTTGGGGAAGTTTCTGTTGAAATCTTTTGCTATTTGTTATTTATTTTAATTGAGTTTTGAGAATTCTTATATTGTAGTTATTCGTCCTTTGTTAGATGTGTTTTGTAGTATTTTCTCCCAGTCTATGGCTTGCCTTTTCATTCTCTTAACAGTGTCTTTCAAAGAGCAGTAGTTCTTTCTTTTAAAGAAGTCCATTTTATAAATTTTTTGGGTTTTGCTTTTGCTCTTGTATCTAAAACTCATGAAGATTCCTTCCTATGTTTTCAGTATTAAAGATAGAATGAAAGTCGTAAATGTAATTGAAAAATTTTTAGTATCCATGTTAAAAAAATTAAGGAGAAGCAGGTGAAATTAATTTAAGCATTTAAAAAAAAGGATTTTATTTATTTTTACTTATTTGACAGAGACACAGTGAGAGAGGGAACACAAGCAGGGGAAGTGAGAGAGGGAGAAGTAGTCTTCCCGCTGAGCAGGGAGCCCAACGTAGGGCACAATCCCAACACTCTGGTATCATGACCTGAGCCAAAGGTTGACACTTAATGACTGAGTCACCCAGGTGCCCCTAAACATTATGTTTTAATTAGGCCAACATTTTCAAAGTGGTTGTCTCAATACACATTGAATAGAAAATTATTATTTTTATGATATTTAAAGATTTTATTTTTAAGTAATCTCTGTATCCAGTGTGGGGCTTGAACTTATAACCTGGAAATCAAGAGCTGCATGCTCTACCAATTGAGCCAGCTAGATGCCACACAAAATTAATAATAAGTATTTACATTTTTATTTTTGTACTAAATCCTGTCCTCATGTGTATTTAACACAGCACATCTTAAGTCACTTGAGGCACATTTCAGGGTCTCACTAGCCATGTATGTCTAGTGGTCACCATAAGCAGATGGCACAGATCTGCAAGTCTTAGAGTTTTAGGTTTTACTTTAAATCTGTTATTTATTTTAAGTTAAATTTTGTATAAGGTATATAAGGTATGGATTGCATGTCTTTTTTTTTACATGGTTGTCTGTGAGAAACTTTTTTTTTTTTTTTAAAGTAGGCTCCAGGGGTGCCTGAGTGGCTCAGTGGGTTAAAGCCTCTGCCTTCGGCTCAGGTCATGATCCCAGGGTCCTGGGATAGAGCCCGAGTTGGGCTCTCTGCTCAGCAGGGAGCCTGGTCTCCTCCTTCTCTCTCTGCCTGCCTCTCTGCCTTCTTGTAATCTCTCTCCGTCAAATAAATAAATAAAATCTTGAAAAAAAAAAAAAAAGTAAGCTCCATGCCCAGTGTGGAGCCACATTGAAACTTTTTATAGGGGCGCCTGGGTGGCTCAGTCGGTTGTGTCTGCTTTTGGCTTAGGTGATGATCCCAGGGTTGTGGAACAAGTCCCTGCTGAGCAGGGAGCCTGCTTCTCCCTCTCCCTGTGCCTGCTGCCCTGTCTACTTGTGCTCTTTCTTTGTGAAATAAATAAATAAAATCTTAAAAAAAAAAAAAAAGAAACTTTTTAGTAAAAGTTGTTTTGGGCAATTAGAAATCTCCAGATCATTCTGAGCTCCAAAGTTCAACATTTAGATATGCTTTCTTTTATTGCTTTAATTTATTGTCTTTTATTTCAGTGTAATGTAAATTTATTTTATAATTAACAATTTTGAAACCATATTTGTAAAATGCTCAGAAGTGTTAGGTATTTAGTGGCTTTATTCATATGCCTTTTTAAAAGTGAAATAGCATGTTTATGCTTTTTATTTTTTTAAGATTAACCTCTTCATTCCCAAAGTTGTATCTAAAATTCTCACTTTGCTTCCAGGCATGTACTGGCATTGAAAATATTGATGAAGCTATTACATTGCTTGAACAGAATAATTGGGACTTAGTGGTAAGTACTTTTATTTTTGTTCTTTTTTCCAGCTTTATTGAGATATAACTGATGTATAACATTGTTTAAATTTAAGGTGTATAGTGATGATTTGATACACATACATATTTTGAAATGATCATCACAATAAGGTGAGTTAACACATTCATCACTTTATATGGTTACTTTTTTGTGTGTGGTTAGAACTTCTAAGATTTACTTTTTAAAGCTATTTTCAAGTATACAGTGTAGTACTGTTAACTGTAGTTACCTTGCTATACATTACATTGCCAGAACTTATTCCTTTTATACTTTGAAGTTTGTGTTCTTTGATCACTTTCACTCACTGTCCCCCATCCCTAGCAATCAGCAATCTAATCTGTTTCTATGAATTCCATTTTCTTTTAGATTCCACATGTAAGTGAGATCATACAATATTTGTTTTTCCCTCTCTGAGTTATTTCAAGAAATTTTTTCTGTTTTTTGGACCAGTAATCAAATTTTATTAATTCTTCCATGTCTTTAATGTTCTTTATAGGTGATTTAGCATATCATAGCCCATTTATAACTCTAATCTAAATGAATAAACTCTGAATGTCTTTAATATGAAGTTTGTATTTAGTTTAGTAGTAAATTACTAAATTATTATGAATTCTTAGATAATTTGAACAATTCTTAAAGTTGTTCTCTTATGTTACTATGAATTAAGGTTCCTCTTCTGTAATATTTTGGTGCAGGTGCTTGGTAGGAGAGAAAATGCAGAGTTGTCTGAATGTCAGAATAATTCTATTTGATGTTTTCCCTTCACTTTCTGGGGCTCTCACTGATGAGCATTCCTTTCTAAAACTATTAACTCACATTTTGTTGTGTGTGTGTGTTTTTAAATTTTAAAAATGATCTTTGGAGAGTTTATTATAGAAGTGGTTTAGGTTTTTGAGTGGGGGAAGGCACTAACTCAAATCCTGGCACAGCACTACACATTCACAGAATTGTAATTACAATTGCAAGGCAAACTAAACATGAATTTTTTTAACAGTACAGGAACAGTACTGGTTGTGTTGGGATGACACAGGTGTCCCTGAGGGCCTTTGAAGTCCTAAGAAAGTCTAAATTACTATTTTGAAGAAGTGTTATTTTCAAAGGTCAAAACTTGAAATGTGTGCTTATAGAACTGAAATTAGATATGTAGATATAATCAACTATCAGTTGTCTGTATGTTTTGTGTAGATTTACTGCTGTTAAAATTTTTACTTAAAATATAAAAAGCCTCTATTATCTGCTTGTACAATTAACACTTTCTAGTGTATTTTGCAAGGGTATTTCCTCTTAATTGCATGATTAAAATTTTTTTTATATAAATGAGGTAATTCTAGTCCTACGATTTTGTAATCTGCACTTTTCAATTAACAACCTGTCACGAATGTCCAGGTAAATGTGGTTAACTGCTCATTCTTTATAATGTTCATTTAATGTTTACATGGTATGCTGAGGGGTGGTTGTAACATAATAATTTTACCAATCTGTTCTATGCTTTTAGACACTTAGGATTTTTGCAGTATTTTGCTATTATACACACAACTGTAGAGAATATTCTTGGATATTCTTCCTTGCATACTTAGCTATTAATTTTCCTAAAAGTTAATAAATAAATTCAACTCATATGTGTATTTCTGTGCCAAATTGTGTGTGTGTGTGTGTGTGTGTGTGTGTGTTTGGTATTTATAGTTAAATTGCCTTCCAGGATAGTTTCACTAATTTAAATCTTTATCAAATATACACATTTTTGAGATTGCCTATTTCATTAAGCCAGAGCTTCCTTATTTTTCATATAGGGCATGTTCAGGCACTTGTCAAAATTTATAAATGTTTGTATGACCTGACTCCAAATCCATGCTTTTACCATCTTATAATCTTTTTAAAAAATATTTTTATATTCTTTTAAAAGAAGTTTTTGCGTTAATCACTTGCTGCTCATCATAACAAGTTCACTCTGTAATCCCCCACATATTTCACCCATCTCCCCTGTCCACCTCCCCTCTGAGGTGACCATTAGTTTGTTCTCTATAGTTAAGAATCTGTATCTTGATTTATGTGTGTTTCTCCTTTTTTTCCCCGCTTTGCTCCTTTGTTTTGTTTAAGTCACACATATGAGTGAAATCATATGGTATTTGTCTTTTTCTTACTGATTTATTTCACTTAGCATTATACTCTATGGCTCCACTAGTTGTAAATAGCAAGATTTCGTTCCTTTTTAATGGCCGAATAATATTCCATTGTATGTATATACCATATCTTCTTTATCCATTTGTTGATCAGTGGGCATTTGGGCCACTTCTGTAATTCGGCTATTTTAAATAATTTTGCTGTAAACCTTGGGGTGTATGTATGCCTTTGAATTAGGGTTTTTGTAATCGTTGGGTAAATACTCAGTAGTGCCATTGCTGGATTGTAGGGTAGTTCTATTTTCAACTTTTTAAGCAACCTCCATACTGTTCTTCAGAGTAGCAAAAATAAACAGTTGGGACTGCATCAATATAAAAAACTTCTGCACAGTGAAGGAAATAGTCAACAGAACTAAAAAGCAGCCTGTGGGCTGGGAGAAGATATTTGCAAATGACATATCTGATAAAGAGTTAGTATCCAAAATCATAAAGAAATTTTCAAACTCAACACCCAAAACCAAAAAATCCAGTTAAGAAATGAGCAGAAGTCATGAGGAGGCGCTTTTTCAAAAAAGATATCCAGATGTCTAATAGACATGAAAAGATGCTCAACATCACTCATTGTCAGGGAAATAGAAATCAAAACCACAGTGAGATACCACCTCATACTTGTCAGATTGACTAAAATGAACAACACAAGAAATAACAGTTGTCAGTGAGGATGCAGAGAAAGGGGAACCCTCTTGCACTGTTGGTAAGAATGTGAACTGGTGCAGCCACTCTGGAATACAGTATGGAGGTTTCCTCAGAATTTGAAAATAGAACTACCCTATGATCCAGCAATTGCACTGCCAGGTATTTACCCAAAGGATACCAACATACAGATTCAAAGAGGTACATGCATCCCAGTGGTTATAGCAGCATTATCAACAATAGCCAAACAATGGAGAAAGCCCAGATGTCCATTGACAGATGAATGGATAAAAAAGAGGTCACACACACACACACATGCCATACACACATAATGGAATATTACTCTACCATCAAAAAATTGAAATCTTGTCATTTGCAACAATGTGGATGGAGCTAGAGTGTATTATCCTAAGTGAAATAAGTCCGAGAAGGACAAACACCATATGATCTCACTCGTATGTAGAATTTAAGAAAAGAAACAGATGAACATATGGGAAGGAGAAAAAAAAAGAGAGAGAGAGAGAGAGAGAGAGAAACAAACCATAAGGGATTCTTAATGATAGAGAACAAACTGAGGGTTGATGGAGAGAGGTGGGTAGTGGATGGGCTAGATGGGTGATGTGTATTAAGGAAAGCACTTGTGATAAGCACTGGGTGTTTTATGTAAGTGATGAATCATTGAATTATACTCCTGAAACCAATATTGCACTGTATGTTAGCTGAAATTTAAATAAAATAATCCTAAAAATAAATGTTAATGTTCTCATGGCAGTGAATTAAATAAATAAATGTATGTATGTATGTTTGGTAGAATTTGCCTTTGTTTTCTTTGTTGGTCTTTTCCTAGCTTCTTTACATGTAGGGTTAGGTTGGTTATTTGAGATTTTTTTTCTTGCTTCTTGAGGTAGGCCTATATTGCTGTAAACTTCCCCCATAGAAGCACTTTTGCTGCACCCCAGATGTTTTGTCACTGTTTTATTTTACCATGTTTCCATGTATTTTTTAATTTCTTTTATTCCCTGGTTGACCCATTCATTATTTAATAGCATGTTATTTAACCTCCATGTGTTCATGGTCCTTCGAGATTTTTTTCTTGTGGTTGACTTCTAGTTTCATAGTGTTGTGGTCAGAAAAGATGCATGGTATGACCTAAATCTTTTAAAATTTGTTGGGGCTTATTTTATGGCCTAATAGGTGATCTGTTCTGGATGATGTTCCATGTGCACTTGAAAAGAATGTGTATTCTGCTCTTTTAGGATTGAGTGTTCTGAATATAACTGTTAACGCCCCCCCCACCCCGTGTCATTTAAAGCTGTTTACAGTGATGTAAGTGGGTTGTTAAAATCCCCTACTGTTATTGTATTACTGTTGATTAGTTCCTTTATGTTTGTTATTAACTATTTTATGTATTTGGGTACACCCATGTTAGGTGCATAAATATTTATAATTGTTATATCTTCTTGTTGAATTGTTCTCTTTATTATTATATAGTGTCCATCTTTGTCCCTTGTTATAGTCTTCATTTTAAAGTCTGTTTCATCTGATATAAGTATTGCTACTCTGGCTTTCTTTTGACATCCTTTCACATGGTAAATGTTTCTCTGTCCTCTCCCTTTAAATCTGCAGCTGTTTTGGTCTGAAGTGAGTCTCTTGTAGGCAACCTATAGAAGGGTCTTTTTTTTTTTTTTAAACCATTCTGTCTTCCTGTGCCTTTTTTTTTTTTTTTTTTAATTTATTTGACAGACAGAGATCACAAGTAGGCAGAGACGCAGGCAGAGAGAGAGGAGGAAGCAGGCTCCCCGCTGAGCAGAGAGACATGCGGGGCTAGATCCCAGGACCCTGGGATCTTGACCTGAGCCGAAGGCAGAGGCTTTAACCCACTGAGCCACCCAGGTGCCCCCTTCCTGTGTCTTTTGATTGGAGTGTTTAGTCAGCTTATTCAAAATAATTAGTGATAGAAATTTATGTTTTAAAGATCTTATTTATTTGACAGACAGAGATCACAAGTAGGCAGAGAAGCAGGCAGAGAGAGGAGGAAGCAGGCTCCCTGCTGAGCAGAGAACCTGATGCAGGGCTCCATCCCAAGACCCTGGGATCATGACCTGAGCTGAAGACAGAGGCTTTAACCCACTGAGCCACCCAGGTACCCCGATAGAAATGTATTTATTGTTTTTTTATTACTGGTATTGTGCTTGTCTGAAGACTTTCTCTGATCCTTGCTTATCTTCCTTTCTTTCATGGTTTACTTATTTTATTTAGTGGTACATTTGGATTTCTTTCTCTTTATTCTTTGTGGATTACTAGTTTTTGGTTTGTGGTTACCATTAGGTTTGTATATAACATCTTGTTCATATAGCAGTCTATATTACATTGAGGGTTAAGTTTGAACCCATTCTTCCTCCTTTCCTCCTCATGTTTAGGTTTATGGTATCATATATTATTACATCCTTTTATATTGTGAGTTCCTTGACTGGCTTTTTACAGAAATACCCATTTTTCACTACTTTTGTGTTTCCTACCTTCATGTTGCCATTTTTTCTTTGTCTTTCATTTCCACTCAGTGTCCCCTTTAATATTTTTTGCAGGGCTTGTTTAGTGGTCTTAAATTCCTTTAGTTTTAGTTTGTCTGGGAAACTCTATCTTTGTTTCTGTTGTGATTGATAGCCTTGCTGTATGCAGTATTCTTGGCTGCAGGTTTTTCCCATTCAGCACTTTAAATGTAAATGATGCCACTCCTTTCTGACATGGAAATTTTCTGCCGAAAAATCCACTGACAGCTTTATGGGGTTTCCTTTGTATGTAACTGCCTTCTTTTGTCTTCTTACATTTAATATTTTTCTTTATCAGTATATTTTGCCAATTTACTGCTTTCGTTGATTTTGATGGGGGTTCTCTGTGTCTCCTGGATCTGGATATCTGTTTCCTTCCCCAGATTAGGGAAGTGTTCAGCTATTTTCTCTTCAAATAAATTCTCTGTCCCCTTTTTTCTCTTCTCTTCTGGGACTCCTTCAATCTGATAACTATTATGTTTGATGGAGTCACTGAATTCCCTCAGTGTATTCTCGTTTTGCGTAATTCTCTTTTTTCTTTTGTTCAGCTTGATTACTTTCCATTACTCTGTCTTCCAGGTCCTTAATTAGTTCCTCTGCCTCTTTCGGCTTCTTGTTCATTCCATTAGTTGTGTTTCTCATTTCATTTACTGAGCCCTTTATCTCTGCTATTTCTTATCTTTGTATTAATTGTCTCACTGATGTCTATCACTTTTTTTCTCAAGTCCAGTGATTATCCTTATGATCATTGCTTTAAATTCTCCATCAGTCATGTAATTTGTATCTGTTTTGCTTAGATCTTCATCTGTGGCCTTGTCTTAGTCTTTAATTTAGAACAGATTCCTCTGTCTTCCCATTTTGTCTATGTTTCTGTGCCTTTTTCTGTGGAAGGAAAGTCGATATCTCCTGTTCTCAAGAGTAATGGCTTCATGGAGAAGCCCTCTAGTACCCCATAGCATAATCTCTCCTATTGCCCAGGACCTGGTACCTCTGGGAGTGTCTCCATGAGTGCTGTGTGTGCTCTCCTGTTCTGTGCTGACCACTGTATCCTTTAGGTCAGTTGTCTGCAGAGGGTCTCTTTGCCTGGTGTGAACAGTGTTTGGTTCTTGGCCTCAATGTGGCATGTTTTAACTAGGTGTGCTCTGGTCTGCTTGTGAAATAAGACCTGTCATTGCTGTCACTGGAACCAAGGCCTTGCAAAACTCCAGGGTCTGGAGTCATGGTGTTGGTAGTGGTTTGGTGGGTCTTCTTGGGGAGAGGCCTGCCCCATTTGAAGTGTGGTTCTTCTGGAATGTGGGAGGCAGGGCTTGGTTTAAGCAAATTAGGTAGCAAGTGTTAGCACTGTGCTGCTTACCGCAGGTGGCCCTTTGTTCATGCTGCGGGGTGGGGAGGGAAATGCCACCTGCCAGATCTTTTGTTTCTGGAGGGATCTCTCTGTGAATGCTGCCTCTCTGGGACATGCTCTGGGATGAGCACATAGCTGGTTTACTATGTGCCTCAAGTGCTCTTCAGAATGCCATCTCCATGCTGTATGTCCATGGGTTGTTTATTCTGCTTTCTGTTTAGGAGCAGCCACAGTGTCCTTTCAGCTCTCCCAGATGAAAGGATGTTGACCTTCAAAACTCCAGGCTTTAAGCTCTGCTGGGTTTAAGAACTCCCAAATTTGGGCCCTGTTGCTTTCCAAGCCAGTTGCTACGGCCTTTTCATTTTCCTAAGTGCTCTCGTGTATTATTAGTCTGATCTCTCACCCTTCTCTGCACTGCAGTGGCCATGATCTGTTTGTTTCCCAACCTATGTCTCTGAACTTTGTGGCCTCTTTTCTTCCTTTATTTGTGGAGTTTGTTCTGCCAGTCTTCAGGCTGGTTTCTGGTGTATTTTGGGTTATTCGATAGTTAGTTTTATTTGTGGGACGAGGTGAACCTAGGACCCTCCTACTCTGCCATCATCCTCCTAATCCATTGTGTTATTTTTTAATTATTTTTAATTATTAAAGCGCTGTATAGATGATATGTACATGATTTCTGTGTGGAGGTGGGAAGTGTCAGGACCTTACTCAGAATAATGTCCCAGATTTCTAGTCTTGAAGTTGTTGTTGTTGTTTTCAATAGCAAGTGCATTACTTTATTTAGTGTATTTTTACGGTGTCCTTTGAAGAGGCTGATGCAAATTGTTGCTTTAGATTAAAAATCCCACTAAGCCACTCTTGCATGGTATTGATAAGAGGAATATGAGGATAAGAGGAGTTAAGTGAGGTCATGTGCTTGGAATAATGGACTACAAGTCTTTCATCTGAAAATTACCATTTGGGGGTAATATAAATTCTTTCCTAATGTCCTTCTGTTGGTCCATGTTCATTAGCTTTGAAGGGTAAAACGTCACTTGGTTCTGCATATTTTCTTTTTTTTTTTTTTATTTTTTTTTTATTTTTTATTTTTTTTTAGATTTTATTTATTTATTTGACAGAGAGAGATCACAAGTAGGCAGAGAGGCAGGCAGAGAGAGAGGAGGAAGCAGGCTCCCTGCTGAGCAGAGAGCCCGATGCGGGACTCGATCCCAGGACTCTGAGATCATGACCTGAGCCGAAGGCAGCGGCTCAACCCACTGAGCCACCCAGGCGCCCCGTTTCTGCATATTTTCTTAATCCAGTCTATCTAGGATACTGCAAAGGACAATTTTTCCAGATAGTGTTAAATAATTGAATGGTAGAAGTACTCTTCAACTATTTCTGAGTTAACTTGATTTTGGAAAATATTGTAAAAGCACTTGGGTTAAAAACACTGACGTTAAATTTCTGTAGAAATGTAATTCACACTTTAATGGGCCCAAGCAAAAGCATTAGGCCATCTCTCACAACCTTAAACTTAGGGTTTCTTTTGAAATAAATGTCCTAGGTGGCTTTTTTCTGGAAATAATCCATCTTTATCCACCATAATAATTAGTTGTGCTGTTTAACTATCTGGCTCTATACATTTTCTCGTTTTCCTATTTATATGACACTTAACTTTATCTTGTTGTTTTTAAAAAACAAAACTTGAGCATTTTGAATAACTCATGATTCAAACTTTTCATTAGGTTCATGGAACTTTTTTATATGATGTTTTATATATTTTGCCTGTGCATTGTTATTTTGTCTTTCTAAATTATGATTATCACTGCTCTATATTTTATGGACCCTTATGGAACAGTTTGCATAATTTGAGTTTTAAACCTTGGAGATGTCTATATTTTAAATTGCCTGTATGCATCAGTTCAACCTCTCCTCCTCTGTTTTTGTGCCTGTTTTGCTAGAGAAGTATAGAGGAATTTGAGTTTAGGTACCACAATCTGGGATTGTGAAGATTTTAAGAAAACCCCAGAACAAAAAACTAATTATGTCAGTACTGAGTGCTTACAGTGCATCCAAATTTATGCTACATATAGTGGGAGCTTAAAAATATTAACAGTATATGGTATATGACTTCGAGAAGTATACTGAAAAATTGATAAGACGTACGATCTCTTAGACATGTATGTTATACTTCGAAATGGTAATGACTTCCTGAGAAATAATGATTATGCATATTTTAGCTATTTTATAGATCTAGACACATAAGTAAAAATATTTCTATATAGATATGTAGGAATTTAAGTCACTAGTCACTTACCCTGTTCCTGTACCTTATTTTCATTATATAGCTATTGGTAAACTAGTTCTTCCAAACCCTGTTTTAAATACTTCCCAGTTGACTGTATTTATTTTGGGATAACTGTAGGTTGGGTTATATATGCTAAAATTCTGAAAGCAAAATAACATGAACTGTAATTCTATTGGGAAGTATCTCAGGCTGTTTTTTTATTTGAAATGAAGACTAGTTGAACTCTGCTTCCTCCATCTACCTCAGTCTTTTGAGTTTTCACCTTGTCTTGCACTTACATTTAAGAGAGGATTAATGTTGTTATAGTTGATTCCTTCCTTGCAGATGACTATTTTCAGTTTATATACTGAAAGATGAATATGTAAGGAAGCATTATTGCCAATGGAGTAGAATCTTTTACCAAGGGATTGCCTTCTTACATGCATGCATGCTATGTGATCACTATAAATTCTAAACTAGATCCAGAATTGACCCAGTGTTCCTTTTCATGTTTTCAGTATAGAAGAATTTGTGCCAGTAGAGAATAGCAATCTATACAGTTTGTGTTAATTTTGAGTAATCAAAATGTGAGGCAATTAACTAGAGTGAAAATTGGTTGCATTCATCTTGAATCAGGGGCCCTGATCCTGGATTTTCAAATCTCTTGTCATTATTTTATTGAGTATAGTCTAGGTTGAGTTACTTCTTTCTGAACTTCTGAACTTCTATATATGAAGTAAGCTGTTTGGACTAAATTATAGTCAAAATCTCTAGATACATGAAATATTTATGAAGAAGTGATTTATGTCCTAATTCCTCTTGAGATTCTATGAAAAGGAGTCAAATGTGAATAGTAATATAAACAAATGTTTTAGTAGAATTTCATAAGTGTTTGAAATACTTGTATACATACCATTTTGTTTAATCTTTTTAACAACTTTATGATGTAGATAATGGCAAGACAAGATGTGCATGCCAGTTGCTTCATAGGTCTGTATATATGAAACTCCTTCAATAAAATAAAATTCCCAGTAAGCTCTAGAAAATCAAGGAAAAGATATTTGACATATATTTGATAACCCAGTGCTAAGTGAAATAAAGTAAAAGTAAATGTTAACCTAGTCCTACTGCATTTTAAGTACTCTGTGCTCTTAGGAAATGATTTTTGAACTTTGCACTAGTTCTGCCCTAGTTTTCTGCCTGTGCTGACATAGCTGTTTTGCTGAAGAAAGACTCTATTCAGTGTGCTTGTATTTATCTTTACTATGTGTTTCAACTTAAGGCAAAAATGAAACAAATCAGACTATTTTTGGATCATTACTGAATTGCTGTTCTACAGCGATAGATTTGTATTAATAGAAGTTTATAATAAATTGATTAACACTGAAAAGTCAAATGCAAGGAAAATTACCATGCACATAATTTGTCTAATTTTAAGATTCACTGAGGTGCCTTGAGATATTTTCATTCTACCAGTTTTCACTTTTGAATATATCCTAGTGATTATCCTAAAATTCCTTAGAAAAATTTCTTCTACTATCCTACTCAGGATGTGGTTATAGAGTTCCTTGAGTGTGCACTGCTTTTCTATTTTATACAGTGTTGTGAACACCTGCAGTTTTATGAATGAACTAGTTAGCCAGTGATATAATGAGTCTCTGTTGTCATCAGAAAGCAGCCAAGCATTGAGTGCTGCCCTTCATCAATGGCCATTAGACACTGGCTTATATTTACACAGATCCTTGCTATGACAAAAGAGAAGTTATTATGAAGGAATTATCTCATTTTATCAATTTCTCCTCCTTTGCTATAGCCTTCTTTGTTTCTTTTCTTTTTTTTTTTTTCTTTTTAAGGGACTGCAAGGCCATTGTTTTACAGAAGTTTTCAATTTTTTGCTTATAATTTGTCTACCGTCCTGTGTCTACTGTCTTGTCCTTTTATTGAGGGTGTACTTTGTGCTAGGTGTCATGTCAGATGGTTTACCTGTATTATTTCATTTAATCTTCACAGCAGTTCCAAAAAGTGAATAGGCTTTATTTTATAGATGAGAAATTGAGGCCCTATAAAGTTAAGTAAACTGTCCATGCTTGTGCCTCTATTTGGTAAGGAATAAAACTGTGATTTTGAACTCTTATCTGTCAGTCCATAGAAATGTCCGTACTTTGAAGTCATGGTTTACAATTACTAGATTTTCCATACCCATTTCTTTTGCTCCTTTATTTTTCTTTCTACCACTCACTGCTAATTTCATATTGTCAAATGAAAGAACTCTAGTTACATACTAGTACTTTAAATATATTTATGCATTGTTTTCAAGTAGATTCCAAGTTTCTAGAAGAAAGGGATTATGTTTCTTATTAATTTTGCCTTGGCACCTGACCACTTGTTTAATAAATGCTTATTTGACTGATTGCTTTTATTATTAGTACACTTAAATTTTTAAGTCTGTTTTCCATCTCCATCATTTGCATATTTGAAAAGTCCTTGCTATTAACATTTCTGACTCTTACTGCTATTACTATTTCTTATCTGGCATAATGAAGTTTGAGAAAAGAGGGAGGAAAACCCAGATACCCCAAGGAATATGATTTCATTATTTCACTAATAATATTTAGATGGTCTTCTCCTGTTGTAGCTCTTTAAGTGATATGTTTCACAAACAAATTGTTTCTGTTTTTTCCCCTTATGTTTATTTCTGGTTGTGCTATCATAAAGAAAGCCCCTCACATGAACTTGTATTTTTGAAGTTTTTCATCAGTTCTGCATCTTAACAGAGAACTTAAGTAGAGTGAAAGACCATTGCTATTTCAGGGCACCTGGGTGGCTCAGGTGGTTAAGCATCAGGTCATGCTCTCAGGGTCCTAGGATCAAACCCAGCATCCAGCTCCCTGCTCAGCATGGGGTGTGCGTCTCCTCCCAGTCCCTGCACCACTCCCCTTGCTCATTTGTGTGTGCTCTCTCTCTCTCAAATAAATGAAATTTAAAAAAAAAATGACTACTGGTATTTAAAGTGTGATTAAACAGATATGAAAGAATTGTTTTCTAGGGACACCTGGGTGGCTCAGTTGGTAAAGCGTCTGCCTTTGTTTGGCTCAGGTCATGATCCTGGGGTCCTAGGATCCTGTGTAGGGCTCTTTGCCCAGCAGGGAGCAGCTGCTTCTTCTGCCTGCCACTCCCCCTGCTTATGCCCTCTCTCTCTGACAAATAAACAAAATCTCTGGAAAAAAAGATATTGTTTTCTACTTTTCAGAGGAAACTTAGTTTTTACAAACATGAAATTCTCAGTTTACTAACCTCACTTTACCAAAACAGAACTGAGGTCTTCATTTTTACCCCTGACTGCAGCTTGACTTTCTGCTTATTTTTTCATTGGATTTTGCTCTGTGTTGTGTGACTTTTCCTTTAAATATAATCTAGTTCTAGAGTTACTTCCTTGCATGAACCAAATACCTCTTTTATAAAACTGATGGTAGGTAAAAGTTTAGAGACTTTAAGACCTAGTAATAAAGTGGTATGCTAATTTGATGGTTAGTGGATAGTGTCCATTGTTAAATGAAATTTGGAACTGTGGCTAATATTTATTTATTTATGTGTGTATTTATGTATGTATGTATGTATGTGTGTATGTATGTATTTATGATTTCTAGTATACTTGCCTAACCTGTGTTTCAGAACACAGAGTTAAACTATTTAATTGAAATCATGAGGAGTCAGCTCACTGCAGTAAAACTAAGCTAAAAGCTTCATGCTAATTCTGAAAGAGGTAGTATATGCTATTTAAAGCTTGAACATTAAAAGAAAATGAAATTTTAAAGGTTTTGTATTTAAAATTATTTAATTCAATTGGATGCCCTTTGATCTTGATATTTTGTAAAGCTTACTAACCTACAGGTTAGCTTGCTTTTAAAAATGGGTTTATTTTCCCCAAGTGCTTTGCTATATTATACTCAGCTAACTTATTTATGTCACTGGAATTGATTTAAACAAAGTATTGCAGCAAAGTCAGTGGTTAGTTAGCACACCTGTAAATGTGATGACTTACAGTTCCTCTTGCTGGTTCTGAGGATCAGCGGACATAAATCAGTGTGTGCTTAGAAAAGAAAAAGTAATATGCCAGTTAGAATTCCCATTTTCTTTTTTAAAAAGATTTTATTTATTTATTTGACAGAGAGATAAAGGGACATAGCACAAGTAGGCAGCTCTGCAGGCAGAGGGAGAGGGAGAAGCAGGCTCTCCGCTGAGCAAGGGCCTGATGCAGGGCTCAATCCCAGGACCCTGGAATCATGACCTGAGCTGAAGGCAGCCACTTAACCGACTGAACTACCCAGGTGCCCCTAATATTCCTATTTCATAATTCTTTATACTGACAGTTTTTTAAAAATTTTGCTACTTAACGATAATATAATTTCTTAACAATTATAGTTATACTTCTGTACTTTTAAGTAAGAGGTAGTTAAAATGTTTGCATAAAAATTTTTGCTTTCTAATACCTCTCTCGGTTGTCACTTTCTTCATTCTCTTACTAATTTTTTTTTTTTAAAGATTTTATTTATTTATTTGACAGAGAGAGATTACAAGTAGGCAGAGAGGCAGGCAGAGAGAGAGAGGAGGAAGCAGGCTCCCCGCTGAGCAGAGAGCCCGATGCGGGACTCGATCCCAGGACCCTGATATCATGACCCGAGCCGAAGGCAGCGGTTCAACCCACAGAGCCACCCAGGCGCCCCTCTTACTAATTTTTTAATTAAAAAAAAATTTTTTTTTGCATTAAGAATGCTTAACATCTACTCTCAGTAATAACTTCATTTTCTTTTAATAACCTATTCTTGGATTTTGTTGTTTGGTTTGTATTTTGTTTAACTTGATGTTTTAGTAATTTTTTAATATTTTTGGTGTACTCCTCTAATACTTCTTCCTCACTTGTGCATGGATTTCTCCCCAGCATATACTTGTTCTGTCTTAAAAACATAGTTCTGTAGTTCTTCAGATACCAAGGTACTCTAGGGTGAACTATGTTTTATCTATATTCAATTTAGTTTACAGGAAGCTGAGCAGTGGAATTGTTTCTTGAATACCTCTATTAACAGATTTTGGGCCATCTTTCATATCCTCTATCATTTAACCCTGCCTATTCATTATGAATGAGCTTCCATAACTCTAGAGCATGTATGACTTCATACAGCCAAATTAGCCTATAATCTTAAACTTGCCATAGGTATTCTTATTGCCAAGTTCATGCTTTTCCTTTTCCTTGTTGATAATCAGATTTTATCTTTCCTTTAAGGCTCACTTGAACTCTAATCCTTTCTGTTTCCTAGCAGCCTCTTCACTCAGTGAGAACCCTTGTCTCTGAAGCTTTGTATCCATTGTTGTGATACTACTATTCTTTTAATACTTCACTTTTGCTCCATTTTTTCTCTTCCCTTCACTCCAACATGTGGACATATACACACACACTTTTAAAGAGAATGTTAATATCGTTAAAAGAATTAAAATGACTTTCATCTAGGGGTATTTGGGTGACTCAGTCGATTAAATGTCTGCCTTTGGTTCAGGTCATGATCCCAGTGGCTGGGATCCAGCTGAGATCCAGCTTAGCCAGGAGCCTGCTTCTCTCTCTGTCTACCACTTCCCCTGCTTGTGCTCTCTCTCTTTCTCTGTGTCAAATAAATAAAATAAAAAATGACTTTGAATTAGAGTGTTTAAGGAAAGACTTTATGGGTAAGGATACATATTGATTGATATATATACCTAGAAAAATGCATTATGTTACACCTTTAATAAATCTATGGTTAGCAACTGTGTAGAAGCTGTCTTTGAAGATAATTGAGTAGTCCTAATGTATTGCTATATTATTGCTAACATGTTGGCATTTTTTTTTTTTTCTAAACCAGGAAGTTTATTACCTTTTTCTGAATGTCAAAATTGAGGTATAGTTCTAGAGACCAGTAGTCTCCATAGGCATAGGTCTGTATTTTAGGGATATGGCAAGTCTAATAGCACTCTCATAAATTATAGGCTTGAATTTGGATTTATATTTTCTTCTTAGTAATTGATTTAATACATAGAGGATGAATATTTTCAAAACATACAGTGACTGATAATAACATGTTTATTAGAACATGAGGTTATTTAAAAATGTTAAGGAATTATAGAAGAGTTGCAAAATAGTTCAGGGTTCTTAATACCCTTTATCAAACTTCTGTTAACATTGACATCTTACATAACCACAGTGCAGATGGGGAAAGTTGGTAAAACTGGCACAGTACTATTAGTAGTTTTAGTGTAATACTTATAACAATAGTACTTTTATACTATTGGTACAATATTATTAACTAATCTATGGACCTTATTTGAATATCACTAGTTATTTTACTAATGTACCTTTTAAAATTCAAGATCCAATCTAAAATCCATAGTGCATTTACTTTTTGTGTTTCTGTAGCCTTCTCCAATCTCTGACAATTCCTGTTATTCTTTGTTTCATGACTGTGACATTCTTGGAGGGTACAGATCAGGTATTTTGTAGCATATTCTTGAGTTTGAATTTCTCTGATGTTTTCTCATAGTACACTGAACATATCTGTATTCTTGGAAAGAATATCACAGATACGATTTTGTGCCTTTCTCAGTGTACCAGAAGGTACATGATGTCAGTATGTCTTACTACTGGTGATGTTAATTTTGACATTGTTTTAGGTGATGTTTTCTAGGTTTCTTCACTGTGGTTACTATTTTCCTCTTTGTAATTAGTAAATATCTTATGTGGAAATATGCTGAGACTATAGAAATATTTTACTAATTTTATGTCTTCTATTGATTTGCTAATATATTTCTCATGAAATTATTTATAGTAGTTGTCCCAGGTTTTACAAAATAATCTTTAAACAATCAGAATCTACATTTAAATAATAATACACTGCTCCATGTTTAGTGTTGATGGCCCTATAGCATTGTATTTCCAATTCTTCTGTCCCATTTTTTATATTGTTATTGTCATGTTATTTTATTTTATTTTTATTTTTTAAATATTTTATTTATTTATTTGACAGACAGAGATCATAAGTAGGCAGAGAGGCAGGCAGAGAGAGGAGGAAGCGGGCTTCCTGCTGAGCAGAGAGCCCGATGCGTGTCTTGATCCCAGGACCCTGAGACCATGACCTGAGCTGAAGGCAGAGGCTTTAACCCACTGAGCCACCCAGGCGCCCCTGTCATGTTATTTTAGTTTTGCAAATGCTATAAACACAGTATGTTGTGACAGTTTTTACTTCAGGTAGTCACTTTTCTTTTAGAACAGTAAAACTTAAGGAGAAAATAATTTTATTTTACTTACATTTGTTAACTTTCTTTGAGTAGATTTAAATTTTTGTCAGGTATCATATTCCTTCTGCCTGAGCTACTTCCTTTAATATTTCTTGTAGGGTAGGTTTGGTGGCAATAAATTCTCACAGTTTCTTGTTTTTCTGAGAAAGTTTTCATTTCTTCATTTTTGAAAGATGCTTTCAGTGGGTATGGAATTCTGGGTTGACAGTTTTTTCTCCCTTCAGCACTTTAAAGTTAAATGTTACTCTCTTATTTTCTAGCTTGCATGGTTTCTGGAAAGAAGTCTATTTATTTTCTAATATTTGTTCTTCTGGCTGCCTTCAAGATTTTCTCTTTGTGGTTTTTCTTTTCAGCAGTTTGAATATGGTCTGCCTGAGAGTGTGTGTGTGTGTATGTGTGTGTGTGTGTGTGTAGCTTTTGTAGTTCTGCTTCATATTCTTGGATCTGGTTTTAAAGATTCTTTTTTCTTTTATTTAATTGAGATTAACATTACATGTAGTTAACTGTATTAATATGTACAGATCAGTGGTATTTAGTATATTCACAGTATTATGCAACTGCAAGCTCTCTTTAGTTGGTTTTGAAAATTATTATTTTTCTCTTTTTTTCTTCTGTATTTTTGACTATGTGTATATTAAATACAGTAGTCTTTTTTTTGTTGTTTTGTTTTAAACACAGTAGTCATAAACAATACAAACTTGAACTGTGTGGGTCTGCTTATCCATGGATGTTTCTTAAAAATATAGTACAGTACTGTAAATGTATTTTGTCTTCCTTATGACTTTCTTAGTAACACTTTCTTTTTTTTTAATTTTCTTTTCTTTTTTTTAAAAAGATTTAATTTATTTATTTAACACACAGAGAGAGAAATCACAAGCAGGCAGAGAGGCAGGCAGAGAGAGAGGGGGGAAGCAGGCTCCCTGCCGAGCAGAGAGCTGGATGGGGAACTCGATCCCAGGACCCTGAGATCATGATCTGAGCCGAAGGCAGAGGCTTAACCCACTGAGCCACCCAGGCGCCCAACATTTTCTTTTCTTTAGTTTACTTTATTGTAAGAATATAGTATATTGTACATAGAACACAGAAAATATGTGTTAATTAACTGTTTATGTTATTAGTAAGGCTTCTAGTCAACAGTACCCTATTAGTAAAGTTTTTGTGGAGGCAGAAGTTGTGTGGATTTTTGACTGTGTGTGGTGTTGGCACCCTTAACTCCCCTGCATTATTCAAGAGTAACTGTAGTTTGATTTCATCCTACAACTCTTGGATTCTTTTTTTATGTTTTTTCCCCTTCTTTTTTTCTTTGTGTTTCAGTTTGGGGAATTTCTTACATTCCTATCTGCAAGTTCACTGATTCTTTCCTTGACTATGTTAATTTAAGCCTGTTGAAGATATTCTTTTCATCACTGTTACAGGTTTTTGTTTTTTGTTTTTATTCTCCAGCATAGTTTCTAACTCTGCTTAAATTACTCATCTAGTCTTACATGTTATCTGTTTTTTTCTGTTAGAGCCTTTAACATATTGTTATTTAAATATACTTAACTATTTAACGTATTCAGTAGTCATTTAATATTCTCTGACAATTTTAACATCTCTATCGTTTCTGAGTCTGTTTCTGATGACTGCTTGTTTTTGCGTGTGTGATTTTCTGGCCCTTTGGTATGTTTTGCAATTTTTTTCTGGAAGTTGGACATTTTACATAGGATAGTAGAAACTAAGATCTAGATATGGGCATGCCTTTTTTTTTTTTTTTTTTAATGCTAAAAGACTTTTGTGCTGGTGTTTTGAGTTGATCTAATTTTGAGTTGAGTTGGGGTGGATTTGAGATTTATTTCTCTTTTGGCTTTGCTCAGTGAGGAAGATGGAAGGGTCCTGCCAGAGTTTTGTGCCCCTTCCACAGTGCCTGCTGCTATTTTCCCTTTGTTCTCTACCTTACTGGGAACTTTCTCAAGACTGCGAGATTCTTCTTGTGATTTCTTGTGTTTAAGGAGTTGACTGGTTTGTGGGAGTTTTTTGTTTAATGGTTTTTTGTTCTTGTTTTTAATTTTCAACTGCTCCCTTAGCTTTTGTTTTTTCTGTGCTTCAGAGAGGATGTCTCTTGTAAGCTGCTTGTTACTCTGTGAGCTAGACTGGTGTCCGTTGTTCTGGTAATACTTTGTCTTCTGCAGGCATTGAAAAGGTCCCTGGGTCTTGGGTTTGTGGCCTTCTCCAAGCTCCTGTCTCTCTTTAGGCATAATTCCGAGCCTAGCAGGTTTTCCTGCCCCTCTCTCTGGGGTAGAGGATTTTCCCTCTTTTTACTTTTCAGATCACTGTAGATATCACACAGTGTCCTAAGGTGACAATGTTTGTTGCTCTTCTCCTCTAAGACTAAGGCTTTTGCTTTGTGAAGGAGATCGAAGGGTCCTGACAGTTTGTGCCCCTCCCATAGTAGCATCTGCTGTTCTTTTCCTTTTGTTCTCTGTTAGTAGAGACTTTCTCAACTGCCAGGTTTTTTTTTTTTCTTGAGTACTTGGTGGTATTTACAGAGCAAAAGCCTGTAAGAACTTGCAGATCTCCTATATTTGCCTTAACTCTCATTCACCAGTACACTTTTATTCTTTACAATTTGTCAATCATCCTACTGTAATTCTTATCCTAGCAAGTCAGTGCTCACATTTTGTCTTTCTCTGCATGTTCCTGTCTTAGATTTTAGGCCAGTTGTTCACCCTGTGAATGGGTTCCAGAAAAGTTACGAACTTGGGTGCTCTCTCTTTTCATTATAAGGTTGGAAGTAATACTCTCTAGTTCTCTAATGATCCAGTGTCATTATTTTGAAAAACTGCTGTCATTTCAGTTTGTTTTTCTTCTTTCCCCAATATATGTTTAGTAGGTGGTTTTAAAATTTCCAGATGTAAGGTCTTTTCTCTTATTTTTGTTAGTAACTTCTAATTCCGTAGTATTAGATTTCGAGAGTGTTGTTTATAGCATTGCTACTTCGTTAAGATTGTTTCTTCGTAACCTAACATATGATTGATTTTTGTGTGTCATTGGCTCTTGAGAGAATGTGTGTTCTTTATTATCAAAATGTAGATTTTAATATATATCTGTAAGATCTTCTACCTCCTTTCTTATGTTTTGTCCACTTGATCTGCCTTGTATTGAGAGTGCTATACTTAGTCTACTATTATTAGTGTATTTCTGTGTCTTTTTAAATATCCTATAGTTTTCTTTCATGAAGTTGGTTGCTGTTTTATTCCATGCATGCATATTCATTTTTAAAAAAGATTTTGTTTATTTATTTGAGAGAGAAAGTGAGAGAGAGCGCATGCATGCACTAAAGCCGGGAGGGACAAAGAGAGAGGAAGAAGCGGACTCACTGCTGAGTGTGGAGCCTGACTCAGGGCTCAAACCCAGGACCCTGAGATCATGACCTGAGCCAAAGTCAGACACTTAACTGACTGAGCCATGTGGGTGCCCCATGCATGCATATTCATAAGAGTAATAACTTCATTGTGAGTTGTGGCTTTTGGCATTAAAAAGTGGTCTTTGTAAATAAAAATGACCTTTGTTTTATTTAATACTGGATGTTTACTCCTACTCTTTTTTTGTGTCCAGTAGCTTGATTTTTTTTTTTAAAGCTTTTATTTATTTGACAGAGAAAGAGAGAGAGAAAGAGCACAAGCCAGGGGGAATGGCAGGCAGAGGGGGAGGGAGAAGCAGGTTCCCCACTGAGCAGAGAGCCCAGCACAAGACTCTGTCCTAGGACCCCAGGATCACGATCTGAGCTGAAGGGAGACACTTAACCGACTGAGTCACCCAGGGACCCCCCCCAGTAGCTTGATATTTATTTATTCATTCATTCATTCATTTATTTATTTATTAAATATGGAACGCTTCACTAATTTGGGTGTCATCCTTGCGCAGGGGCCATGCTAATCTTCTCTGTATCGTTCCAATTTTAGTATATGTGCTGCCGAAGGGAGCACAGTAGCTTGAGTTTTAAAAAAAATTTGTTTTTAGTCATTTTGTTATTTCGTTTTAAGTGAATCTCTTGTGTATAGCATATATAGAGTCTTGTTTCATGAGCCAAATTTAAAATGTTTTTTTAACAGTTACGTCCATTCATATTCACTAATGTGATAGATGTGTTTGGTCTCAGTGCTGTCATAATATTTTGTAATCATGCTTTGTTGTATTTGCTATGTTTTTTATGAGTTGTATTTTCTTTCCTTTTATTTACAATTATTTTTTCTTAAATTATTGGTATTTAAGAATGCTTATATATTCTTGTGGTTACTTTTATACTTGAACTTTTTTAATGCTCTTAGTCTCATTTTCTTCTTAGCTGTTTACAATGTGATTTATCCATTTTTAAGTATTATTTAAGCCTATCTTTTGCCTGTATAACAGTCAGTGTTCTTACTCTGTTTTCCTTTTTACATTTAAAAAATTACTTTATACTTTTTCAGAACATTTAAATTTGTCCGTTAGTCTTTCTTCTTGTATCTCACATCTGTTTTAGTGGTGTATATTTATATATATTCTTAAAATACTTATCTTTGGTCCCTTCACTAAAGTTTTCTTAGTCATCAGTTGGTTACTAAGCTCTTTCCCTAGTAGATTTCTCAAGGGTTGATTACTGCAGAATTCCCTAAGTTCTTAAATGTTGAAAAATTTCTGGTAACCCTGATACTTGAAGCTTGGCTGTATATAAAATCTTTGGTTCATATGTTCTTTAATTTTGCATTTATTATTTATTTAAGAAATATCCCCCCCCACCCCCGTAAAGATTTTATTTATTTATTTGAGAGAGACAGAGAATGAGCAGGGGGCAGGGAGAGGGTGAGGCAGAAGGAGAGGGAGAAGCCGACTGCCCGCTGAGCAGGGAGCCCCATGTAGGGCTCCATTCCAGGACCCTGGGATCATGACCTGAGCCAAAGGCAGTGGCCCAAATGACTCTGCCACCCAGGTGCCCCTAATTTTGTTTTTAAAAACCTTCTGCTTCATTGTCTTGCTTTATATATTGGTTTGGAAACTGATACCATCTTAATCCTTGCCTTTTTAAGTTACCAATCTTTGCCTGGAGGCTGTGAGGATTTTATCTTTATATTTGAAATTTAGTAGTGTTAGTATAAAATATGTTTCAGACTTGGTCATTCTGAATTAATATCCTCTAGGCCTCCACTGATATTATTATAGATTAATAATATATAATATATAATAAATATATATGTTATATATTATATATAACATATATTCATGTCTGTTTTTAGAAAGCTTACTTGTAGTTGTTTAAAACTTATTTAAAAAAATTTTTTTTTAAAGATTTTATTTATTTATTTGACAGACAGAGATCACAAGTAGGCAGAGAGGCAGGCAGAAAGAGAGAGAGGAGGAAGCAGGCTCCCCGTGGAGGAGAGAGCCTGATGTGGGGCTCAATCCCAGAGTCCTGGGATCATGACCTGAGCCAAAGGCAGAGGCTTTAACCCACTGAGCCACCCAGGTGCCCCTATTTTTTTAAATTTTTATTATTTTTTTTTAAGTAGGCTTTATACCCAGTATGGAGCCCAGTGCAGGGCTCAGACTCATGATCCTGAAATCAAGACCCAAGCTAAGGTCAAGAATTGGATGCTCAACTGATTGAGCCACCCAGGTGCTCCTCTTAGATTTTATCTTTAAATTTTAGTTCTGTTCCATTTTTTGTTGTTGTTGTTGTGTCAGGAACTTGACAATATGAATATGACTACTTTGTCTCTCTTCTACTCTAAGTTCTTCATTTCTGATCCTTTTTCTTTTTTTGCTATGTTATTTTCATTCTTATGGTTGTTTTCCTGCCTTTCTTCAATTCCCTTCATGAAATTTTGGTTGGCATCTATTTTCCCATGGGTACGTTATGACTTATCCTTCATTTCTGAGAATATCTTATTTTTTTTCCTTTTTCCTGGGTCCCATCAGCTTTCTTTCCTTTCTTCTACCTTTTTGATTATTTTTCATGGTTTTAAAATTTTCTGATTGAAGATGGTTTTTCCTCAAATGCTTATTTAAATGTTTAAATAAGTATGTTTGTTTGGAGTATTAATTTACAGCTTTTCTGTTTTGGAAGGGAATTTCCTCATAGATACATATGAAATTTCATTTCCCAATTTTTTTTTGGAATAGCTCATATATATTGGTTAGTTTGTGTTTTTTTATGTTCATTTTTATGGTGACAATATGAATGACAGTATTTTTAAAATAATTTAAATGGCGCCCTCTTCTGTCAATTTAGCAAAGCTCAGATACTTAAGCCAGTTTTTTGGTTGATTTGTTTTGGTGTTTGGAGGGGAGTTAAAGAAGAGTGATAAAAAGTAATGGGAGCGTTGACTTTATGATTCTCTTTTGTCTTGTAAGACACTAGACTTTCCCATTTTGCTTCTTTTCCCCTTTACCACTTGTCTATCAAAGGGAGACTTTCACTTTGTTTTTGCTTTTTTTTTCTTTGTAGTAGCTGTGTGTTTTTTAGACTGCCCCTTTAAGTCATTCCTCCCCCTTTAAATTATGCCTTTTTAAATCCCTTTCCTGTAATCTTTGCTATGATCTGTCTATACCTTTTTATTTTTTTTATGTATTTTATTACATTTTTTTAAATTTTAAGATTTTAAAATTTATTTATTTGAGAGAGAGCAAGAGCAAGCAAGAACATGAGTTAGGGGGAGCGGCAGGGAGAAGGAGAAGCAGACTCCCCGCTGAGCAGGAAGCCAGACAGGGGACTCTGTCCCAGGACCCTGGGATCATGACCTAAGCCGCTTCTCCAGCTGAGCCACCCAAGAGCCCCTGTTTATACCTTTTTAATGTTTTCAGACAGACATAACTTAAGCTCTTAGGCAGTAGTTTAATCTACTTCTCTAGCTGTAGTTGTAATCTTCTCTTAGGCAGTAGTTGAATCTACTTTTCTAGCTTCCCTCTGGAGGCCTGTTTTCTGAGGTAGGGATAGGACAAGGAACATGAGAGACCATATACTGGGAATTGGTAATTTTCCTCTTTTTATTAAAAAGGAAAAAGGAACATGATCAACAAAAGGAACATGTTCCTCACACTTATTTTGAAATTTCAATATTCTCCTTCTGCAATTTCAATATTTCTCTTTCATGTTGAAGGCATGATTTTTGTTTAGCTTTATTTGCGCTTTGTTGTTTAGTATTGCTTTGGATGATGTAATAGTCTGGCTCCAATCAGGATGTAGAAAACCACACAGTAGGTTAAAAACAAGTGAATTTTAATATAATAAATTATTAACTATGATAAAGGAATAAGTATAAGATATGAGAAAACTCTATATTGTACTTTAGGACTAAGAGAGAGTACCTAAAGAAGGACAAACTTAGAAGGGATTCAAACATTTTTGGAGAAGTAGTTCAGCCCATTGAACAGGAGAGAAGTTCACTCTTTCGCCAGACCTGAACTGGTTTGTAGTCATTGGGTAAGTACCCTCTGGTGGAAGATGGGGGAGCAAACTAGCCATCAGTAGTGTGGGCATGCAGCGGGCTTGCATGGAGTTGTGAATTCTCTGATCACAGGTAGGACAGGGGACTTGAAGGAGCAGCAGTGTGGTTTGAACCCTCTGGCCGCAGGCAGCCATGCACAGGGACTTGGAGGGGAGGTCAGTGGGCAGAAAACCTCTGGGCAGTTTTCCAGTTGTGAAGGCTATGGAAAGATTATCTGTAAGCCAAGACTGCATGGTTGTAGACAGACCATGTTCTGGGCTCATGACTGGGGTAGAACTCCATTGGGTGTCCTCACTTCCCACCCATATTGCCAACACCTGTGCTGCAGCTGGAAACTACAGGAAAGAGACTTTTATTCTTGGCAGTGTTCTGTAGTCTGTACTGACAAGACACTGTGCTCATTTTAAAAGAGATGTCAAGGAATTTTTTTCTTTTAATCACCAAAAGTAGTTAAAGTATATGTTCAGATCTAAGAGTCAAATAAATCACACAGATGGAAATATTGGATGACAGATAGTTGGGCAGCCTCTGTTGATTTTAGTTACCTGGAAGTCCCACCAAATTTTATGTATCTCTACTTTTTTTATTATTAAGCTCTTTATTTGGAATGCCATCCTTTGGTGCTTCAGATCTTTGTTTCCTCCCAGCATGTCAAAAATTTATCCTGTCTCAGGCACCCTTTGTTATAATCTTGACTTTAGCTTTTTCATTACTAATCACTGCCACCTCTCTTATACTCTTAATTTCAGGTATCCCTCATTCCTATCCCCATCTCATTCTCTTTGTTTTTATTTTATTTTATTTTATTTTTTTAAAGATTTAATTTATTTAAGACAGAGATCATAAGTAGGCAGAGAGGCAGGCAGAGAGAGATGGGGAAGCAAGCTCCTTGCTGAGCAGAGAGCTGGGGGCTTGATCCCAGGACTCTGGGATCATGACCTGAGCCGAAGGCAGTGACTTTAACCCACTGAGCCACCCAAGCACCCCCCACCCCATCTTATCCCCTTTAATAACTTGACTTAGAAAATCCTTTACGCACACTAGGATCTATTAATTCATGAGTCCTGTCACCTTTACACTGTCTTTTAGAGTCCGTGTATCCACTTTCCTGAATTCTTTTTCTTTTTTTTCTTTTGGGTCCCATCATTATATTGATACTACAGGGCCAAAACTTGAAGTCCAGGTCTTCTGACTCTAGATTCATATTCCTATATACTAGAGATAGCAAATAGTTTTAAGTTATAAGCCAGCTCTATTCAGTTTTTTTTCACTGTGTGCAAAGACAGTTGATAATGTCTGCCTTAAAAAGTGTGTTATGGTTTATGGGATCATGTCCAGCTTTAGCAGGAAAAAGTGATATAATTGCTTCTGAATAGCTGCAGTGGACATATGTCTCATTGTAACTACATTTATTTCAATGTGTCTTAAATATCAGTTGTGATAACTAGTATGTTTAAGTAGCTATTTTAGATTTTGGTTTTAGACAAAGATAGCTAGCATTGGTAACATCTCTCTTCCTTCTACTTGCCTTATTCTATAAAGCTGATATATAATTCCAAAATAATTACACCTCCCTCACTTATTAATTCAGATGAGAAGCCAGCCATGTAAAGATCTGAGGTAAAAACATTGTAGAAACAAAAGAACAAATGCAAAGGCCCTGAGGTGAAGGCTAACATGTTTGAGGAAGAGATAGAAGTCTGATGTGGCCAAGAATGCAGTGAGCAAAAGAGAGAGAATGTTAAAAGTCAGAACAATAGATAGGGACTTGATTTTATAGGAACCTGTGGGTGAATATTTTAGGTGTATTAATAATATTTCAATTTGATAATTCATAATCTAAAAATAATTTTCTCATTAATGCATGAAACATTTAAGTACATGTTTAAGAATGATACAAAATTATATTGGTTTGGGTTGCAAAGTTGTGTTCTCTTAACAATAGACCTCAAATGACAAGCCACGTAATACATCAAGGAAGAAACAATGGAAAAGCTCCTACTGTTCTGAAGAAATCATGACCCACACTGTCAGTTCTTTTTGTGTCTGTCTTTGGTCATTCAGACTGCATTGATTAGAGACTCAAAATCTAGAGTTTTACATTAGAATGGAAGTATTGGTTCTGGCAGTCAATGTGAAAGAGTTACAAGTACTCTGAATGAGTATAATGAGATTCAGTGCAGTTAGTGTATCTGGACCCAGTATTTCTATTTAGGATGACAAGACTTGATATACTTACTTACACAAAGTATAACAGGATCTTTTGGTCAGTAAATAAAATGAAGTCCAGAATTCCAAGTAAGTTAGAAAGTATAATGAGGCCTTTGGAATCCTAGGCAGTCAGGAAATGTAAGAGTCCAGATCTCTAACTTAGTCTGGAAATGTAATGATCCAGCATTCCTAGTTAGTCAGGAAGTGTAATAGTCTAGCACTTAGCTAGATATTGCTTAGCAACTGGTATGAAGGTTTGATGGAAGAAAGGAAACAGAAACTAATGGTCAAAATGGAGTTTTGGAATCATTAATTTACTCAAACTATACTCTTGCTTGATTTCCTTAAAATTCTGTGTTTCATAGCTGGATTTTTCTTTTGACCTTAATAATTTTTCTTTAAAATCTTTTACTATCTGACTTCTATACTCTCCAAGTATTTCTGTCTCTTATCATACTATATGACTGATTCAAAATATTGCTTTATTTTCCCCTTCGTCCTGTTTTTTTTTTTTTTTTGAAGACCTACAGTTCTTATCTTTCTTTTTACTAAAACCTTAAAGATAGAGAAACAAATGAAACCTTAAAGAGAAAGAAACAAATGAACATGCTTGGTTTAGCCCGTTTCTGCTGATTAATTTGATTTAAAAATGTAATTATACTTTAATTCACAAACAGTACACTGATACTATTGATAAAATTTAAAACTATAAAAGCAACAAGGGAGAAAGTCACTTACAATCTTATCCTACGACTTTTGTTTGATATTTTGGTCTATTTCCTGGTAGTCCTTTTCTCCCCTTTCTCCTATGCTAATGTATAAGCATGTGTGCTTATTTATAACTTTTTCTTAAGCTATTTTGCATCATAAGTATCTTCACAATATTTTGAAACCTATGGATGAGAGAAAAACACATGAAAGTTTTAACTTTAGACAATATTTTACTGTATTTACTGTATTCAGGAATCAGTCTGTCATCACAGGTCTTTCTTTGCCTTTTTTTTTTTTTTAAAGATGTTATTTATGTATGTAGTCAATATTTGAGAGACAGCAAAAGAGTGCCTGTGTGTGAGTGGGGCAGGGAAGGAATAGAGGGAGAGGGATGAGGAGATTCCCACTAAGTGCAGAGCCTGATGTGGGGTTTAATCTCAGCACCCTAAGATCATGATCTGAGCCAAAAGCAAAAGTCACACTCTTCTTTAAAAAAAAAAAAAAAAAAAAAAAATCTATTTATTTATTTATTTATTTGGCAGATGGAGATCTCAAGTAGGCAGAGGCAGGCAGAGAGACAGGAGGAAGCAGGCTCCTTGCTGAGCAGAGAGCCCAATGTGGGGCTCGATCCTAGTACCCTGGGATCATGACCTGAGCTGAAGGCAGAGGCTTTAAGCCACTGAGCCATCCAGGTGCCCCCAAAAGTCACACTCTTAACCAACTGAGCCACCTAGGTGCCCCAGGTCTTTGTCATTGTTATCCTGTGTTATTGCTGAGCCTTGTTCTTTTAGATTTGCAGTGTGGCCATTGCTGCCCCAGATCTTTGGGCTATACTAATGCTGTAATTCAAATGTAAGGTTACAGTTACCACTACAGTTAGCTATTTTTGTCATAGTATGACACCTATGCATCAAGTAACTGGGTCTGGAAGGATTTCCAGATTCAGTAGTATGTAGTATCAGTACCAGTCTTATGTCAATAACCCATGTTAAAATTTTTTACTGACCAAGTAGTATTCCAGTATAGGATGCATCACAATCCTCTACTGATACACATTTAGGTCTTTTTTTTTTTTTTTTTTTTTAAGATTTTATTTATTTGACAGGGAGAAGGGGGAAGAGAGAGAGAGAGAGAGAGAGAGAACACACAAATAGGGAGGAGAGGGAGAAGCAGGTTCCCTGTGAGCAGGGAGCTGAACATGGGGCTCAATCTGAGGACCTTGAGATTGTGACCTGAACCAAAGGCAGACTCTTAACTGACTGAACCACCTAGGGACCCCCAGTTAGGTCTTTCTTAAATTTTCTGTTACAAACAAAATAGTGGTGCAGTAAATACTCTTAAGTTTACTGTTTGACAACTTCCTTGCAATATATTCCTAGACATAAAAATTGCTCAGTCAAATTTGATATGAATTGTCTGGTTGCGCTTGAGAAATGTACCAATTTATAGATAACAAAGTTTATCTTTGCTAATAGTAGGCATTATGGAATATTTTTATTTGTTATAATTTTTATAAAGTGAAATGCATAGGTCTTAAATGTACAATTAGAGGAGGGGTGCCTGGGTTGGCACAGTTGGGTAAGCCAACAAGTAAACTCTTGGTTCTGGCTCAGTCTCTAAAATAAATAAATAAATCTTTAACAAGTGTATGCTGTTAGATGAATTTTGACAATTCTATATACCTATGTAAATAATATCTTCATCAAAATATAGAGCATGTGCATTATCACAGATTGTTTATATTCTTCAGGGATTTATCTATTCAGGTCTTTTGTATATTAATTAAATTTGGATTTTTTATTTTCTTATTCCACTGAATTATGAGTTCTCTATATATTCTTTAGTAAATATTCTAGTCCTTTGTCAAATATATTTATTATAGACATTTTCTTCCAGTATAAGGCTCACCATTTCATTTTCTTCTCTCTCTTTTTTTTTAAAGATTTTATTTACTTATTTGACAGAGATCACAAGTAGGCAGAGAGGCGGGCAGAGAGAGAGGAAGGGAAGTAGGCTCCCACTGGGCAGAGAGCCTGATGCGGGGCTCGATCCCAGGACCCCGGGATCATGACCTGAGCTGAGCTTAACCCACTGAGCCACTCAGGCTCCCCGACCACCATTTCATTTTCTTAATGATGTCTTTTGAAAAATAGGGGATTTTAATTTTGATGTTCAATTTATGAACTATTTTATTATTCATGCCCTTATGTCAAGTGAATCTCTAGTTGTTCCAATACCATTTTTGAAAAGATTATCCCTTCCTCATTAAATTACTTTATCACCCATGTTGAAAATCAATTAAACTTATAGAAATGTTCTATTATATCTCTGAGGAATGGGTTTGTTCATAGTGTTGAAGTATAAATAATCAGGATCCAGGCTTTTACTGTCTTCAAGTTGATTAATTTTGATAAGGCTTCATTAAAAAAATTTTTTTTTTGCCTTTTTTCTGTATTTTGGGATGGCTAGCATAGAATCTGATTTGTAATATACTCATTTTAAAGTAGAACATGTTCAGATCCCCCCCCTTAAAAATTATTAGTTTTGTCAAATTATTTACTGATATAGAGGGATAAAGAGGTTTATAGCTATAGCCATTTGGAAATAGTTGTTAGAAGGACCTGACAGGTAATGAGCATTCTTAGGATACCCACTCTTCCTTTCTGTGAAAGCATAAGATGCTGTGTGATTTTCAAAATCTGATAAAAACTTATGCCATTTCTCCATTGCTTATATGTATTTGCTGACATTTTTTTGTGTTCTCATGCCAACAGTGATCAAGACCTTATGAAATTCTGATTGAATAAAACACCTGGAGATATAGTATATAATTATGAAAAAAGACTCAAGTCTATAAATACCAGACATTGCATTCCAGAAAGTTTTGTGTATTTTGAGTGCTTAGGAGTATGTGAACTTGGAGTATGTCGTTGGCTATCCTGTAGTGGCCATTTGCTTGGTGTTGGTGTCACTAATATAAACTAAGATAAGCAGACATATTTTGTGAATACATAGCAACTTGATTTTTGTTGTTTTGTTTATAAAATAGTAGTAGAAATTTAGTTACTACAGAAATGAGCTTTCTTCTTGTTTTTCTTGCATAGTGCCAACAAAAAGTGTGCAGTCATTGAGCAAAGGGGCAGGCTAATAGATGTATATTCCTTTTTATGAAACAAAACAAAACAATCTTTTAAATTCCCTGCTGTAGAGAGTTCTTTGTGCTCTGAACACATCAAAAAAGAACATCTTAGGAGTAGTTCATACTATAGTTAAGTTAGTTGAATATATTCCCCCTAGTATTTTAATAATGAACATTTATTTCAGTTGTTTACACCTTGGTAATGAGTATTGAAAACTTAGCGTTAGCTTCCCTCATTAAATGTAGGACTCACCTTTTTCCAGTACTATCTCAGTCCTTACCTTGTATCTATGAAGACCCTATTTCCAAATAAGATCACATTTTGAAGTTATAGGTTGACATGAATTTTGTTAGTGTGCCATTTAACCCACTGCAGAGAGTGCTGATAATTTGAGATAACTCTTATTAGTGGAGACCTTGGTTTCTTATGATCATATTCGTTTGTTCAACAGACATTTAATAAACCCCAACATTATACCAGGGGCAGGTTTAAAGGAAGGTGGATTAGGTTATTTACTTTCAAGGAGCTCTCAGTGTAATTGAAAGGCAGATACAGACCCTCCATATCTATGATTCAGTGTGACAAGCAGGGTAATAGAGGCCTATATTCAATGCTGAATACACCCCTGTATTTGTTGTGGAGAGACCCAGTAGGTATAAGAAAAGAGGAAAGACTTTACAAAAGAGTTGACATTTGAATCTTGAAGAAAGATAAGGAAGTTACTGAGAGAGGTAATATCAGATGTAAAGGTACTGTGGATTGAAAGAGTGGCTTAGGAAACTGCAGGTTCTTTGAAGTGCCACTGGATCATAGAATGTATTTGGAGGAATGAGAATGAATAATAAACTTCTGTTTTTTCACATTAACATCCTGATCCTGGGTTGCAGTAATCCTATGAACACTGTGGCAAAGACTACTATAATAAATTTCCAAATCCCTTTTTATGTTACTCCTTCCTGGGCAAACAGAAAGGTTGATTTTTCTAGCTCTTTTGAGGTTAGATGGAGACATCCCTTCCCCCTTCCTTCACTTTTCCCCTCCTTTCTTCCTTCCTCTTAAGCTGTGGTCAGTGATGGAAACTGTATTGATATGGTGGAGTTACAATATTGGAGTAACTGACTCACTGAGTCCCCACATGGAAGACAGCTGTCCTGGAAATTTGCCCATATGTTCAATGAGAAATAAACTTTGTATGAATGAGAAATAAACTTTCTGATTTGTTAAACCACCAGAATTGGGTTATTATTTATTACCACAGTATAACTTATCCTATCCAGCCATATAATGTTTTAAAACTTCCTTTAAATATCCCCCAAATTAAAAATAAAAATGACAGGGGAAGCTAGTCTCTAGTTTTACATTTTAAATTGAAAGCATATTTCAGTTGTAATGGTATATTTCAAATTTACCCCCTTTTTAATAATTATATGTCATGAATTTATTTTATAAAATTTTTAGAAGTATAGAGCAGCTCTCTCTCCATCTAGTTGTAAATAAATACTGTTAATAATTTGGCTTAAAAAGTTTCTCCACCAGATTATTCTCTTATAAATTATTTTTAATATTTCTCTTTAAATGTCATAAAATATTATTACAAAGCCTGAGTTTGAATGGCCTCACCATAACCTTTTATGGACTATAGTATTATAGTATTTAACCAACCTCCAGTTATTATTCATTTGATTTGTCCTGATTTTTTTTTATATTAAAAAAAACTTTTTTAAGATTTTATTTATTTGAGAGAGAGAACACGAGCAGAGGGAGAGGGAGAAACAAACTCCTGGCAGAGAGCCAGACATGGGGCTCGATCCCAGGATTCTGAGATCATGACCTGAGCTGAAAGCAGATGATTAACTGACTGAGCCACCCAGGCGCCCTGTTCTGATTTTGTATAATATAAACACCACAGAGAATATCCTTATAGAAAAATCATGTAAAAAAATTCTTTATTATTATTTCCTTAAACCAAATACCTGAGAATAGAGTTGTTGGTTTAAAGGGATCTCTCTCCTTGAGAGAGATACTCCTTTTTAATGCTTTTGATAGTATATCAAATTAATCTCTAGAAAGGCTATATCTGTATGCAAATATAAGAAAGTCTTTTCATTGATTCTTATCAAAACTGGATATTTTTGTATATGTGCACATATGCATGTGAACATTTGGCAGTCTGATAAGTAACCATGTTATCTTGTTTTGATTTTTATTTCTTTTGTTGAGATTTTGACTGCCCCATATGTTGCATTCGTCATTATATTTATTTCTTGTGAGGTTATATCCATTGTCCATTTTTTCAGTTACTTAAATATATTTTAATTAGTTCTATAATTTAGTCTACTGAAGACATGGAGTATTTTTTGAATTAATTTTAATTTTATTTTTTTGTTATTTTTTAAAAACTTACTTATTGGTCAGAGAGAGACCACAAGCAAGGGGAGTGGCAGGCAGAGGGAGAAGCAGGTTCCTCAATGAGTAAGGAGCTGGATATGGAACTTGATCCCAGGATCCTGGGATCATGTCCTGAGCTGAAGGCAGCCGCTTAACTGAGCCACCCAGGAATCCCAGTTTTTTTTTTTTTTTTTTTTTTTAAAACAGTCATGTATGTGCACCTGTTTTTGTTTTTTTTTTCCCCTTATTTTGTCATTTGTCCTTTAAATTTATTTATGGCATTCTTGGGTGTCACAGTTTCTATTTTCATGTGGCCAAATCTGTCAGCTTCTTTTTTATTTTTTCCTTTGTTAGTATGCTTATATAGGACTTTTTAACTACAAGATCAGGTTAAACATATGCATGTATTTTTCCTAGTACTATTGTGTTTTCTATTTTTTGATATTTAACTCGTTAACCCACATAGATTCTGTTATTATGAAATAGCTATCTAACTTTTTTCTCAGTTAATTAATTGTTAATTTTAGTTAATCAGGAACATTTTTTTGTTTACAACTCCTGTGTTTTTTTTTTTTTTTTGACTTTAAATGTTACCTTTAGCGTATGTTGAATTTTTCTGTATCCTAGGTTTTCTTTTGGTCCCTTTGATTTTTGAAATCTGTTCTTGAACTAACTTGAAGTGGTTTTCCTTAAGGCAACTTTATAATACATACTTATTGTGTATGATAGACAAATTTTTTCTCATTACACTTCTTCTACAAAAATGTTTTGCTTTTTTCAACTGTTTTTTTTTTTTTTTTCTTCCAGGTGGGTTTTAGAATCATTTTGTTTAGGTTACAAAAAATATTGGTACTACTCTTGTAATTTCTTTGTTCTTATAAGGTAACTTGGGAAGAATTGGCATAATTCCAATAGTCTTTCCATTCAGGGATAGCTTCCCATTTCTTCATATTTCCTTTTAATTTTCTTTAGTAAAATTTTAGATACTTTTATTTCGAATGAGATGAGAAGCCATTGGAGTTGATAAATACGACTTTGAGCCCGGAGGAAGCTACAGCACAGAACAGCTTATCTGTGTGATAAATTAGTAATGAATTTTGTTCAGATTATAAAATGTAGGTTGGTGAAACTTGGAAGTGTTTTATAAAAGATGTACTGGTTGCTGAAGTGGTAAATCTAAATTGATCTAGTTAGTGGTCAGTCTGAATTGATCTAATGATTATCACAAAATTTATAAGAACTATCTTTTTTAAATGTCTCTGTGTCTTAAATGACACCCTTGGGATCATGAGGAGAAGTTTAAACAGACTGTGTTTAATCTAAATTTCTATGACACGGATGCAGTCACCTTCTGTCATCCTGTCTGACCCTAAAAGGGACACATAGTAAGGTGCCAAGGTTTGGGTAGTGCATGTGTGCTAGATTCTAATGACCAAACCGTTATTACTTTTGTTACCTTGCAGTTCTTTTCAAGCTATTAATAATGCTTTTTTATTTAAAATTATTTCTTTTTAAATTTTATTCACATTCAAGAACAGTTTGGCTCATGAGGTTTAAACAACTGACTTGCTGGCCCTTGGTTTGTCAATAATTGGCAGCTCAGTTACAGGATCCAGTATATCTGCCCAGATTTAGAAGAAACAAGTGGAATAGGAAAAAAGAGAAGGGTGTGTGGGTAGTTTCTTGATTTTCTGATGTTTCCACTCAGTATTCTGAAATGCTCTGAAAGAGGAATGGACTTTTGGGAAGGGGTGTTGCCTTTAACTGCCTTTAATCCTGAGCCGCAGTCTCAATTTCCTACTTACCCTGGCACATATTCCCATTTTCCTCTTGTGGAATGTGTTGGGGAACACAGCAAATGGGTGTCAGCACTATTGAGGTTAGGATGTAATGAGAAATAGCTTATTTGAGGGTAAATCAATGTAAGGTTTACAGCACAGAGTGTTAGTAGTTCACACAGTAGGTAACACTGTAAAAGCCAGACTGTGAGCCTTTATTGAGTAGGTAGTTAAAGATAGTGCCTTTTTTGTTTATTTTGCCCCACCAGACAACAGATCTTTCTGACTGTTCTGTTTCCACTTTTCACCTTCACGTTAGAGTATGCCTTCTTGCCGTAATGCACTTCCTTTCTTTGCTCCCTTCCACATTATGACTGTATCACGCTACCTCTTTCATAGAAGTGGTTACAGGACTTATGTTCCTGTGGGCAAGTATGAGAGCTCCAATTGTTCTGCATCCTTGCCAGTACTTGGTATTGTCACTTTTTTTTTTTTTAAGATTTTATTTATTTTGACAGACAGAAATCACAGGTAGGCAGAGAGGCAGGCAGAGAGAGAGGAAAGGAAGCAGGCTCCCCGCTGAGCAGAGAGCCGGATGCGGGGCTTGATCACCAGACCCCAGGATCATGACCTGAGCCGAAGGCAGAGGCTTTAACCCACTGAGCCACCCAGGTGCCCCGGTATTGTCACTTTTTAATTTTTATACTTTTTCTTGAACATGTAGGAACATTTCATTGGAGTTTTGATCTATACTTCCCTGATTACTAATGGTCATTCGGGTATGTTCCTGAGTACCCATTTAAATCTCTTACTTTTCTGTTGGCGTATGTGTCTTTTTCCTGTTGATTTTCAGGAGTTCTTTATGTTTTTGGTTAGGAGCTCTTTGCTGAATGTTTGTAAAGATCTTCCATTCTGGGGCACCTGGGTGGGTCAGTGGGTTGAAGCCTCTGTCTTCGGCTCAGGTCATGATCCCAGGGTCCTGGGATCAAGTCCCGCATTGGGCTGTCTCCTTGGCAGGGAGCCTGCTTCCTCCTCTCTCTATGCCTGCCTCTCTGCCTACTTGTGATCTCTGTCACATAAATAAATAAAAATATTTAAAGATCTTACATTCTGAGGCTTGCCTTTTGCTCCTTAATGGGGTTCTTAATAAGGAGGAAAGACTAATTTTAATGCAGCTGCATTCATTAATATTTTTCATTTATTGAATTTGCTTTTTTTGGGTCCCATGTTTTAAAAAAATCTCTACCTAGTCCAAGCTCATGAAGATGTTCTTCTACATGTTTTCTTTAGAAACTTTACTGTCTTTGTCTTTTACATCTAGAGTGGTAGTTTACCTGGACTTTTGTGGTTGTATGAGATAGGCTCAGGTTTGTTTGTTTGTTTGTTTGTTTTTTGGTCATAGGTATCCATTTGGCTTACTGTCATTTACTGAAAAGACCATTCTTTCCCTGCTTCTCTGCAGTGCCATATTTCTCATAAATCAAGCATTCCTACATATGTGGATTTGTTTCTCAACTGTTACAGTTCCATTGCTCTATTTGTCTTTCCTTGCTTTAGTACTATCCTGTTTTATTGACTGTAAATTAAAAAAAGGAATATCAGTAATCTGGTGGGGGTGTAGATTTTTAAGCTTTGTCCTTTCCAAGATTGTCCTGGCTGTTCTTGATCTTTGTATATTAAATGTATTTATAATCAGGTTACCAATTCATATAAAATAATCTGCCAGAATTATAATTGAAATTATATTGAATTTGAGGATGAATTTGATAAGATGAATCTGAAAGAGAATTAACATCTTTATAGCATAAGATCTTCAGATCCACTCCATTTTTTGGACTTGTGTTTATTTATTTTTTTTATAAAGATTTTATTTATTTGACAGAGGGAGACACAGCAGGAGAGGGAACACAAGCAGGGGGAGTGGGAATGGTGAGGGAGAAGCAGGCCTTCTGCTGAGTGGGAGGAAGCCCAATGTGGGGCTTGATCCCAAGACCCTGGGATCATGACCTGAGCCTAAGGCAGATGCTTAAAGACTGAGCCACCCAGGCGCCCCGTGTTTATTTTTTTAATTATCTTTTTAAAAAATGTTGTGTTAGTCACCATACAGTACTTAATTAGTTTTTGATGGAGTGTTCCATGGTTCATGGTTTGTGTATATCACCCAGTGCTCATTGCAATATGTACCCTCCTTAATACCCATCACCGGGCTAACCCATCCCCCTGTTCCCCTCCCCTCTGAAACCCTCAGTTTATTTCCTGGAGTCCATACCCTCTCATGGTTCATCTCCTCTTGATTCCCTCCCCCCACTTTTTCCCTTCCTTCTCCTAATGTCTTCCATGCTATTCCTTATGTTCTCTATATAGGTGAAACCACATGATAATTGTCTTTCTCTGCTTGACTTACTTCACTTAGCATAATACTCTCCAGTTCTATCCATGTCAATGCAAATGGTGAGTATTCATCCTTTCTGATGGCTGAGTAATATTCCATTGTATATGTGGACCACATCTTTATCCATTCATTTGTTGAGGGGCATCTCAGCTCCTTCCACAGTAGGCTAGTGTGGACTTTGCTGCTATGAATATCAGGGTACATGTGCCCTTTCTTTTCACTACATCTGTATCTTTGGAGTAAATACCAGTACTGCAGTTGTTGGGTCATAGGGTAGCTCTATTTTTAACCTTTTGAGGAACCTCCATACTGTTTTCGAAAGTGGCTGTACCAATTTATATTCCTACCAACAGTGTGAGAGGGTTCCTCTTTCTCCATATCCTCTCCAACTTTTGTATTTTCCTGCCTTGTTAATTTTTGCCATTCTAACTGACATTGTAAGGTGGTATCTCAGGGTAGTTTTGATTTGAATTTCTCTGATCACAAATGATGGTGAACATTTTTTTCATGTGTCTGCTAGCCATTTGTATGTCTTTTTTAGAGAAATGTCTGTTCTTGTCTTCTGCCCATTTTTGACCCGATGATTCAGTTTTTTTTTAGGTGTTGAGTTGGAGAAGTGAACTTGTGTTTAATGTTTCTACTACACTTTTCTGTTTCTCTTTGTTGTAGTTCATACTTTTTCATTAGATAGTCTCTAGATACATAAACTTTTGTGATAATGTTACAAATAGTGTGTTTTTAAGTTTTCATTTATTTTTTTCCAATACATTGAATTTCTTTTTCTGGCATATTTCCTGCTTCAAACCTCTTGTACAGTGTTCAAGGAGTGGTACTGGAGGGCATCCTTGAATTATTCCCATTCTTACAGACAGAGATTTCAGTGTTTAAACTAGAAGTGATGTTGCTTATAGGTTTTCTATAGCAGTTGTTTATGAAGTTGAGGAAATTTCTCTCTACGCTTTAAAAAAATAGCAATTTTAATTGATATTGAGGTTTATTAAGTGCTTGCCCTGCATAAATTGAATGGACACAGAAAATTCTTTATTCTGTTAATATTGTGAAATACACTGGTTGACATTTGAATGTTGTATATTATTTTTCATTTAAGTCTGGATGTAGTTTCCTAATGTTTTATTTAGGAATTTTGCATCTGTGTTTTTGAGAGAAACTGGTATATGATTTTCTTTTCTTCTAGTGTTAACATATTTTGGTACCAAACTTATCTGGCTTCATAAAGCATTGCTAGATTTACAAATGAAAATTCAGTGTATACTTGGGGCACCTGAGTGGCTCAGTGGGTTAAAGCCTCTGCCTTCGGCTCAGGTCAGATCTCAGGGTCCTGGGATCGAGCCCCGCATTGCGCTCTCTGCTCAGTGGAGAGCCTGCTTCCTCCTCTCTCTCTGCCTGCCTCTCTGTCTACTTGTGATCTCTGAGTAATAAAATCTTTAAAAAAAAAATTCTATGTATACTTATACTAAAAAATAGTTATTGCTTTTCTGGAATTCACAATTAATTTGGCATCATGTATTTTATCTGCCAACATTGCTCATAGGTCAAATTCAGAAATGTTGCATCTCTCTTTTTCTAGAAGAGTTTATGTAAGATTGGTGTTTTCATCCTTAAATGTTTGGTAGAATTCATTAGGGAAGCTGTCTGTGCCCGGAGTTTTGTTAGCTTTAGATCTAAATATTTCATTTTTGGGTGCTCATGTAAATGATACTATTTTTAATTTCAATTAGGATTGTTCATTGCTGGTATATAGGGAAGTGAGTAACTTTTGTACAATAACGTTGTATCCTGCAAGGGTATACAGTCTTTGTTTACTGTATGTTCTTTATTCTTTATTCTTAAAATATGATAGAGGTTAAACATGTACCCCTGATTTTTTAAAACCTAATATAAATGAAGGGTTTAACTACTTTCAGACAAAGCAAGGATGTTAGAATAACACTTACTATCCATTTACTGTTGTTTTTTTTAAGTTTTATGTATTTTGTTATATGTTTTAATTCTGTATACATTTTAAGTCCTGTAAGACATCATTATTATTTTATACTGTCAATATGCATTTAGATTTACTGTCTGTGTACTCTTTCTGTTGCTTTTTATTCCTCTCTGCATTTTCTTCCATCTCATGCCATTTTTCTTATGTTTGAAGGACATCTTAGTTTTTCCTTTTTTGTGGGTGTATTAGCAAAAAATTCTTTTTAAATATGTTTTTGAAGTGTCTTTGTCTCATCTTATTATTTTTCCTAACTTCAGTTTTGAAGAGTATTTTTTTTTTCCTGGAAATAGCATTATAGGTTAAGAAAGTTTACTTTTTTTCATTACTTTGAAGACATTTTCTTCTGGCTTCCATCGTTTCTGGGAAGAAAGCAGCTTTTGTATTTATTTTTGCTCTTAGACTGTAAACCTTTTCCTCTTTGGCTGCTTTTAGGATTTTCTCTTTCTTAGGTTTTCAGAGATTTAACTAATATGTGCCTAAGTGCGGCTTTCTTTTTACTTATCTTGCCTGGAGTTCTTAGGGTTTATTTAATATGTCTCTTAATGTCCATCAATTTTGGGGGAATATTAGTACAGTCCCTTTTTATAAAGGTTGTGTTTTACTCTTTTTCTCTCTTCTAAGTCTGAAATCTAATTACATCTGTGTACTATCTTTCACTCTGTCCCATAAGTCTTTTGGTCAGTATTCCGTTCTTTTGTCTCTCCATGCTTTGCTTGGATAATTTTCTTCTGATTTATTTCATATTCACTAATTCTTTCTTCTTTCTTCCTTTCTTTTCCTTCTTCCCTCCCTCCCTCCCTTCCTTCCTTTCTAGATTTTATTTATTTATTTGACAGAGATAGAGACAGCGAGAGAGGGAACACATACCAGGAGAGAGGGAGAGGAAGAAGCAGGCTTCCAACTGAGCAGGGAGCCTGATGCGGGGCTTGATCTCAGGACCTTTGGGATCATGACCTGAGCTGAAGGCAGATGCTTAATGACTGAGCCACCTAGGTGCCCCTAATTACCTCTTTAGTTAAGTCTAATCTGATGTTAAACCCACCTACAGAGTTCTTAATTTCAGTTTTATTACTCAATTTTTATTTCCATAATTTCACAGTTGAGAGGGTGAGAGGGGTGAGAGAGAGTATAGGTCAAGTCCTATCAAAAAGTTCTGGTGAATACCCCAGACAGTTTCATTTGGGTCCTTGATGGGGTACATTTAAAGAATAAGGGTAAACTGAAAGTAGACCAGCACTCTGAAGAAATGAGGCCCAATTTTGAATCATCTCAATCTTCAACTACAGTAAGATTATCTATATTTTTGCCTAGATGTCTTTCATGAGCAAAAACCAGTTGAACCTCAAATAGATCTCTCAGTGTTTTGTTTCCATTGATCTACTCAGTGAAAAACAATAAGGTATGCCATAAGTAAAAATTGGACTGAAAACCTAGAGAAGAAGACAATAGAACCAGATCCATAGGCAATCTAGATGTTTCAATTACCAGTCAATTTTTTAGAAATATATTATTACATGACATAGTGGGGAGTTTAATCAGAAAAATGGAAACAATAAAATTTACAAGTATTCATTTAGAATTCACATGGATATATTTATAAGTATATAGATAAAATTTTGAACATGATTTTTAGAAGTAATCTTTATTAATGTTTTGTGCCATAATTACAGCAGTATGAATAATTAACTCAGTATAGGTAACATACAGTATTATATTAGTTTGGAAAGTATGCTTTGTGTGATTTCAGTCCTTTGCAATTTATTGATACTTTCTGTGGTAGGCTGACTCTAAGATGGCTCCCTATGATTCCTGCCTCTGCATATTTATGTACTTGTTTACTTCTGTTCCCTCACTTTGAGTGGGATCTGTGATAGATCTTCCTTGACTTATGTTGGGGTTATGTCCCAATAAACCCATAATAAGTTGAATATATCGTTAAGTTGAAAAATACTGTAGGTCGAAAATGCATTTAATACACCTAATCTGCTAAACCACATAGCTTAGCCTAGCCTACTTTAACACTCTTAGAAACTTAGCTTTCATTGGGCAAAATCATTTAACCCAATGCCTGTTTTATAATAAAATGTTGAATATCTCATGTAATTTATTGAATACCATGCTAAAAGTGAAATAACGGTTGTATGTGTACAGAATGGTTATAAGTGTAATCACAACTTTGTGATTATATAGCTAGCTGATTGGGAGCTGCAGTTTGCTGCCACTGCCTGGCTTCACAAGAGAGTATTACACTGCATACCACTAGGTCAGAAAAAGATCAAAATTCAGAATTTGAAACAGAATTTCTACTGAATGTGTATTGCTTTTGCACTATTATAAAAATCAAAAAATTGTAAGTTGAATTATCTTAACTTGGGGACTGTTTATACAGTAAAGTGATGAGATATCATTTCTTTGATTAAGTTACATAGGATTTAACTTTGTCTTGCTGGAGACTTTCTTGTTGGTTTTGATGAAGCAAGTTACCATGTTGGTGAGGAATAATGGCAAAGAGCTCCAGCAGCCCAAAAGTAATGGAATCATCCCCAAAACCATATAAAGGAGCCTGGAAGTGGGGCTCCTTGTCCTCACTGCAACATCAGTTGCAGCCTTGTGAGAGACTCTGAAGCAGAGATCCCAACTAAGTCAAGCCTAGGTTGCTGACCAGCAGAAACTATGAGATAACCGGTATTTATTGTTTTAAACTGCTGAGTTTGTGGTAATTTGTTACACCACAGATAACTAATACATTGCTTAATGACCTAATTTGTGATCCAGTTTGTTTATTGTTTTCTGTGTTTTTAGAAATATGTTCACTTTGGGGTGACTGGGTGGCTCAGTGGGTTAAGCCTCTGCTTTCAGCTGAGGTCATGATCCCAGGGTCCTGGGATCAAGCCCCGTATGGGGCTCTCTGCTCAGGAGGGCGTCTGCTTCCTCCTTCCCCCTGCCTGTTTCTCTGCCTATTTGTGATCTCTCTCTCTCTCAAATAAATAAATAAATAAGATCTTAAAAAAAAAAAAAAAAAAAGAAATATGTTCACTTTGGGTGTTGGTATTTTGGCTGTAGTATTTCACATATATCCATTGGATTAAGTATTTTATTTACTTATTTTTAAAAAGATTTTGTTTATTTATTTGACAGAGAAAGAGAGAGAGAGAGAGATCACAAGTGGGCAGAGAAGCAGGCAGAGAGAGAGGGGGAAGCAGGCTCCCAGCTGAGCAGAGAGCCCAACGAGGGGCTCTATCCCAAGACCCTGAGATCACAACCTGGGCCGAAGGCAGAGACTTAACCCACTGAGCCACCCAGGGGCCCCTGGATTAAGTATTTTAAATTGTTCAGGTCTCCTAAATCTTTACTTATTTTTGTTTGTGTGTTCCATCAGTTACTGAGCGTGGTATATTAAAATCTCCTGCAGTGATTGTGGTTTTGTTAATTTTTATGGGTGATGCTATTCATTTGTGCATTCTAGGCTGTATTACTAGATATATGCAAATACAGAATTATTATAACTTCTTAGCAGACTGAAACTTTCCCCTTATAATTTTCTTTTTCTTTAGGAAAGTTTTTGACTTTATAGTCTGTTTTGTTTAATTTTAATACAGGTACACCAGTTTCTTTTGGGCAGTGTTTTCTTGGTATATCTTTTTTTACCTTTTATTATTAACCTTTCTATGTTATTATATTTTAATGTATCACTTTGTGATAACATATAGCTGGTTGGTGAGTCATCTGTAACCTTTATAATCTTTGCATTTCAAGTTTATCATTTTCAATGTCCAGATTTAATGTAATTACTCACATGTTTAAGGTGAAATGTATGATATGTGCTTTGAAATGTTCTGTTTTCCCTCTTCTGTTACATTGGTTTTTTTTTTTTTTCTTTAAGATTTTATTTATTTATTTGACAGACAGAGATCACAAGTAGGCAGAGAGGCAGTCAGAGAGAGAGAGGAAGGGAAGCGGGCTCCCCACTGAGCAGAGAGCCGGATGCGGGGCTTAATTCCAGGACCCTGGGATCATGACCTGAGCCAAAGGCAGAGATTTTAACCGACTGAGACACCCACGTGCCCCTACATTGGTTATTTTTGTTACTCCTTCATATCCCTTTCCTCTTCCCATTGGTAATTACATTCTCTTTAAAATCTAATGGCAAATTTCTTTGGAAATCAGACAATGGTTATTTGACTTATCAAATTCTAAAATTAATACATTGTAAGGATCTTACAACCATTGATTTTCCATTTACATTTCTCCCAACTTACATTGTATTTTTTGTGAGGTACTTTAGTTTTGTAGAAAAATTTTAAACTTCACAAATTATTGGTATCATTGTTTTATGAAATCGGTTTTCATTTAGATTTACCTGCATTGCCCCCCATTTTCTTTTTTCCATCTTTGCCTTCAATTTGGGATCCTTTTCCTTTTGCTGTAGTATATACTGTAGAGTTTGCATTAGTGCAGATCTGATGGGGCAAACTCTTCCAGGCTTAGTGTGACGGAAAATATTTTTCCCTTCCTTTATTCTTGAAAAATATTTTCCCTGGGTATGAAATGATAGGTTAATTATTATTTTCCTTTAGAATATCAGTTGAAGATATCATTCCATTATCTTCTGGCCTTCTTTGTTTCTTTTCTTTTCTTTTCTTTTTTTGCCTTCTTTGTTTCTGATAGGAAGTTAGTGGCTATCCTAACTGCCATTTCTTTGATTGTACTCTGCCCTTTTCCTCTGGCTTTTTTTTTTTTTTTCTTTTTTTTTTAAAGAGAGAGAGAGAGACAGAAGTTAATCGAGAAAGAGCATGGAAATGTTGGGGGAGGGGAAAGAAAGGAGGAGAGACAAAGAATCTTGAGTAGGTTTCACACTTAGCACAGAGCCCTAAGGGCTTGATGTCACGACCCTGAGATCATGACTTGAGGTGAAATCAAGATTCAGATGCTTAACCAACTGAGCCACCCAGCTGCCCTTTGCTTGCTTTATAATTTAAAAAAAATAATTGGGGTGTAATTTGCATAAAATGCACAATTTATATACAGTGATATTACTTTAAGAGTTCAGTTCAACTAACTGATGTGTGAATATCATGTTTTATTGATGGCTTTTTCTGAATGGTAGGCATTTTGATGGTGATGTCTAGATGTTTGACTGAGACTAATCTTCAAGGAATCTTGGCCCAGTATGTCTAAGATTTGCAGTCACTCAAACACTGGTCAAAATCTAGATAATCTCTTTAAATATTGGCCATTTCACTTTTAACTTTGGTTGGCAGGAAGTTTTCTCCTCTACCGTTTTTTTCTCTTTAGTTTCGCAAATGTACTATTTTTTTTTCTACCTTTATAATACATTTGCACATGCAGTTTTCTCTACCTCAAACATTCCTTGCCCAGTTTTTAAAATAACTGGGTGTGTCTGTTGGGTCTTAACAAATATTTAACCTCTTTAGATGGATTTTCTTGATCACAGATATTTTTGTCATAGCACTGTGTTCTTTTCCTCTGTATTGCTTAGTTTAGTGTGTGGTTTTGCTCATCATTTGCCAGTTTTCCAACTGTCTTGTGCTCTGTTCTGAGTTATAGGGCTGACCCACATAAGATACATTCCCCCAAGCTCTCTTTCCATCTGGCTTTAGCCATCATCTTATGATAGGAAGTGTGAAGAGATTGGAGAGTGAGGCTATTTCTACTCTTCTACTGTTTCTGTGGAGTCTCCTGTAGTGATTCCATTTCTTGTGTGTCTCTGGCTCCTTCCAGAGTTCCATCTTTTGCTGGGCAGCCTCTCTTCCATGGTCCCCAGTCCTACTGGCTGGCCTTGGCTTATAGACTCTATTAATATACTTTCTTCCTTGGTATCTCCACCCTTTAGAGTAGTAGAGACTTCCTGTTGTTGCTTATTGTTAGGTGCCTGACATAGATTTTTTAAAAAATTGAAGTAGAATTCACATAACACATGCTTAACCATGTAGAAGTATACAATTCAGTGGTCTTTAGTGTACTCCCCAGTGGGTTGCATTTACCAGCTCTTGCTTCAACACTTTTTCATTACCCATAAAAACACCCAGGCCCATGAAGTAATCACCCCTCCCCGCCCCTCCCTTCCCCAGCCTCCTTCCACCTCCTGGTAACCTTGAAATCTGCTTTCTGTCTCTGTGGATTTTCCTATTGTGATATATTATATAAAAGGAATTATACAATTGTGTGAGCCTTCTTAGCATAATGTTTTCAACCTTTTTAGTTCTTCCAATATTCTTAAAAGTAGTTTTTCCTTATCTAAGTCCCTTTATTGATCTGTCTGGTGTTAGTTACTTTTCCTTGTTGGAAACTGATGAGATATTTATTTATATGCTCACTGTTTACTTACTACCTGTAAATTTCTTAGTTTCTAAGTTGCATAAGGGCGGAAACCAGGTCTGATGTTTGTTTGGTATGAGAGAAATTTTTTTTCAAAGATTTTATGTATGTATTTGAGAGAGAGTGAGGGCAATAATGTGGGGTGGGGGTAGAGGAAGAGGGATAAGCAGACTCCCCACTGAGCAGGAAGCCTGATGTGGGGCTTAATCCTAGGACCCTGAGATCATGACCTGAACCAAAGGGAGACACTTACCTGAATGAGCCACCCACGTGCCTGGTATCAGAGAAATTTTTATAGAGTGCTGAGGAAGATTAGAGATCACAGAAGGATTATTAGAGACCTTACCTTAGTTAAGTGGTCTGCCATATATACATTACTAATTGTTTTTTACCTGCTTTTGATAAGAACTCTGTATTAAAAAATGTTATCAATTAACCAATATAAGCATCTGCTAATTAAGTATTTTTAAATTATTATTGACATTTTAGGGAGGAATTACTTTCTCAGAGAATATTTATTTTAATTCTCCTTCCCTTCTTTTTTTCTTTATTTCTTGGCAGAAATCTTTTTTTACTGCATTTTGTTTTATTGTGATAAAACATATATAACATAAAATTTATCATCTTAACCTTTTTTTTTTTTTTAAGATTTTATTTATTTGTCAGAGAGAGAGAGAGAGAAAGAGCACAGGCAGACAGAATGACAGGCAGAGGCAGAGGGAGAAGCAGGCTCCCTGCTGAGCAAGGAGCCCGACGTGGGACTCGATCCCAGGACGCTGGGATCATGACCTGAGCCGAAGGCAGCTGCTTAACCAACTGAGCCACCCAGGCGTCCCTCATCTTAACCATTTTAAAGTGTATAGTTTGACATTGTTAAAAGTATTCACATTGCTGTGTAACACATCTCCAGAACTTTTTCATCTTGCAAAACTGAAACTTCATACTAATTAAACCATGACTATCTGTCTCCCCCTCCACTACCCCACCTGCCCTGACCCTGCCTGGTAACCACCATTCTACTTTCTGTTTCTCTGAATTTGACTACTGTAGATACCTCAGGTAAGTGGAATCATACAGTATTTGCTTTTTTGGACTTACTTCACTTAGCATAATGTTCTCCAGGTTTATCCATGTTGCAGCCTGTGACAGGATTTTTTTCCTTTCTGAGGCTGAATAATATTCCCTTTTATGTATATAATGCATTTTCCTTATCCATTCATTCACCAGTGGTGATTGGGTTGCCTCCACCTCGTGACTGTTGTGATAATGCTGCTGTAGAAACATGGTATGCAAATATTTTTTCGAGACCCTGCTTTCAGTTCTTTTGGATGTATACACAGAATTGGAATTACTAGATCGTATGTTAGTTCTGTTTTTAATTTTTGAGGACTGTCCTTACTTTTCCCATAGTAGTTTACAGTTTTACAGTCCATTAATAGTGCACCAAATCCTTGCCAACACTTTTTAATTTATTAATTAATTTTTGTGGTAGCCTTCCTAATGGGTATGAGGTGATATCTCATTGCAATTTTGATTTGCATTTCTCTGATGATTAGTGATGTTGAGGGTCTTTTCATATGCTCATTGGCCATTACTATATCATCTTTGGAGAAATGTCTGTTCAAGTCCTTTGCCACTTTTAAATTGAATTATTTGATCTTTTGTTATTGAGTTGTAGAATCAGAAGTATGATTTGCAAATATTTCCTCTGATTTTATAGGTTTTTTTTTCCCCTCTGTTGATTGTGTCCTTTGATGCACAGAAATTTTACTTTCATGTATCCTCCCTCTTTGGCCTCCTTTTGGCTTTTGTTGCTCATGTTTTAAATGTGATAGTTAGGAAATCATTGCTAGATCCAGTCTTACAAAGCTTTTCCTCTATGTTTTTCCCTAGGAGTTTTATGGTTTTGGTGACTATGTCTCTTCTTGTTCATTCTTTTATATCCAGCACCTTGACCCCTTTCCTCATACAGGTAAACTTTGAGTTAAGCAGATTGCCCTCCATTATATGGGTGGGCTTCATCCAAACAGTGGAGGGCCTAATAGAACAAAAGATTGGCTTCCTGAGCACGGAGGAATTCTTTAGTAGATGGCCTTCATACTTGAACTGCAAGTTTTCAGTTCCTTAGGTTTTCAGCCTGCTGGCTCATCCTATAGATTTTGAACTTTCCAGCCTGCATAATTGGATACACCAATTCCTTAAAATAAATCCCTTTCTTCTTCTCCTCCCTCTCCCTCTTCATACATATATATATATACATGCACATACCATGTTAATTCTGTTTCTCTGGGGAATGCTGAAGAATATAAAATTATTTAGCTCAGCCTCTTTATTTTTACAGATTTGATAACTTAAAGGCCCAAAGAGATGAAGAAATTAGCCAAGGTCGAAGAACAAGTTATTGAAAAAACCAGGTCATGAACCCATTTCCTGACTTCCAATTTAACACTCTTATTACCTGAAATTGCATGCCCAGAGCATCAAAACCAAATTGAAAAGCTCAGCTTCTCCTACTTCAAATAAAAAATAAGCATATTGACTACTTTTCATACATTAGGTCTTATCCAAAGCAGTCTGCATCCTTTTTTTCTCATCAATTCTCACATCCACCCTAGGAAATGTGTTAGTATCACCTTCCATTTTGTATATTGACTTGCCTAAAATGACAAATTTTGTCAATGATAGACATCTTATCTGAACCTAGATCTCTAAAACTCTAGAACTGGAATTATTAATTACTGTATTGCATTCTCTCTATATATTTATTTTGTTCCTGTCCCCAGTGATAGTGAGCAGTGAAGAAAAGATTTGGGTGTTCAGTTTTTGATTCTCATCAGCCTGGAGCCTTTTCCTTTCTTTGGTTTAGCAGGATGGTAAATGATTCATACTACTTACATTTAGGCCTTAATTATTTGTGATCCCTTATCTTCTGTTAATTGTGATTCTTTTCTGAATGGAAATGTCTGTGCTGTTATCTAATTATTAGTACCCAAGACATTTCCAAAGTGGACACGGATTAATTTACCATGAAATTATGTGCCCTGGACTCATGTATTTTCTCCAGTAACTATTACTATCTAGTTAGTAACTATTACTATCTTTCTTCTCCATCTTCCTTTCAGACTAGTAACTATTACTATCCAGTAACTATTACTATCTTTCTTCTCCATCTTCCTTTCAGACTTTCTGCTGGTAGCAGTGAAAGAAGTGGAGGAGTGTGAGGGTAGTGGTGTGAGGAGGGTGTTAGAGCTTTTCAACAATGTGTCAGTCAGATGGTAGTCAATCAGTAAAGGATCAACAATTCAGAATTGGAAAGAACCTGAATTTTAGTAGTGCTGATCTTGTACAAATTTCTCAAATTTATTGAGTTTGAGAAATTGTCCTGCAAATCTGTTGTATAGCAGATTGAGAACAATTTTGTCTTGTCATTCCTTAGATATTTGGAGCATTAGATCCATAGCTTTCCTTCAGTCTTCAAGAAATCACTCAGCTCTAAGTGCTATGGTTACTGCCAAGAAGTAATGCATGGCTTTTGTCTGTGCGAGCTTAAGACTCTGAGGACAAAAAACACAGAGATAGGGAAAAAAGCATAAATATTATGAGGCAAAATATATGTGTAACTAAGTGTCTTCAAGTAAGTTTAGGCAATAAAAATTGAGAGAGTGTGAGAATGATTGAGAATGCTGGGAGATTGAAGGGAAACTTGAGGTGGGCCTTGTGATTGGCTAGAGTGGATGAATCTAGCTGCTTTTAAAATAAAAATAAGAATTTGTTGTACATGTCTAAATATAAGATGATTCTCATTTTTTAGTGATAAGATAATGAAAATATTTTGATCAGCCTGAATATGTAAACTTTTTCTTAAGCTTGTGTAAGAAATAGACATTAACTTTAGCTTATTAAGTTATACATACAGATTTAAAATTATGTAATATAAAATGTTGCCTTAGAGTATTATCTTTTTTCTACTTGCTTCATGAAACATTATTCAAACCTTTCACATGTATTTTAAACACTAGTGTCTTTTTTTTTAAAATTTTTAATTTCTTTTCAGCATAACAGTATTCATTGTTTATGCACCACACCCAATGCTCCATGCAGTCCATGCCCTGTCTAATACCCACCACCTGGTTCCCCCAACCTCCCACCCCCACCCCTTCAAAACCCTCAAGATTGTTTTTCAGAGTCCATAGTCTCTCATGATTCATCTCCCCTTCCAATTTCCCTCAACTCCCTTCTCCTCTCCATCTCCCTATGTCCTCCATGTTATTTGTTATGCTCCACAAATAAGTGAAACCATATGATAATGGACTCTCTCTGCTTGACTTATTTCACTCAGCATAATCTCTTCCAGTCCTGTCCATGTTGCTACAAAAGTTGGGTATACATCCTTTCTGATGGAGGCACAATACTCCATAGTGTATATGGACCACATCTTCCTTATCCATTCGTCCGTTGAAGGGCATCTTGGTTCTTTCCACAGTTTGGCGACCGTGGCCATTGCTGCTATAAACATTGGGGTACAGATGGCCCTTCTTTTCACGACATCTGTATCTTTGGGGTAAATACCCAGGAATGCAATTGCAGGGACATAGGGAAGCTCTATTTTTAATTTCTTGAGGAATCTCCACACTGTTTTCCAATGTGGCTGCACCAACTTGCATTCCCACCAACAGTGTAAGAGGGTTCCCCTTTCTCCACATCCTCTCCAACACATGTTGTTTCCTGTCTTGCTAATTTTGGCCATTCTAACTGGTGTAAGGTGGTATCTCAATGTGGTTTTAATTTGAATCTCCCTGATGGCTAGTGATGATGAACATTTTTTCATGTGTCTGATAGCCATTTGTATGTCTTCATTGGAGAAGTGTCTGTTCATATCTTCTGCCCATTTTTTGATATGATTGTCTGTTTTGTGTGTTGAGTTTGAGGAGTTCTTTATAGATCCTGGATATCAACCTTTTGTCTGTACTGTCATTTGCAAATATCTTCTCCCATTCCGTGGGTTGCAAAGGAAACAGTCAACAAAACACTAGTGTCTTCTTCACTAACCAGAGTTAGTTTCCCAATTATTCAGAGCACATAATCTTAATTTTTGTTTAAGTGGTTTGAGATAGAGCATTTAAAATATCTGGATATGGTACTTTTCCTGGGAATTTTAATCTCAAGTCATAAGAACTCATTCTATTCATGAGCTCTACCATGAAACCCTTTCAAACCCAGTCTTTAACAAGCTTATTTATAATGGCATCTAAAGTTTTAATTGTGAAATTATTATTCCTCCCCCTCCTCCTTTGCCTAATTAGAAAGTCTGTGCTGAAGTTCTTTGCCATCTTTTTAAGCTGATCTCATCAGGGAACCTGTTTTCAGTATCCAAAACTAGTATTGCCTGAAATAGTTTTAGACTCTATATCTTTTGTAAACAGTTTTTTCTTCTTCAAAAATAAAATAGTTTTAAGAACTCAACTATAGGGTAATTTCCTTTTTCCTTTGGGACACTTTTGGAAAAAGAACTTTGCCATATATGCAGTGTCATCATCTAAAGTGGATCAGAGTATTACAAGGGAGCAAGGTGGTGAGGTGAGTGAGGTGAAGGATATGGCTGAGTTAGAATGGAGAGTCTAGAACAGTGTGTATAGACACATCCAATATAGATGTTATTATCCTTATGTGGGTATTTCCATTTAAATTAAATGGTTAATTTAATAATTACATTAATCATTAAATGATAATTCAGTTCCTTGGTCACACTGGCAATACTTGAAGTGATCGATAGCCACATGGGGATAGTGGCTAGTGTATTATGCAGTGCAGATATAAATTATTTCTATCATTTCAGAAAGTTCTTTTGGGTAGCTATAGTCTGGAAGGTGTCTATAACCTCAGTAATTTAATGAGTTCATGTCTAGGAATGATCATACTGATGGTAATCATCAACCTTCTCTCCTTACCGATAGTTTATCACCCCAGTCAGCACCTTCCCTTCACTCATACAGACACAGATCAAAGATGCATTAATATCTCAGTTTCTAAAATAGAATTACTGATCCTAGGATATTAGTATTGTTAGTATAGTACAGAGCTTTATACTATGTTCATCTGAAACACAAGGTATACCCTTTCCTTATGTTGTTGTCAAGGAAAAAAAAAATCCAAATTGCTTTGTAGTGAAAAGATCATGACTTCTGGGAGTCAGAGAGGCCTGAATTTGAATGTTACTCTGTATGATCTTGGATAAACCACTTATTCTCCCAGAATGTCATTTTTTTCTTTTTTTATATTAACATAAAATGTATTATTTGTTTCAGGGATATAGTCTGTGAATCATCAGTCTTAGACAATTCATAGCACTCACCATAGCACATACCCTCCCCAATGTCCATTACCCTGTCACCCCATCCTTCCCACCCCACTCCCCTCCAACAACCCTCAGTTTGTTTTCTGAGATTAAGGTTCTCTTATGTTTTGTCTCCCTCCCGTCCCATCTTAACTTCATTTTTCCTTCCCTTCTCTCATGACCCCCCGCTGTGCCTCTCAAATTCCTCATATCAGTGAGATCATATGATAATTATCTTTCTTTGATTGCAGAATGTCATTTTCTTCATCACGCTTGCTTCATGGAGTGAGGATTAAATGAGACACATACTGATGTGTGATTTATTTTACATAGTTCCTTGCACATGTTGCTTCCTTCCCTCTTCGTTCCTCTAAGTCCAAAAGGCATCTAATTCACTTTATATTAATTAATTCTAATTAATTCACTTAATACTTCCATTCATAAATTTACCAGAAGATATTTTTTGAGCATTTACTATAAGCAAATATTTCATCTCAGTGGTAGGAGTATAGCAGTGAACCAAAACAGGTAAGAACCTCTGTCTTCATGGTGCTTACATATTCATAGGAGACAAACTACAAATGATATAAATAGGTAACATAGTGTGTCAGAAAGTGACCATTTTTTTAAATGTTTTATGTATTTATTTGAGAGAGAGAGAACACAAGCATGAGCGCAGGGTGAGGGGCAGAGGGGGAGGCAGACTGCCTGTTGAGAAGGGGGCCTGATGCAGCACTCAATCCCAGAACTCCAGGATCATGACCTGAGCCGAAGGCAGATGCTTAATCAACTGAGCCACCCATGTGCCCCAGAAATTTATCATTTCTAAGGGGGGGGAAGAATCAAAAAGGGAAGGAGGATAAAAGTTTGTTCGGTGGGTGTCTGTAGTTTTCTAAAAAAGGTGGGTAGGTGACAATTGAATAAAGACCTGGCGGAAGGGAGTTAGTGAATGTATCATGTATCTGGGGGCAAGACCCCATTTCAGGCAGGCGAAATAGTAACTACAATTACCCTGAAGTGGGAAATTGGGGTTCCATTTTCCAGGAACATCAAGAAGACAAGTGCGGCTCAGGAAAAGAGGAGGGGGTGAAGTTAGAGATTATAGGAGAGAGGGAGCAATAAGGCATATTAAGGATATCATTTTTTTTTTTAAAGATTTTATTTATTTATTTGACAGACAGAGATCACAAGTAGGCAGAGAGGCAGGCAGAGAGAGAGAGAGAGAGGGAAGCAGGCTTCCTGCGGAGCAGGGAGCCCGATGCGGGGCTCGATCCCAGGACCCTGAGATCATGACCCGAGCCGAAGGCAGCAGCCCAAACCACTGAGCCACCCAGGCGCCCCTCATTTTTTTTTAAATCTCAGAGTAAAAGTGGAAGATTTTGAGTAAAGGATTGACATGGTCTGACTTATATTTTAGTATTCATTATGGCCACTCTGATGGGAATACACTAAAGATGAGCAAGGGCAATGCAAGGAAATCAGGAGGCTCTTGCAGTAATACAGGAGAGAGAAGATGGAGGCTTCATATAGCACATAGCTGTGCAATGTGATTAAATTCTGAATGTGTTTTAGCATTTTAACTGTCAGAACTTTTGAATAAATGAGAAGGAGGAAGTCAAGGATGACATCAAGAGTTTTGACTGGATGAACTGGAAGAATGGTGGTGTCATTTATTGAGATAGAGACACTTTTCTATATTCTACTTAATGTATTCTTATTTTTCCTCCTCACTTCCCAAGGAGGAAGGAAGCTCCTCCTTGGGGCTGCTTTGTCCATGTGTTATCCACAATACCTTAGCACATTTCTTCTTCTTTTTAAAATTAGTACAGAGTAATTGCAAGCTACTTTCCTGAATTAAGTTGATTTTAGATGTTCCGTCAACCCCCAAATGGGAACAGCCATATTTAGGACTGCTACTAACAAGGAAGAGTGTTTTCCTTGTGTTGATGCTTGTAACAGAGCAGATCTGGCTTGTTAGCTTCCCTTTAATACTGGAGTATCTGCCTCCATAAATGCTTCATACTGCTAACCTTCAGACATTTCTATCTTTTTTAGGTTTTTCGCTTATAATCTGAATCTAGAAAAGGCAGATCAGTTGGCAGTTTTACCCTTTCTCTTCTTACATTCATTGATTAAAGCAGAAGGCAATAAATATACTAAGCGGAGAAGAGAGGGATGAGTAGGTCTTTATGTGATGCTAACCAAAGTCTTAAGTACCATGTTTCCTCAGGAGGGGCAAAGAACCTGGGGAAGGGAAGTAAGTGACTGTCACAGAAACCAACTTTTTTTTTAAAAAAAAAAGATTTTATTTATTTATTTGACAGAGATCACAAGTAGACAGAGGCAAGCAGAGAGAGGGGGGGGAAGCAGACTCCCTGCTGAGCAGAGCCGGATGTGGGGCTCAATCCCAGGACCCTGGGATCATGACCTGAGACAAAGGCAGAGGCTTTAGCCCACGGAGCCACCCAGGCGCCCCAGAAACCACCTTTTCTAATTTTTGCTTTTAGTAAATGATATCTTGGTTGCCAGATCCTTTTGATCCTAGCTATATGGTTTTCCTAGTTTGCTCTTTGGTTTTCATTCATAGATATTTACTTGACAAGGGTAAGTCTCTTGGTACCATTATTTTTCTTCAGATCTGCCTTGTGTTTCTTTGTCCTTAATTTGGTCTGCACCAGTCCTGATGCTGCATGTTGAGCTATTTTGATAGTGATTTCTACTTGGAAGGACTCAATGAACATTTTTTGCATTTAACTGAAAACAGATTGTGGATGGTTATATTTCTTAAATTGTTCTGCTGTTTTCTTTACCTGAAGGGGAAAAAATCAAATTAGAACTTACTAAAACTAAATATTTGGCTCTTAGGAGCTCTTTAAGGGTTACCAATTGTACTTTTACTACATAAATAAATAGCAATAGATTGATTTTAAAAAAACAGGTTAAAAATTTAAGTTTGGGATTGTAGGGCTTTTGAAATACTCACTTTTCTTGTACTTGTACTTTCTTGTAAGTTGTCTGCAAAAGATAAGTGTTGTGAGTGGAAAGATTTCTCTTTTTTTATAGAGTCTATTCCTTTTTTCAGAATTTTGTGATTAAAAACTATTTGTGATTTTAAACAAGAATAAATCTTGTTATGACAAACATAGGTGGATTTAGACGATATAATGCTAAGTGAAATAACTTAGAGAAAGACAAATACCATATGATCTCACTTATTGTAGAATTTAAGAAACAAAAGAAAGGAAGAGAAACAAAAAAAGCAGACTCTTAAATATAGAGAATAAACCTATTTATCAGAGGAAAGGTGGGGGTCATTAAGAGTATACATACTGTGGTGAGCACTGAGTAATGTATAGAATGTTGAGTGAACCATATTGTATACCTGAATGTATACATACAATAAAGTACAGTGTTACAGTAATATAACACTGTACTTTAATTATATTGGAATTAAAAAAAAGTAAAAAAAAATCTTGTTATGACGAGCCTGCCTTCCTGCCTACTTGTGATCTCTGTGTCAAATAAATAAAAAAAATCTTTTTAAAAATTAAAAAAAAAAAAACAATGGGTTTTTGGCTTAAGAGCCTCTACGCCTCACTTTGAGCATATTTAATAACGTGAGATTCTGAAGGATCTATGCCTTTAGATAACTTCTATGCCTATATCTATGTCTTTAAGTAACTTCTAGAATAATAAATGGTTTGGGGGAATTAATAGATTATATATGTAATGTCAGAATAAAGTATTTTGTATAGGATCTCTAAATATTTAAAGTTGTTCCCAAACCTTGCTGTGCATAAGAATCACTTGAAGAGTTCGGGAGATTAATTAATAGATTAATACATTAATACATTAATCTATTAATCTGGACCCCAATCCAGACTACCTGAATTTTAATCACTGGGAGCAGGAATTTAATATATCTGTCTTTCTAGCCTAGTACAAGGCAGACATTTATGCACCAGTGGTATATAGTATGTAACAGAATAGCCTAAAACAAAAACAATATGTGATAAGGATGAATAATTATGGTGGCTAACATTTGTGGAGTACTTTTGTATTATTTCATTTAATTGTTATAACAAACAATCTTGTATATTAAGTTGGTATTATTACCTCCTGTTTGTAGATGGGGAAACTAAATCTTAGAGTACTTCATTTAACGTGGTCAAAGTCACACAGCTAATGAGCACGTGATAAAACCAGGATTTGAAAACAGATCTGCAAGACTACAGGACATAGAACATCCCATAGTTGACCCCATTAAATTATAGTAGATTATAGATCAGAGAAAACTAAATACTGAATATGAATTGTTACTGTAGGGGTCTTTTTCCTTAAAAAATACATAAAAATTAATGTTTGTATGCCATCTCCTTTTTACACATTTTCTATTAATGACAATAGGTTATCGTAGTTGGTGAATTCCCTAAGGGCCAGTTTCACTTTTAAAAATTTGGCTAATGCATATATGTAACTGTAACTGAGATTTGTATTGAGGCTCACATGTCTATATCTATTCCTCCTACTTCTCTGATACTTCTATTTAATATTTTCTCTGATTTTACTTTTCCTACATACTTCTGAAATATTGACATTTCAGAAGTTCCATCATGAGGCTTTTCTTCACACTATTTCCTCATTTCAGATAAACTTAATCCACTCTTAAGACTTCTGCAAAGATGGGGCACCTGGGTGGCTCAGTGGGTTAATGCCTCTGCCTTCGGCTCAGGTCATGATTCCCGGGTCCTGGGATCGAGCCCCACATCGGGCTCTCTGCTCAGCAGGGAGCCTGTTTCCTCCTCTCTCTGCCTGCCTCTCTGCCTACTTGTGATCTGTCAAATAACTAAATAAAATCTTTAAAAAAAAAAAAAGACTTCTGCAAAGACTTTTAAAAATATGGTTTTATAACATATAACATGGAATGTATCATCTTAATTATTTTTAAGTATATAGTTCAGTAGTGTTAAATATATTCACATTGTTGTGAAACAGATCTTCAGAATGTTTTCATCCTGCCAAACTGAAACTCTAAACCCATTAATCTACAACTTTCCCTTTTCCCTCCTCCCAGCTCCTGGTAACTACTATTCTACTTTCCGTTTCTATGAATTCCACTATTCTACGTACTTCATATGAGTAGAATCATTTGGTATTTTTTATTTTTTGACATTTGCCATTTTTTGACTTATTTCACTTACCATAATGTCCTCGAAATTTATCCATGTTATAGCCTGTAATGGTATTCCTTCTTTTTAAAAGCTGAATACTATTCCATTGTATGTATACACTACATTTTCTTTATCCATTGCTGTTAATGGGCATTTGGGTTGTTTCTACCTCTTGGCTGTTGTGAATTGTGCTGCTGTGAATTTTGTTGTACAAACATCTCTCTGAATAACTTGCTTTCAGTGATTTTGGATATATACCTAGAAGTGAGATTTATGGATCTTTTGGTAGTTTAATTTTTTCCAAACACTTTTTTTTTTTTTTTTAAAGAAAGAGCATGTGGGGGTAGAGAGGGGCAGGGGAAAGGGACAGAGACAATCTTAAGCAGCCTCCTTGCCAGTGTGGAACATGAAATCAGACTTGATTTCATGACCCTGAGATCACGAACTGACCCTAAATCAACAGACATTTAACTGAGCCACCAAGCACCCCTTTCCAGATATGTTTAAAGTAGATGACTCGTGACTCCAAAACTTGATATCTTGATCTCACACATTTTAGATTCTTAACAGTCTATAGGACATCTCTTTATGCATGTCCTGTATGTACTTCAAAATCAGCATGCCTAAAACTGAAGGCCTCAGATCTTACTGTTCTCACCAGCTTGTCCCTTTGCTCATGTTCTTGGGTTCATGGTATACATTCATTTATTCATTTATGTATTCAATCAATATATGTTAACTCACACTGCTTAGGGATGAGGTACAGTTAGTGTTGAGGACACATCAGTGAACAAAATAAAGTCATTTGGATCTCACATTCTAGTGAGGCAAGACAGATAACAAAGAAGGAGACAAATAGGTAGAGTGTCATGGCTAGAGGAATTCTCTTTTAGATAGAACGACTAGGGAAGATCTCTCTGATATGGCCTTTGACTAGAAACCTGACTGAAGTGAGGGGGAGAGATATGTGGATATCTAAAGGACGGGCATTGCAGGCAGAGGGAAGAATAAGTATAAGCAGTTTAATATGGGAGCATATTTTACTTGTTTAAGAAATTGTAAGGAAATCAGATTAACTAGAGTAAGTGAACCTCAGGGGTGGTGGAAGAAGATGATGTCAGAGAAGGAGCTGGAGCCAGCTAATGTAGTCTTTAAAGTCAGAATGAGGTCTTTGACCTTTACTCTGATAATATGGGAAGGCATTAGAGTAGGATTTTGACTTAACGTTTGTAAGTACCATGCTGGCTTTTGTGTGAACATGCAGTAAGCAAGTGGGGCAAAGATAGAAGCAGGTAGACAGGTTTGGGGACCATTGAAATACCAATTCAGAGGAGGGATGGTGGTTTAGACTGGGGTGGTAATAGAAAAGATTGGTCAGATTCTACATTTTAGAGGTAGAATAAAGAATTTCTTATAGGTCAGATGTGGAATGTAAGAGAAAGGAATTGAGGATGACTATATGATTTTTGACTTGAGCTATGGAATTTTGAATTGCTTACCAGTTGTGTTGATTGGGAGGAGTGGAGCAGAAGTGGCCTTTCAGTCACCCAAACCAGAAGCCTAGGCATCAATAACTTTCTCTTTTCAGTTTGTATTTTGCAGTGCTGACCAAATGATATTCCTGAAAGGCAAATTTCAGTTGTAGCAGTTGCCTGCACATTATCTTCAGGTTAAATAAAACTTGAAATACCTGTATTTGTATTGATTCTCATAATTTAACTCTTGCTTACTTTCCAACTAGCTCATCCTTGCTGCTTCCTGACCCAAACCTTTGCTGAAGCCGCACAAAGCTACTTTCCATTTCCGGAACAGACTTACTATAAATAAATATACAGACAGACAAAAAATACCCACCCCACCGACTGCTCTTACTTTGCTTTTTACCCCAGAAGAGCCCTGCTTTAACACTTGGTTAAAATATCACACCTTCTTCCCAGCTTTTTTTCCCCGGTATTCAAATTACTTCCATTCTTTTGCCTCCATAGAGTATCTTATATATTCCTCTATTGAAGTTTATAGTAAATGGAAGGAAGAGTCATCAGCTTTTGAATCATACAGTAGAGTACTTGAAGAAGGCTTAGGAAAGGGTTATCACAGTGATTAACATTCTTGGAAAGTAGGCATTTGAAAGAACATTTAGAAGAATTTAAATATAGTAGATTGTTGGAAATTGTCTGTTACAGATGCTTACAGAAAATCAAATAATTGTTTATGAGAAAAAAATTTTTTCCTTTCTGCTTCAGAAAGGAAGAGGAGAAAATTGTGTTAAGCATCTTTTTGAGGCCTCATTGCCTTTCCACCATAATCTCATTGTCTTTCTTTCGAACTCTACAATTTAGTGTGGACACTTAAATCTACTACTTTTGTTTCTCTGGCCTTTTACTTGCATAGCTGAGAAAGTTTCATCCCAGAATGGACCTTTTTTTTTTTTTTTTTTTTAAATATTTCATTTGATTAACATAGTACTAATGAGGTCTGTGAAATAATAGAAAAAATATATATTGGTCTCTGTCCCCCAGTTCCTGGCACAGAGATCTAAAACCTTTATAACTTCTTAAGTGGTAAGAATCTAGTATTATCTTTTGTTCTAATATTTGGTTTTTGACCTTGGTTCCTGATGTAGAACTACTAAATCCCTTGGAATTTCCTGGGTGATAGGAGTGACTTTTGTTCTATTGAGGAGAATTTTGGCACCTGGATAGCTTCAGGATGGGGGCTGATGACCAGAAAGACCAGACCATGATTAGAAGCTTGGAACTATCATTCCTACCCCCATCCTCTATGAAAGGGAGAAGGACTAGAGCTTGGGTTAGTGATGGTTCATGCCTGTGGAATGAAGCCTCCTAAAAATCCCAGTAATACATGTTGGGAAACTTCCAGGTTGGTGAATACATGAGGATGTGAGGAGGGAGAGTGTGCCCAGAGAGGGCATGGAAGCTCAGCATGCCTTCCTATATGCCTTTCTCTAGGCGCCTCTTCCATCTGGCTGTTCCTGAGTTATATCCTTTTATAATAAGTCAGTAGTCTAATATGTAAAATGTTTTCCTGAGTTCTTTGAACCACTCTAGCAAATTAATTGAATTGAAGAGAGGATTATGGGAACAACTGATTTTTAGCCAGTAGGTCAGAAGCACAGATAACAAGTCTGGACTTGTTCTTAGCATCTGAGGGGAGTAGGCTTGTGTAACTGAGCCCTTAACTTGTGGGATCCAATGCTGTCTCTAGGTAGATAGTGTCAGAATTGAGTTAAATTGTAGGACAGCTAGCTGGTGTTGCAGAATTGCTTGATGTGTAGAAAACTCACACATCTGGTGTCAAGTAAAATAGTGTTGCTGGTAGTAGAGTATGAGAGTAGAGGAGACACCCAGGATAGTGTTTCATCCCCATATAAGGTAAAAATTCCACAATTCATGGCTGTAGAATGATGGGCCTTTATAGAACTTCTCATTGGCTCTACTCAGGGCAAAAACACAAAGTGGGGGATAATATTGTGAATTTAGCATGGACACTTAAATCTACTTTTGTTGTTTCCTCAGTACCCAGAATTGATCTAGGTAAGTTACTAAATATGTATTGGATGGGTTGATATTGGAATGAATGAATGAAATATTCAGATAAATGATTGAGATGCATGAGTGCTTTGTAAGTACAAAACAGTGTAAAGTCATTGAGACTTAAAACAAACCAAGAAGCCGACTCTTAACTATAGAGAACAAACTGATGGTTACCAGAGGGGAGGTGGGAGGTGGATGGGTTAAATAGGTAATGGGGATTACGGAGGGCACTTGTGATGAGCACTGGTTGATGGAAATGTTAAATCACTAAGTTGTACACCAAAGCTAATATATGTTAATGTATGTTAACTAACTGAAATTTAAATAAAAACTTAAAAAAAAGAAAAATAATTGAGAAAAAGGTGGTGTGAATCAGTTAAATTTTCTTGAAGAAAATGATTCACATCTGGGTTTGCACCTCCACTAGGCAATAATAGGTAGGCATTTCTTTCTTCATGATCCCATTGCCTTTCATATTAGTTGTTTCAATTAGTTGTTTCTATAACTGCCTGTCCTGGGAAGAACATGTCTTGTCATTTTTGTTTTCCCTCTGGTCCTAAAACACTGTGTTCAGGGAATAAAAGAATGAATGAATTTGAACTGGTAGAAAAGAGGATCAGTGGGATTGGAGGAGAGAAAGTCTGGGTTTGTTGGAAGAATTCACTTGATGGCAAGAGCAGAGTTGTGAATGCTAAAATATTAATACTTTGTGGGTCCAAAGTTTATTTTTTTAGGTATTTTGAAATTATTTGACTCTGACATGCCATAGAGTAATAATTTCAAATAATTGAACAAAAATATACTAATTTAGAAAGTATTTTTCCTATATTTTAAGTATTTTCAGGAGATGAAAAAAATGGTTAATGGACACAACAAAGCCAGTATTACTGGGTAGGCTGCGTGGCTCAGTCAGTTAAGTGTCTAACTCTTGATGTCAGCTCAGATCATGACCTCAGGGTCATGAGATGAGGCCCTACGTCAGGCTCTGTGCTGGGGGTGGAGCCTGCTTAAGATTTTCTGTTCTCCTTCTCTCTCTATCCCTTTCCCCTCCTTCTCTGGAGAAAAGAAAAGTAATATTTTCCTAGTTCACAGGCTTTCCAAACATGTAGTATAAGTGGAGTTGCCTATACTTTTAATTCTATCAACTAATAATATATATGATTATATATGTAATAAAAATTTATCATTTCTATTTTCATAAATTCTAAATACTTTTTCTGTTTATAAATTCTTATAACTTAAATGTATTAAATGTATTAAGTATTTAGTTTTACTGATCTGTAATAAGTAATTTGGAAATTGGCCAGGTGAGGAGGCTGCTAATAAGAATAAAGCTAATGATATGGGGCACCTAGGTGGCTCAGTTGGTTAAGCATCTGCCTTTGGCTTAGGTCATCATCTTGGAGTTCTGGGTTGAGACTGCCCCAGTTTGGGCTCTCTGCTTTAGCGGGGAGTCTGCTGCTCTTCCCACCCCCCAGCTCATGTTCTCATGCTCTCTCACTTTCTCTCACTCTCAAATAAAGAAATCTGAAAAATAAAAAAATAAAGCTAATCATAATGCTGTGATGTATTTATTGAAGCATTACTGAAGAAACATGTGGAAAAATGCTCATCTGTTAATAAGTAATCTGTATTATACAGAGAATAATGAGTATTATAAGGATACTCCTATTTTTATACTTTTCATACTATTTCAAGAGTTAGCTGTACTTACTTTATTTACTGTACTTACTTTTATTTTCTTAGCCTTTTATAATTTAATTTTTACTAAAACTTTAAAAAATATGTCTAATAATCTCTTCTCAGACCTCATACTATTAGACCATTTTCACATTTTTCAGTTTTGTCTAATCTTTCCTTATAATACCTTCTTTGTTCCTTCTATGACATATTCCTGGTCTTTCCCTCTCATATTTAACCCTTATATTTTTATTGTTTTGTTTTTGTCTTTAGTTTTCTCTCCTCTATTTCTTATATGTATGAATTCAACAAGACTCTTTGTCTCAACTACTCTTCACCAAAGAAGAAAGCTTATAGGGGAAAGGAATTAAAATACCTTTAGGCCTGCTTTTATTTGCCTTTAACATATATTGCTTTACTAGCTTTGAATTTTTAAATTACTTTGGCTCCATTTGGATATTACCTGAACTGCTTATAGTAAAATTAATTGTTGAATATATTTTTGTCCTTGCCAGAAGGCAAGCTATGTTAAGTCCATTCGTCTATTTCCATTGCCTAGCCTAGAGCTTGGTATGTAGTTGGCCATTAATACATATTTGTTAAGTAAACAAATGATTCCTGCTGTCACTTTGAAGTTAACATGTTCAAAATTGAACTCATCTGAAAATTTCCTTTGCTCCTATATCCACTTACTGTTTGATGTCCACATCAAATGCTATCTCTTTTCTGAGACTCTCCTTAATCCTCCCAAAAATCTCTCTCCCTATTCTAGATTCCTTTTAGCAAATAATACTTTTATTGTACCTTCATTCTGGATTACATTTTACATATTTATGTACAAAATAGGTTGAGGTCAAAGACTAACTTTCTACCCAAAAACAAATACATTATTTAAAATGATCCTAAGGTCTTAGAAAACGAAAGTGGAGGTGTGTCACTGATCCTTCTGCGTAGTGTTGCCCTCTACCCCATCTTGCTACTTCTCACTTCTCTTTCAGTCTTTTTTTTTTTTTAAGGTTTATTTATTTATTTGAGAGAGATAGGGAGAGAGGGAATATGTGTGCATCTGCAGGAGCAGGGGGAGGGGCAGAGGGAGAGAATCTTCAAGCAGACTCCTGTTGAGCATGGAGTCCTTCATGGAGCTTGACTCCACAACCCTGAGATCATGACCTGAGCCAAAACTGAGAGTCGGTTGCTCAGTTGACTGAGCCACGCAGGCACCCCCATTTATCCTACAGTTGTAATTGAGACATGATTTCATCTAAGAAGCTTTCTGAGCCTTGGTCAGGTGTTGACTATGTGGCTTTTTTTTTTTTTTTTTGTATTTGTTTTTTGAAGATTTATTTATTTTTACTTTAGAGAGAGAGTGTGTGTGGGAAGGGGCAGAGGGAGATGGGAAAGAGAATCCTCAAGCAGACTCTCACTGCTGAGCACAGAGCCCAACCTGGGGCCTGATTCCAGGACCCTAGATCACGATATGAGCTGAAATCAAGAGTAAGTTGCTCAACTGACTCAGTCAAACGGGCATCCCTGTTTTTGTTTTTTGGTACTCCTCCAGCTCATTAATTTAACAAATAAGTATTGGGTGTCATTTAATGCTTGTGCTGTGCTAGGCAACTGGGATAAAGTAATGAACAAAATTACTATTATCTTGTCTGTCACATAGCCTACAGATATAAAACAAGTATTCATCAAATAAGTAATTGTTAGGAAAAGCACACTGTTCTATGTGAGAGTAAGCCTATATAGATGGGGGGTTAAGAAGAATTTTTTGAAAAAGTGTATCTAACAAACTTCAGTTTTGATTAAGATTTAGCCAGACAAGAAATGGGGAAAAGTCATTTCAAACAAACATACTATCTTCAAAAGACCTAAGAAAAATAGAATTTGATGCTTTTGAGAACACAAAGATAGGCCCATTTTGGCTAAGGAAATAGTATTACCTCATTATACAGATGAGGAAACTGAGACTCAAAAGGGGTTCAGTGAGTGTAGAATGTATTAAGGTCATAAAATTTGTAAGTGGAAAAGTCTAGGTTCAAATTTTGGACTTTGTAAATCCTTAGTATTCTTTCCATTATACCTTCAATTCCCGAGTGAAAATTTGAACCAAATCTTTCCAAACTCTGGCATTTTGTTTCTTTTCCAACACCATAGAAAATTCTTTCACTATTTTCTGTTTTTTAGCAAAGGAAATATTTCTGTGTGGAGCCATTGCTGTCAAAAGAAGAGATAATTGACCTGGAAGTAGGCAGAGATGCTTCCATTGAATTTGTGGCTTTGAAAACTCATTTTAGTATTTGTTTGACTCGGGATTTATGAGCCTCCAGGTTGTCAGGGGTCTATAGAATCCACTGTCTGTATTAATCTGTGAATATCTTTGTATTTTGCCAGTGGAGCATTACAGCTCTCAAAATTCATAGCAAGCATCTTACATTCTACTTTATTTCCATTCAACAGAATAACATTGTAAACTTGACCCACTTCTGACAAATAATTTAAGTTAATGTTTCCAAAATACACAAACTCCTTTTGGGAATTAATTTCTAGGCAGCTGATAAAACACTGAAGCGTTATTCTCCCCCACCCTTTTTTTCCCTATTTCATTTTGATGTGGACTTAGATGGGCAAGGGAAGGGAAGTTGTTATGATGCAGAGGCAAAGTTGGAAACGCCAAGGTTTTTCCTCCAGGGAATGTTTGTTACCCTGCAGTGAACTGCCTGCAATCCAGGATGTCACAGCGTGCTTGCTCAGTAGCCTGCCAAAATGCCCATATCATGTCAGTACTATGCTATGTTCCAAGTAACTGGAGACTTGCTAGCTTAGAGACCGACTTCAGGAATGTTTTATATGAGGAAACTTACCAAGTGATATTCCTGTTTCCTTTGTAACCTGGTACAGTCATGGTATTTTGTTTATCAGAGAATTTTTGCCTTTGTGTTTTTTCCTTCTAAATGTTCTTTTTACTAAGAATAATTATAACATAAAAGACTGATTTTATTTCTCGAGTCCATTTTTTTCATTTGTGATTTTGTATCTTACTCCTCTCAATCTGAAGAAGAAAATAAGTTAAAAAAACTTTAAGGTTCTTATTTTACTTGTTCTGGCATTCTTAAACATTGGTTTTTGTTGGGGCGCCTGGGTGGCTCAGTGGGTTAAGCCTCTGCCTTCGGCACAGGTCATGATCTCAGGATCCTGGGTTAGAGTCCCGAGTTGGGCTCTCTGCTCAGCGGGGAGCCTGCTTCCCCTGCCTCTCTGCCTACTTGTGTTCTCTCTCTCTCTCTGTGTCAAATAAATAAATAAGTAATCTTAAAAAAACAAAACAAAACAAAAAATTGGTTTTTGTGGGTGTTTTGCTTGAATGAAGACTGTGGAAGTAAGCTTTTTATGACTCAAGATTTGGGGATATTATATGCCAAATGCATGTTTTTTGTTTTGTTTTGTTTTGCTTTGCTTTTTTTTAGTTTCCCAAAATACGGTGTTATCATAGTAAGTAGAGAAATTTTTTAGAGAATATTTTGTATTATTAAGAAATCATTTAGTGTTTTGTTTAAATTTTATTTTATTTTTAAAGATTATATATATTTGACAGAACAAGAACGCATGAGCAGGGGGAGCAGTAGAAGGAGAGGCAGAAGCAGGCTTCCTGCTGAGCAGGGAGCCAGATGAGGAACTCCTGGGATCATCACCTGAGCTGAAGGCAGACACTTAACCATCTGAGCCACCCTGGTGCTCCTAAATTTTATTTTTCAAAGTATACTTGTTTTCCTGTACAGTGTTCTCCACCCCACGTGTCCCTGAGCATTTTTCTGTTGTTTTTGTGTTTTTTTTTTTTTAAATGGCTTTCTTTGTTTTTTGTTTGCAGGCAGCTATCAATGGTGTAATACCCCAGGAAAATGGCATTCTACAAAGGTATGTTATAAGGTGCTTAATAGTAGGATGATAATTTAGCCAAGCAAAAAAGAGACAGTTGTTAATTTTTTTGTTTAACTTTTTGATAGAGCTTTTGATCTTTGGTGTAGAAGCTCATTAATATAGTTACTGTTCTTTCAGACAATTTTATTATATCAGTTTCCTAAAGTTTCCAACTTTTAACTCTATAATGTTATTTCAGAATGAGTGGTACTATTTTAATGGTGGTTTTATTTTATTTTTAAAAAAGCTTTTCAAGGGATCTTCTAATTCATAAAATGGAAGGAACTGAATCTCAGTACTCTAGAGCATGGTTATTATCTACCTATCCAGGCGTTCTCTCCAACCTTGCTACAGTCTTTTTCTCTTCACTTTTGGTTTCTAAATTAAGTTCATGTTAATTTGCAACAATTTGAATAAGTCCTTAATTTATGAAACTTCCCAAAGCACTGAACTATTTCACTTGAAGAATGCATTGTTAACATGTGGAATGGTCTGAATGGTTTTGTGTCATTGCCAGAGGGTAAAATTGGAAGATGATGCCAAGAGAACTATAAGATACAAAATCATCCCTTAGATTAGAAATAATTTTTCATAAATTTTCTTCCCTTAAAATTAGAGACTGGTTTGGATTAAAAGAGGACACAATAGAGTCATAGGAGGTAAAACCATTCTCCCTTCCAAGTATAGTTTAATTACTTGATTTCCCTCCCTCTTGTGTCAATTCAAACTTTGGCTTGAATTTCGGTGGCTAGGATTTCTAAGTCACTGAAGCATGATCTGCTAAGTGCAGATGAGGCAAACAGAAACAGCAGACTAGGAATGAGATTGTTTTGGAGAAGAAGAAGAGTGCTGTTGCAAAACCATCAGAAAATACACCATGAGCTGCAAAATGTGCTATACTTTATAGGAAACTGTGTATATTTAGAAAGGAAGCAAATTCTGTTTGGTGCTTGTACTGCCCTTAGTAATTAATAGACCTGTTCCCCACCATTTTTAAAAAACCGTCAGAAAGAATTTCATCCAGAGTAAATGTGGCCGATTTCCAGAGTCTGTACCAATTTTTTTGTTGTTGTTGTTCAAAAGCATTCAGTTTTACTGAAACCCTTATCTAGAAAGCAAACCAGCTGATTATAGGAACTTCCTTTATGGTCATTTTTTTTTCCTTGGTTTAGAAAGTTTTAGACTTCTAAATATGGTTCCAGTTTTATTTATTTTTTTTTAAAGATTTCATTCATTTATTTGACAGAGATCACAAGTAGGCAGAAAGGCAGGCAGAGAGAGAGGAGGAAGCAGGCTCCCTGCTGAGCAGAGAGTCCGATGTGGGGTTCGATCCCAGGACCCTGAGATCATGACCTGAGCCAAAGGCAGAGGCTTTAACCCACTGAGCCACCCAGGCGCCCCACCAGTTTTATTCTTGAGCAAATTTTATTCCACCTTCTGTGCCAAAATTTTTGCTTATTAAACCCTTGTGGATTCAGCTCTGGGTTCTGAGTACATATTGGATATATCTTAAAATTAACAATGTTTTGCTCTGGGTGAACTGTAGAAATTTCCTTATCCCATCTCTCCTGTCACTGATGATACTTTTTGCTTAATATTTAAAAGTAGAGATTCAGCACTAAATTGATTTCTAATACTATAAAATTTGGAGTTTAACATTCATTAGAAAGTGGTTTTGTTTGCTTATTTAAAAGAATGAATCATATATGCACAGAAGAAAATCAGTTTTATCTAGCAATAGTCTTCAACTCTCTCCCTTTCTAACTTTCTTCTTTAGCTTTGAAATTACTGTGGAATTGACATAACTAAAAATTCCTCTTGTATATCTCCTAACCAGAGGAAAATGAAAGAGGGTTCTTTGTTGCTTTCTCATTGGCTTACCACTGAAAGTGGAAGATAGGAATGGTATATGTAAGTAGTTAAACTGGTTTTGTTTTGTATGTTTGACTTCTATTGTGTAGTCTGTGAATACAGCTGACTCTTAATTTGTCAGTTCATACTTCAACAGAGGAAAAAGCTACCAAAAAGATTTTTTTAAATATGAATTATTTTTGGAGGGAGAAGAACCCAGTCCCTGTGATTTATAGCTGTTTTTGAAATCACATTTTTTTTTTGTGAATTCAAAAGTGGGAATATGGTTTTTAATGTACCCATAAAGTTCAAAGTAAAGAAACTAACATTTTAAAAAGTGCTTAAGGCACTGTGCTAGGTAATTGATTTATTTTTCATTATTTAATACTTATTATAACTTTAAGAGATTCATATTTCATAGTGAGGAAACGGAAGGTTAGAGAGTTTACATAGATTTGCCCAAGTTCACAAATGTAGTAGGTGGTGAAGTCTGGTTTGTCTCATTTTAAAAGCCATGCATTTTTTGATACAACTCTGCCCTATTCTAGGTCAGCAAACTCACCATGCCATGTCTTTTTTTTTTTTTTAAGATTTTTTTCATTTGGGTAAAAAAGTTGGAATTTAATATGTGTATAAGATCTTTCTCCCATAGCTTTGTTTTTACAGTTACTATTTTAGTTGTAAGCAAGTAAAGGCAGATATTATTATCCCTCACTTTACAGGTAGAATAAGGCATGAAGTGACTTGGCCCAGATGATACAGCATGATGTTGATGGAGTCAGGATATAAGCAAGTCTTCTGCCTCATCCTCCAAGGCTTATTTCACTAGACAATATACTGCTAATACAACATATTTATAAACTGTGTGACTTATGCTGTCATAAATGTAAGCCATTCAGTCATGAAACATCAAGTGTGTGCATGTTTATTTACTACATCTTGGTGTAATATTTTATTTATTAGCATGTTGTCCAAAGCCTTTTTAAACATTTTTGGAGACAGTTATTATTAGAAGGAAGTGCTAATGAATTACTTGTATTAGTAGACAGCATAGGCTATATTTTCTAAAAATGTTATGAATCAGTAGTGTAATTTTCCTCATTGACTAAGTGGGTAGTATTTGTCAACTCACAATTTTTTGACTCAGACACATATTCTGTATGTTTCTTTGTCTGTTGTTTAATTCATTGAGGAAACCTTGAGAAGACTAGGCATTTTTCTAATTATTCATGGTTAACATTTTCAGAATATATAATGCTGAGGTTTTTGATATAGAAAATATCCATTTTAGCCAGTTAGTTTCTATTTATTGTCTTCTCTGGTGCTCATTTAAAAATCTGATTTTTTTCTAAAGACAAATTTATCTTTAAAACACATGCATGTTTTTGTTTTGTTGTTTTTGTACCTAGAAATTTTACCTTGGGATGGATTTTTAAAAATTGAAATAAACATGTACAGAGTTCTGCTTACTTTGCTTTGTTCATTGCCTTCCAAGGATGTGTGTGATTTATAGAGTGAGGTTGAGTAAGGATAAAAACACTCCTTTAGTTGAGATTTAGATCTAAAATAGATTTCTCCATAGCATTCCCCTTAACCAATCAGTGTCTTTTTTTTTTTTTAATTATTGATTAACTAGAAGAGTGAGTATATCAGATTATAGAATGGTGTCTTCATAGATGAAAAGTCTTAAAAATACTTTTTTTTGAATCAGCAATTTTGGATGTCTTTGTATTCTATGGATACCGTTGAACATCTCTCCCCCCACCTTTCTCTCTGTCTCTCTTTTAATATTGCTAGTGAAAAACTCTAATGCAAATTCATCATTTTAAATTATTTTTATTTTTAAAGATTTTATTCATTTATTTGACAGAGAGAGACACAGTGACAAAGGGAACACAAGCAGGGAGTGTGGGAGAGGGGGAAGCAGGCTTCCCGCTGAGCAGGGAGCCTGATGCAGGGGCTCAATCCCAGGATCCTGGGATCATGACCTGAGCCGAAGGCAGACGCTTAACGACTGAGCCACCCAGGCACCCTCATTATTTTTTATTGATCTTGAAATAGAGTAATTAATAGCCAATACGAAAATTCTCAAATGAGAACTTTAAAAAAAGTGCTCTTGGGCTGACAACACATCAGATAGCCTGCTGTGATTAGAAATGTACTATCTCCTAGAGTTAGGGTTTGGTAAAGAAAAAAAAAGCACACTAGGGTGTTTCAAACACAGGGAATTTCATACGGGGAATCAGTTCCAGAAATGTGGAGCAGGTTGAAAGTACAAAATGCAAATACTAAGATAATTCAGATATAATGACATCAGGAAACAGCTGGACCACTAGGCCCACTTGTGGGTGGGGTGGTCCTGCTAGGCTTGAGGAAAGGAGTGTAGGGCAAGAGCAGATTTAACAGCTGCAGCATCCTCTGAGTAGGGTGGGCACAGCCAGAACTGTGTGGACTGGGTCCAGAGTATTCCAGGAAGCCTGCTCTAGGACTGGTCTGTCTGGGAGAGCCCCCTGCTAACCACTAAAGGGCACAAAGTTGGGGTGCCTGGATCGCTCTGTCATTAAGCACCTGCTTTTGGCTCAGGTCATGATTCCAGGGTCCTGGGATTAAGTCCCAGATCTGGCTCCCTGCTCAGCAGGAAGCCTGCTTCTCTCTCTCCTACTCCCCCTGCTGTGTTCCTTCTCTCGCTGTGTGCCTCTTTGTCAAATAAATAAATAAGGTCTTTAAAAAAAATAAAAAATAAAGGGCACAAAGTCACTCCTAATATTAGAGGGAAAAAGGAAAGTGATTGAAGAAATAGAAGTTAACAGGACTTGGAAGCCCTGAGGAACAGCCCTAGCAATTTGACCATAGACATAAGAGAAAGAAGTCCTGCTCAGCTGATCATGGTACCTCTGCAAGATGCAGAGGCTAGTTTTGAAGTATTGAAAGAAGCTAGAAGCTAACACCAGTGGCTGATGCTAAAACAAAGTGGGTGTCATTGTTACAGCATGGTCACTGCTAAGTCACTGGTGTAGATAAGATCAATGTGTAGGGCGCCTGGGTGGCTCAGGTCATCTCAGGGTCCTGAGTTGGAGGCCCGCATTGGGCTCTCTGCTTAGCTGGGAGCCTGTTCTCCCTTCTCTCTGCCTGCCTCTCTGCCTACTTGTGATCTCTCTTTCTGCCAAATAAATAAATAAAATCTTAAAATGAAAAAAAAAATCAGTGTGCAAAACTCTAACAAAATTTTGTGTGTATCTGTGCACATACTTGTGTGCTGCTGCATTTTTGTTACTGGTTATAAGGCCATGATTAATATTTACCAGTTTCTTCTTCCACTCTTTATATTCCCTCTGCTAGCACCTCAGATAGTCAAGGTTCTTTACTTGGTGGGTCATCTCAAACATTTATTCTTAAAATCCTCAGTGGACCTGTCTTTTTAAAATTGGTTATAGTTTTCTACTAACTCATATTATTGGACATGCCCCAGAAAATAGTCCATTGTATAGCAGCACCCCAGTTTTTTCTTGGTAATCAGGACCTCCCACCTCACTTCATACCCCCTTATTTTGCTAGTTGATTCAGTAATATGAAGAGTACAAAATGGCCAAGTGGCACTCTCAGGTTGTAGTTCTGTGCAAGTATTGTGGAAATACTACATTCTTTGGAACTGTGATCTTTGAACCACCAGAACCCAAAGTAGCAGGAAGCAAAAATTCTGTTATTAGGTGTAATAAAAGAAACCACTACTAACAATTCTTACACCCATATTTTCTGGCAATATGAGAAATATCACTGTGTTTTAGTCACTGATACAAAGCATATACTACGTGTTTTAAGGTGGAGACCCAAGTTTTGAGTATGTTGTCTCCCAACTGTCTTCAGCAGGACATTTCACTGTTCTGACAAGCTAGATACTTCTGGGTAACAGCATATATGAATGATACCAGCACTACTTTTGCTGTGAAATGAGTTCCTTGGTTAGAATTAGTGTTGTGTGGGGAAGCCTTAGATCAATAAGGTATTCCCTCAAAATATGAATGGTGGTTGGGGCACCTGGGTGGCTCAGTGGGTTAAGCCTCTGCCTTCGGCTCGGCTCATGATCCCAGGGTCCTGGGATCGAGCCTCACATTGGGCTCTCTGCTTGGCGGGGAACCTGCTTCCCTTCCTCTCTCTGCCTGCTTCTCTGCCTACTTGTGATCTCTGTCTGTCAAATGAATGGATAAAATCTTTAAAAAAAAATATGAATGGTGGTAAAAGTATTGCTGTCAGGGAAGTCAATCAAGTCCACATCCAGAACAGTGTCTTTTTAAAGGGAGAACATATTGCTTCCTCCTCCATGATAGAAATGATCCATTACCAGATCTCAAAGGAATGATGCCATATTGGCTTAGTTAGTTTCTCTTGTTTGCAGTTTTCAGACAATTTCCCTAGTCAGAGTTATACTTGGTAAGGGGAAATTGATGTTGTACCTATGTCTAATCTCCACTCCTCTTGGCATGGCCTCATTATCTAGTAATGCATGGAACAACCCTAGGGTAGTAAGGGAGAAAAGCTGACTTACATCAACAGAACAATGTCATCTTACGCACACTGGGAGCCATTCCCCATCCCCCCACCCCCACCCCCGCCAGTAGGTAGTAGGCAGTATTCCCCTCAGAAACATATATTCACATTTAGTGTCATTCTGAAAGTTCTGTTTTCATATCTTTACCCCAGATTTCCTTGCCACCTAATTTTTCTTTTATTCATTCCAAGTCTCGATCAGCTGGCCAACCTATTATCCATTGTCCTTGGTTGAGTATAGATTTGTACCTCAGGTAATCACTCTTTCTAAAAAATGTCAACCTGTGGTACAATCCCAAGTGCTCCCCACTAGAAGGCTTTTCTTTCACTACTGTCTTTCTGGGATAACTTTGGGGGCTGTAATGCTTCAGCAATTTGGTTTTTTTGGTTGGTATGAGCATGTATATTATACAGCTATTTTTTTTCCTTTCCCAGTCCAAATCTTTTCTTCCTCATTTAACTTGGTTATCTCTTATTATTGATGGGAAGTATAAGATACAGCAGCTGGCCTTTTACCTTGACTTGCTTGTAATCATTAGACCCCAGAAACCTCACCATGCTGGCAGGTTCTCCCCTGCATTTTTGAGGCATGTATCTTCTAATCTCTATCATAAATGTGTCTTAACAAAGCATTCAAATACTTGCTACTTTTCTCTTCAGGATTTGTTCACATTGTTATCAATGTAATGTTTTTTTCTGTGGAATGTCTGGGTGATCAAGATCTCTCCAGGCTAGATTGATAATGCTAGAGGAGAGTTGACATAATCTTCTGAAAAGGACAGTGAAGGTATTTTGTTTACCCTGCTGGGTAAAAAGTAAAATGCTTATCTTGGTGATTGCAAATTAATATAGAGTAAAAAAGTATATGCAAGATCAGTTGCTTCTTGCTACAAATCAATCCTTCCTACATAGTAATCTCAACTCCATGGATTAGGAAGCAAATATGGGATCTCTGCGAGTTACTGAGTATGTCTCTTTCAATTATGCATTCAGAATCCGGAGAAGTTGTTGCAGGGTCGGTTCACAGATTGTTTGAACATGGTATGAGTGGATTTCAGCCCAAACTTCATTTACCACCATTATCTTTTATTTTTATATCCCCAGGAATTAGTATCAGTTTAGAGTTAGCATGTAGTAATCCCATAAAAATTTAGATATTTTCCTTTTATCATTACACAAACACCCTAATAAATGGCTGCAGGCCCATTAGGAGAAGTCTTAGAGGAAAATTTCTGATACATACATGTGGCTCTGTTGCATTGTGCTTGTGGGAATCAGGGACTTTATATCTGTGAAACAATTTGTATTTGGAAACTGGGAGTGAGTATGAGTCTCTGCTGCAGTTACAGACATTAGGTTTTAGGCTATCAGATCTAGGATTTCTGATGTTTTTAGATCAAGTAGTATTTTAGTCAGTTGACTTTTAATTTGCTTCCTTAGAAATAATCGTGTTGGGGCGCCTGGGTGGCTCAGTGGGTTAAGCCGCTGCCTTCGGCTCGGGTCATGATCTCAGGGTCCTGGGATCGAGTCCCACATCGGGCTCTCTGCTCAACAGGGAGCCTGCTTCCTCCTCTCTCTCTATGCCTGCCTCTCTGCCTACGTGTGATCTCTCTGTCAAATAAATAAATAAAATCTTTAAAAAAAAAAAAAGAAATAATCGTGTTCTGGGGCGCCTGGGTGACTTGATTGGTTAAGTGTCCTACTTTTGATTTTAGGCTCAGATTGTGATCTCTCAGGATTATGAGATTGAGCCCTCTTGGGGCTGGGCATGGAGCCTGTTTAGGATTCTCTCTTTCTTCCCCACTACGCTTGTGCATGCTCTCTCAGGGTTGGGGGTGGGGGAATAATAATCATAATAATCCCGTTCAGTTAAACACCTCTAAAGATCTCTGAAGGTTGAAATCTTCTAATTGCCACGTCTTGTCTATGCTGTCCATTAGCATAATTGCTCCCACCTTTTTCTTACTAAATTCAGCCATTTGAACTGAGCACTTTGGGATCTCATACCCATTAAGGAAACTTATTCCGTGTCATCTCCTCAACCTATGGAAGACAGCCACTACAGTTTTTCAAGAATGCAGACCTTCCCTTACTACTGTATTTCTTAATGCTTTAGTGCAGTGTCCTCTGGGACCTCATGGATGATGTAGTAGGAGGATGTATGTATGTTTAGATTATACATGGAAATCCACTTGAGCATTCTTATTTTTCTAAGCATCAGGATTTCTTCTACATTTTGCCAGGAAAGTTTAGGCATTTCATCCTCATTAAATTTAGACTCCTTTGGGACTTAAGTTTCATTCAGTCAACAAGCATACTATTAGAGGACTTACAGCTGCTTAAGCAAACATGTTATATTTGGCCCTATCCAAACTCTTTTGGTCAAATTCACTTCAAATTGATTTCCTTACCTATTCCCTAGGTTTTTGATGTATCCAAATCTTATAATTTTGGATATAAGCCTTCTCTCAGTTAAGACATTGTACTTATTCTCTTGGAGCATGCCTAGATCTAATTTTAGATGTAGTAAGGAATGGTGGGGGTAGGTTTTGACAATAGGCATCCCTTTTCAAAGGCAACAGTCTCAAGTAAGAGCATTGCCAGTTTTCAAGCAAGAGGAGGCTAAACGCAGTCATGAGAGGGGGAGTTGTTTGCCTTTACAAAAAAGGCTGGGAGAGACTCTGAGTTCAAGTTTGTAACCTTCATCTGAATCTACTCGGGTATCCCTATTCCACATTTTAGGGTCCCACTCTTTCTAAAACAGTGTTGTAATGTTCACAAAAGAAACTTAGAAAGTACATGTACTCAGCTTCCACTGTAGTTATTTAAGCTGCAAAATTAAATTTTGTGTGTGATTCTCAGTAGGATCATACCCGGAGGATGGGAAATAATAAAGTGCTACTTCAAAAGCTTTAGCTTTCTTGTCATGGCTTGAACTGAACGTTAATAGCCCTAAGTGTGTCATTTTCTTCTGTTTAAGCTTTCCATTAGAGTCAGAAGCAGCCAGCTCAAAGTCTTTATTTTGTCGTTATTGCCACCATAATGGCCAAGTCAAATAATCATTTGTCCCTTTAGGCACTTGTTTTAATAGGTATATGATCATAATGAACTATAAGTGATAATTTAATCATTATGCCAGTGCATGCTCACTAGTATCCCATTTTCCACTGCCATGGAGCTCATCAGTATATTGAAGGTCAAGGACACAATCAAACCAGTAACTGAATCCCATTTCTGGGACACCTCCATCACCAATAAATAAATAAATAAATAAATAAATAAATATCGGGTATTTCAAGTTTAATGTAGAATTGGTTACACAGGTGTGGAGAACTAAAAGAGCAATAAAGTAAAACTGAAGTAACCTATATACAGTAACTGCTTCAGGAAGTTACCACTCTCAGGTCTTGGTCAAGGGATTAACCGAACTTTCAAGCTCTGAGGAGCCTGTTAGACCCGAGTTAGGATCAGGTAGCTGTGGAATGCACACTATCTAGCTGCTATTGGTGTCTGAGGGGTTGTCAGAAATCTGGTTATATGAATGCTGAAAAAAGCCAGGAGACTAAAAGCTATAGGATGATACTGATAGAAATATATGCAAATAAGGAAGAAGGAAGGCTTTCGTTCTCTCCTCCTAACAAATGATCTCTATCTAGTATCCCCTATTTACAGAATCTATTGGGGAAACATACACCAAAGGACAAATAGAATTTTGCAGAATGCTAGAATAGACAATAGAAGGATGAATTTTGAGAAATTAAGAGAAATTAATAAAACAGTAAGTCAGGGACCAGCCTGTTAATGTTAGCTATTTTTGATAGAAGTTGTGACAAAATTAGAGATATGAAATATCATTGTACAGATTCTCTTCATAGGTACTTCAACAGTGGATTCCAACAGTGATATTCTTTCCAGCTTTGGATATTTTCTTTTCTATGTCTTACTTCTAAGATTACTTTTCTTGAATCTAACAATTGGGAGAAAGTGTAGATTTTTGCCTTTGGATCAGTGATTACTAGAGTATCTGAACTCTTATCATTATTACCTACAATGAGAAATATTTGGAATCCAAAACGCACATATGCAAATATTTATCAGAATCAAAGGTTTTGGGAAACAATACTTGGTTCTAACTATTAAGTGCCATGTACTAATCATTTGTATCCTATCCTATCCTGTCCTATTGTTTAAAAGACAAGCACAATGCACAAAATCAATTTTGTAATCTAAATTTGGTAAACACTAATCAGAGCAAAAGTGTGAAGTAAATGTAAATATTTTCTTCTGAGTTTTCATAAGACTAGTACTTACTTGTGGGTTTTTGGTCGTTCTTGTTTTTGTTGTTCCTGTGCAGATTTCCAATCTGTTGTTTTTTCCCTTAAATTTAGAGTGAGAAAAAAGATGTTTTAGAACTGAGCTTGTAGTTTTGGTGGTGGTGGAACATAACGTGCAATAATGACGTTTCAATGGAAGCATTCTTTATGTTCTTTTCTTCTTTACTTCTCCCTGTGAGGGGAAAAAGAAGTGACTATATATGATAAACTAAGTGAGAAAAAAATCAAATTCTTTAATAATTATTCTTTTACTCACTGGTTTGTTAAATATTTAAGCATTTTCTCTGTAAAATCTTGAGCTCCAGGCAGAGGATACAGCCATTAAATGAACAAATGTGAACTTTGCCCTTCTGGAACTTCTATTCTCTGGGGGGGTCTTAAATGTCAAACGATTAATATCAATTATAATTGGTAGTGTTGAGGAATTAGAACCAGTCTGAGGTAGTAAAACATGCTCTGAGTTGAAAAACATTAAATCTGAGATATGAAGGCTAAATATAATTAGCTAGAAGAAAGATGGATATTGGGATGAGATGGGAAAGAAAGAACATGCTTAGAAGGAATAATCTGTGTTCCCCTATGAAATGAGAAGGATCAAGGTGAGACAGAAGAAATGAAAGGCTGTTGTGGCTGTTAACATAAAGAGATTGGAGATAGCCTAGCACAAGCTAAGGCTGGGGAGGTAGATAGGATTTGGATCATATAGGGACTTATACACCTCTTTAGCTCTGTATGAAGAGCAGAGGGGAATATTGAAGAAAATGACATGAAGACATTTCTATAATTTCATTTTTGTGATGGTGAGGAATGACATGCAAGGGAGCAAGGGAACAATCATTAGTTAGGAGGCTATTGTATCAGCCTGTGCAAGAGGTGCTTGTGGCATGTGGTAGTGTGTCAGCTTCAGAGGGGAAAGGTGGATAACTTAACTAAAAGATTTTTAGATGGTAAAATTGAAAGGACTGACTAGATATGGGAGTTGTGAGAGAAGAAGTTATCAAGGATAATGGCCAGCAGTTTCTGGCTTGGATAGCTGATACGAGGAATAATGGAGGGAGGATCATGCTTGGGGAGACATAAATGAGTTAAACTTGGGAGAGTTTGAGTTTGAGATCTTACCAGGTACCAGGCAGTGTGCTAAGCTTTTCGTGCATTTATCTGACTTAATCCCTACAAGTATAATTAATTTTCCCTTTTAACAAATGAGATAACTATTAAGTGGGCAGAACAAAGATTGTATTTTTATTTTTTAAGATTTCAACATGTTTAAGTGTCATTGAGAAGAATCTAGAAGAGAAGGTGATGTTGAAGATACTGGAAAGGAAAAGTATGCCATAATGTAAAGCTAATTAGAAGATGGTTTTAGATAGAATGATGTTGCCCCTGTTTTACAGAAAGAGAAAAAGAGTTGCTGGTTAGTTGCTGGTTAGTTGCTGGTTAGTTGGTGGTTTGTTGTAAAAAAAGTAAGGGAATTTCATCTTGATGGCATCTGCTTTCTATGCAAAGCAGGGAAAAAATAATCTTTTAAGACTGAGGAGTATGATAGAATGGAGATTTAAGAATGCTTAATTTCTGAGTTTTGTGGAAAGTAGAGTTAATCAAATCTTTCAGTGAGCAAATGAAAGTGAATGAAGAAGACACTTCTTAATTCACAGAAATTAATGCTCTAATAACATCATACAATATAAGGCAAAAATCTGATTAAATGCTAAATGATATGTATGATACTGCTAATAGACATAGAAAGACAAAGATGGGAGGGAGAGTAGTAGTGGCTTTCAGTTGCTAGGGAAGATTTTCTGGAGGAAGTAAAACTTTAGTTAGGCCTTGATGCATAGGTAGGTAAATTTGATTGGAAAACCAATACAAGCCAAGTATGGAATGAGTCCTTAGTGGTAATCTGTAAGGATTTGATTGATGATAATCTTTCTTTTTATGTCAATATTTCAGTGACTATGGAGGTGAGACTATACCAGGACCTGCATTTGATCCAAGTCACCCAGGTTCAGCTCCTGCTCCCTCTTCCTCTTCAGCATTTCGACCTGTAATGCCATCTAGGCAAATTGTAGAACGGCAGCCTCGGATGCTGGACTTCAGGGTTGAGTACAGAGACAGAAATGTTGATGTGGTACTTGAAGACAGCTGTACTGTTGGTAAGGTTTTTCCTAGCATAAAGCCTTCATAAATAAACAATTCACTAGGTATACATTTAGTTTATATTCTTTTCTTTTGAGTTGACTGCCAATAAGAAGGGAAAAAAGGCAAATTGAAACTGATATTTTCCATACAGATAATTGTGCTTCATTTTGAAATACTGTGTTGATACTGAGGCAAGTTTGAGAATAATTCTTTTGTTCACTTACATGGACTGGTATAAGATGCTGTTTTAGGGCAGATGCAAATCAAACTTTTAAATATATTGTGTGTTGTACTTTATAGCTGAAATTTATTCTGTTTTTATGCTATGGTTAATGAGAGATCAGAAATAAGACATGTTTCTATCATTCCTTCTACCTGCCAGTTGAATAACTGCCAGTTGAATAATTGCTTCAATACTATACTTTCAAAGGAAACTTAAAGTGTATGGCTGACATTATTGGATAGATTTTACCCGATTCCTTTCCTTTCCTTTTCCTTTCCTTTCCTTTCCTTTCCTTTCCTTTCCTTTCCTTTCCTTTCCTTTTCCCTTGTCCTTCCCCCCTTCCTTTCTTCTTCTTCTTCTTTTTAAGATTTTATTTATTTATTTGACAGATCACAAGTAGGCAGAGAGGCAGGCAGATGGGGTAGGGGAAGCAGGCTTCTTGCTGAGCGGAGAGCCCGTTGCGGGGCTTGATCCCAGGACCTTGGGATCATGACCTGAGCTGAAGGCAGAGGCTTTAACCCACTGAGCCACCCAGGTGCCCTGCTTCCTTTCTTTTTTAAGGATTTTATTTATTTATTTGACAGAGAGAGCACAAGCAGGCAGAGAGGCAGGCAGAGGAGCAGAGGTGGACAGGAGGACCCTGATGTGGGGCTGGATCCCAGGACTGTGGGATCATGATCTGAACCTAAGGCAGATGCTTAACCAATTCAGCCACCCAGGTGCCCCTTTTAGATTACTATAGACAAACTGTGTTGTATTCATATTTGATTAAGATTATCTGACCCATTAATGTAATTTTGCTTTAAATCTAAATTCCAGATATTTCTGAAATTTTGCTTTTGTTTTTTAAAGGAAGATTCTTGCCTAATTTTATTTAATTATTTTACTTGAGGTATATTACGGGGGCCCCTGGGTGGTTTAGTAGGTAAAGCATCTGACTCTTGATCTCAGCTCAGGTCTTGATCTCAGGATTGTGAGAAAAAGCCCTGCACTGGGCTCCAAGCTGGGTATGGAGCCTACTTTAAAAAAAAAGGCGGGAGGAGAAGAGGTACATTGCAGAGAAAGGCAAAACTGTTAGAATATTGGTCATTCTCAAACACTAATCAGATTGTTATTCCTTTACTTAAAGCCATTTAGAAACTTTCTGTTGATTTAGGATGAAATTAAAATCTTTCATCATGGTCTCTAAGTCCCTGGCTGGTCAGGCTCCTGCTACATCTCTGGTTTTCATTTGTTACCACTTTCATTCTTGTTCACCATGCCTAAGTTGTTTTAGTGTTGTTTCAAGTTCTTGAATAGGTTATTAGCTTACTCAGGGCCTTTGTACATGTATCTCCTTCTGCCCAGATTTCTTTAGTCCATTCATTTTTTTCCCATGCTCATTCCCACTCCCCCCTTTTTTCCTTCAATTGTGCTAAAAAAAAAAAGCACATAATATGATATGTATCCTTTTAACAAATTTTTAAATGTACAATTGTTAACTATATGCACATTGTTGTACAGCAGATCTCTAGAACTTTTTCATCTTATGTAATTAAAACTGTATCCATCAAATGGCAACCTCCATTTTTCCCTTCTATCAGCCCTTGGCAACCAGCATTCTACTTTCTGCTTAGATGAGTTTGACTACTATAAATATATCATAATAAGTGGAATCATACAGTGTTTGTCCTTCTGTGTCTGGCTTATTTCCCTAAGCATAATATCCTTAAGTTTCATCCATGTGGTAGCATATTACAAGATTTTCTTCTTTTTAAATGCTGAATAGTAATCCATTGTATGTATATACTACATTTTCTTTATCCATTCACTCATCCATGGACATTTAGCTTGTTTTCACCTCTTGGATATTATGAATAACGCTGCAGTGAACATGGGTTTGCAAATACCTCAAGATCCTACTTGCAATTTTTTGGGGGTAAATACACAAATGTGGAGCTATTGGATTGTATTTGGTTCTTTTTTATTTTTGGGGGGAATGTCCATATTCTTTTCCATAATGGATGCACCATTTTAACATTCCCACCAATATAAAATGCATAAGCATTCCAATTTTTCCACATCCTTGCCAGCACTTGCTATTTTATGTTCATTAGCAACATTGAGCATCTTCTTGTATACTTGTTGGTTATTTGTATGTCTTCTTTAGAGAAATGCTTATTCAGGGCCTTTACCCATCTTTAAATTAGGTTATTTACTTTTCTTTATTTTGAATATCAACTCCTTATCAAATACATGCTTTGCAGATATTTTCTCCTTTACAATCTCATTGACTGTTTCCTTTGCTGCGCTAAAGCTTTTTAGTTTAATCTAGTCCCAGTTGTCTATTTTACTCTTGTTGTCTTTGCTTCTGGAATCATATCCATGAAATCATTGCCAGGACCAATGTGTGAAGCTTTTGCTTTATATTTTCTTCTATGGGTTTTATAGTTTCAGAACTTGTGTTTGAGTCTTTAATCCGTTTTAAGTCAAGTTTTGTATATGGAATAAGGGTCCAGCCTTTTGCCTATAGAAACCCAGTCCCCCCCCCCCCACACCATTTATTAAAAAGACTATCCTTTCTCCATTGTGTAGACTTGGCATTCTTATCAAATTATTTGACCCATTTGCCTGGATTAATTTCTGGACTTGCTATTCTGTTCCATTGCTCCGTATGTTTTTCTTTATGCCAGTAGGTACTGTCTTGATTACTTTGTAAAATGTTTTGATTTCAGGAAGTATGAGGCCATCAGCTTCATTTTTCTTTCTCGAGATTGTTTTGGCTATATAGGGTCCTTTGTGGTTCCTTATAAATTATAACATTGTTTTCTGCAAAAATGTCTGCAAAGATGCCATTGGAATTTTGATAGGGATCATACTGAATCTGTAGCTTGCTTTGGATGGCATAGATATTTTAACAGTATTAAGTCTTTCAATCCATGAACATGTGATGTCTTTTCATTTGTTTCTTCTGTACTTTAACATTGTTTTTTGCTTTCATTGTACAAATCTTGCTTTCTTGGTTAAGTTTATTCCTATTATTGTTTTTGATGGTATTGTAAATGAGATTGTTTTATTAGTTTCCTTTTTAGATTGTTTGTTGTTCATGTAGAGAAATATAGCTAGTTTTGGGGTGTTAATTTTGTATCTTGTAACTTTGCTAAATTTGCTTGTTATTTCCATCACTTTTTTTTTAATGGAATCTTACGGTTTTCTACATATAATATTTAAAACATAATTTTATTTCTTGCTTTCTGATTTGGATGCCTTTTCTTTTTTTTTATTCCCCAATTGCTCTGGTGAGGACTTCAGATATTCTGATGAATAAAAGTGGCAACAATGGGCATTCTTGCATTGTTCGTGATCTTTAGAGGAAAAGATTTTAGTTTTCACCATTGGGTATGATATTAGCTGTGGACATTTCATATATAGCCTTTATTATGTTGTGGTAATTTTCTTCTATTTCTGGTTTGCATATTTTTATCATGAAATGGTGTTGAATTTTGTTGAATGCTTTATTGGCATCTATTGAGATGATCTTGTAACAGTTTTCTCTTCATTTTGTTAATATGGTGTATCACATTGATTGATGGATTCCATATGTTGAACCATCTTTCCCTCACATATGTAAATTTCATTTGGTTATGGTGTATGATCTTTTTAATGTCCTGTTGAATTTGGCTTTCTAATATTTTGTTGAAGATTTTTGCATTCATGTTCATCAGGGTAATGTTGGCTTATAGTTTTTATTCTTGTTCTTTTAGTGTCCCTGTTTGGCTTTGACATCAGGGTAATAATGACTTCATAAAATGAATTTGGAAGTGTTCTTTCTAATTTTGGGGATTAGTTTGAGAAAGAGTTATATTAATTTTTCTTCAGATGTTCTTCAGCATTCTCTTTTGAAACCACCTGGTACTGAATTTTTCTTTTTTGGGAAGTTCATTACTGATTCAGTCTCTTTACTAGTTATAGATTTATTTAGATTTTCTGTTTCTTCAGATTCAGTCTTTGTAGGTGATACGTTTCTATGAATTTACCCATTTCTACCAGGTTATCCCATTTGTTGGCATATAATTGTGCCTAGTGGGGCACCTGGGTGGCTCAGTGGGTTAAAGCCTCTGCCTTCGGCTCTGGTCGTGATCTCAGGGTCCTGGGATCAAGCCCCGCATCAGGATCTCTGCTCGGCGGGGAGCCTGTTTCCTCCTCTCTCTCTGCCTGCCTGACTACTTGTGATCTCTCTGTCTCTGTCAAGTAAATAAATAAAATCTTTAAAAAAAAAATAATTGTGCCTAGTAGTCTATATTCATATTATTTCTGTGACATCAATTGCAATGGCTCCTTCTTCCTTTCTGCTTTTACTGAGTCTTCTTTATTTTCTTAGTTTAGGCTAAAAGTTTACCAGTTTTCTTGATCTTTTCTAATATCAACTCTAGTTTTGCTGATTTTTTAAAATTATTTTTTCTATTCTCTTTTAATTTCTGCTCTAATCTTTATTATTTCCTCCCTTTTTCTAACTTTGAGCCTAGCTTTTTCCTTTTTTTTCCTTTTTTAAAAGTTACTTGAGGTATATTAAGTTGTTTATTAAATCTTTCTTTTTTTTTTTTTTTTTTTTTTTTTAAATAAATGTAGGCATTTACTGCTATAAACTTTCCTGCTTTTCCTACATCCCTGAAGTTTTTTCTTTGGTGTGTTGTATTTTTGTTTGCATATGTCTCCAGATGTTTTTTAATTTCTCTTTTGATTTTTTTTCTTTGATCTTTTGATTGTTTAAGCATAAGTTGTTTAATTCCAGAATTTTCCAGGATAGATGACATGTTAGATCACACACAAGTCTTTTTTTTTCTTTTTTTAAAGATTTATTTCGGTTCTAAAGATTTTTATTTATTTATTTGGGAGAGAGAGTGT